>NC_091330.1:33099828-33452328 GCF_038502225.1 Cherax quadricarinatus
CAGGTTGCCAACACGGCTTGCAGTAGCTGTGTCAGGGTGATTTGAATCAAAAAAGGTTTGCACTTTAAGCCACATTGCACACATTTCCTTAATCTGTGAAGTAGGCAACTTCGTCAATTTCTCTCTCCCCTCCTCCGAAGCAGTTTCCTCAGGTCTGGCCTCTTGCTGTTGAAGATGATTTAGCAGCTCATCAGTGGTTAGTTCGTCATTGTCCTCCTCAACCAACTCTTCCACATCCTCCCCACTAACCTCCAACCCCAAGGACTTCCCCAGTGCCACAATGGATTCCTCAACTGGCATAGGATTCCCAGGGTTAGCCTCAAACCCTTCAAAATCCCTTTTGTCTACACATTCTGGCCACAGTTTCTTCCAAGCAGAGTTCAAGGTTCTCTTAGTCACTCCCTCCCAAGCCTTACCTATAAGGTTTACACAATTGAGGATATTAAAGTGATCCTTCCAAAACTCCTTTAGAGTCAATAGAGTTTCTGTGGTCACTACAAAGCACCTTTCAAACATAGCTTTTGTGTACAGTTTCTTGAAGTTGGAAATGACCTGCTGGTCCATGGGCTGCAGGAGAGGAGTGGTATTAGGAGGCAAAAACTTGACCTTAATGAAGCTCATGTCCCCACAAAGCCGCTCTGCCAAGTCTATAGGATGACCAGGGGCATTGTCTAACACCAGGAGGCACTCAAGGTCTAATTTCTTTTCAATTATGTAATTTTTCACATTGGGGACAAATGCATGGTGTAACCAGTCATAGAAAAAGTCCCTAGTTACCCATGCTTTAGTGTTTGCCCTCCACAGCACACACAAATTAGCATTGAGGATATTCTTTTGCCTGAACTCTCTGGGAGTTTCTGAGTGATACACCAATAAAGGCTTCACTTTGCAATCACCACTAGCATTGGCACACATCAGAAGAGTAAGCTTGTCTTTCATAGGCTTATGTCCTGGGAGTGCATTTTCCTCCTGAGTAATGTAAGTCCTGCTTGGCAATTTCTTCCAAAACAGGCCTATTTCGTCACAATTAAACACTTGTTCAGGTTGCAATCCTTCAGCCTCTATGTACTCCTTGAATTCATACACATATTTTTCAGCTGCTTTTTGGTTTGAACTGGCAGCCTCAGCATGCCTAATCACACTATGTATGCTACTACGATTCTTAAATCTTTCAAACCAACCTTTGCTGGCCTTAAATTCACTCACATCACCACTAGTTGCAGGCATTTTTCTAATTAAATCGTCATGCAACTGCCTAGCCTTTTCACAAATGATCGCTTGAGAGATGCTATCTTCTGCTATCTGTTTTTCATTTATCTACACCAATAACAGTCTCTCAACATTTTCTAACACTTGCGGTCGCTGTTTCGTAATCACAGTTGCACCTTTTGCAAGAACAACTTCCTTGATTGCCGCTTTCCTGCTCACTATAGTAGAGATGGATGATTGGGATTTACTATACAGTGGACCCCCAGTTAACGATATTTTTTCACTCCAGAAGTATGTTCAGGTGCCAGTACTTACCGAATTTGTTCCCATAAGAAATATTGTGAAGTAGATTAGTCCATTTCAGACCCCCAAACATACACGTACAAACGCACTTACATAAATACACTTACATAATTGGTCGCATTCGGAGGTAATCGTTATGCGGGGGTCCACTGTACAACTTGGCCAGGTCTGACACATGCACTCCACTTCCATACTTTGCAATTATCTCTTTCTTCATTTCAATAGTCATTAGCACCCTTAGTCTCGATGGGTTGGCAGCAGAAGCTTTCTTGGGGTCCATGGTGACTTATTTTGCAGAAACAAGCACCAAAAACAGTGATAATATGGAATGTACCGAATGTATCCTTAGATGCGCACACACTGGCTGGCTTGTAAACACTGGCACTTGTAAACACGGGGCAGTAGAGGCCACTTGTGGACATGTCTCGTACGAATCGTATCGCATACCGGGTTTTGTAGTGGGAACCGAGGCAAATTTTTTGCGATATGCTTCAGATACTGGATTTATCGGATACCGATGGCTTCGCGAACCGGGGATCCACTGTAGTGCTATAACCAAAATGTGCCAAACAAAACCGTGTTAAATGACGGTTTACTGTATATGCTTTTATGTACAGTAAACCGTCATTTAGCACGAGTTTACAGTAGACCCTCGGCTAACGATATTAATCCATTCCTGAGAGCTCGTCGTTAGACGAAATTATTGTTAGCCGAATTAATTTTCCCCATAAGTAATAATGGAAATTAAATTAATCCGTTCCAGACATCCAAAAGTATAAAATAAAAATTTTTTTTCATGAAATATATATTTCCCTACAAAGAAAACAATGAGACATGCACAATAACTATATAAATAAATGTTAAAATGACACTTAACTTTATTGAAGAGTATTGATGAGTGATGAGACACTCAGAGTGATACACGAGTAAAGGCTTCACTTTGGAATCCCCACTAACATTACAACAAAACAAGAAAGTTAGCCTGTCTTTCATAGGATTGTGTCCTGGGAATCCCCTTTCCTCCTGAGTAATGTAGGTCCTGTTTGGCATTTTCTTCTAGAACAGGCCTGTTTTGTCACAACTGAACACTTGTTGGGGTTGGAATTTTTCAGCTTCACCATGCCTTATCACACTGTGTATGCCAACATAATTCTTCAATCTCTCAAACCAACCTTTGCTGGCCTTAAATTCACCAATATGAGCACTAGTTCCAGGCATTTTTTTCTGTTCACCTGGGTGTTAGTTGACTGGTGTGGGTCGCATCCTGGGGGACAAGCTTAAGGACCCCAATGGAAATAAGTTAGATAGTCCTCGATGACTCACTGACTTTCTTGGGTTATCCTGGGTGGTTAACCCTCTGGGGTTAATTGTTTCCCGTTAAGCCACACCAACAACAGTCTCTCAACATCTTCGAGTAGTACAGCTGACAGTAGTGCAGCAGCAGCTGACTGTGGTACGATAGTATTTCGATAGTACAGTGGACCCCCGGTTAACGAACTTTTTTCATTCCAGTAGTATGTTCAGGTGCCAGTACTGACCGAATTTTTTCCCATAAGGAATATTGTGAAGTAGATTAGTCCATTTCAGACCCCCAAACATACACGTACAAACGCACTTACATAAATACACTTACATAATTGGTCGCATTTGGAGGTGATCGTTAAGCGGGGGTCCACTGTATTTCTCACCCTTTTTACCACAGGGTTGGCACTAGAAGCTTTCTTTGGGCCCATGGTGGCTTATTTAGCAGTTACAAGCATTATAAACAATAGAATAATACAAAATGTATCAAATGTATGCATGAAACTGGCCACCGTGGCTTATAAACAATGACGGCAAGGCAGCTGAGGCGCTCAGACTGGAAGGACAGGTTTGGGACGAATCACGTTGGGCAAGTTTTTTATCGTTAGCCAGGCCAAAATTTTTATGCTCAAACGCTTCGTTGGGCGGATTTAACGTTATGCGATGCGTTCATTACCAGAGGATCCACTGTATTTGGCACGATTTGGGTATCGCACAATTGAAGAATTGCGGCAAAATTTTATGTAACACGTCGTACAATTAATTTAACACGGTTCAATTTGTGGGAAGGAACAAAAAAAAATTCTCTTTTGCTCAGGCGGCCGCCTTGTTGTGGAGTAGCCAGGAGCCCTCTTGCAATCCCCTACCACTCCCTGACACCACCCCACCATCCTAGCGTTTGTAATTCATAAGTGTCCAGTTCAGTCTTTCTCTGTTACAACGCAACTGTGTTTGTGAATTGTGTTATGATATTTTAATTACTATATCTTGTATCTGCCAAGCAATCACGACACCCAGTAGCCATACTAGTGTTGCTGAAAGTGGCACGAAGTGGTATAAGCACTTAAGTCTTAGAATTAACAAAGATAGTATTAAAGTTTGGAGGGATATGTTTTGTATCTTTATATGTGTATGCTTCTAAACTGTTGTATTTTGAGCACCTCTGCAAAAACAGTGATAATGTGCGAGTGTGGTGAAAGTGTTGAATGATGATGAAAGTATTTTCTTTTTGGGGATTTTATTTCTTTTTTGGGTCACCTTGCCTCAGTGGGAGACGGCTGACTTGTTGAAAAAAAAAAAAAAAAAAATTAAAGTCTTAAAATTAACAAAGATATTAAACAAGACATAACCTGTAGCCATAATGAAGTGATACATTGTACACAGAAAAAGAGGTAAACATGAGTTTGTGTGTTATTGCTGTTCTTACTGCTGAACAGCGGTTTAGTGCCGATGAAGGTAGCGTAGGTAGCAATGATACGGCCGTGGACTAGTTTGGCTTTTAATTGGGTAGGAGTGAGTACACAACGGGCAGTGTGAGGGAGTGACCGCAAGCCAGTCCGTGGAGGGGGAGCACTAGTGTGTGTCAAGTCGGTCGGCCCCGGAGTGAGAGAGGGTGGGCTGTGCTTCCCACCGACCTAGGTAAGCCTACAGAGGGCAGCACTGAATGCCGCGAAATATGAACTAGTCAGAGCAGACAGCTAGGCTGTGTGCTCTGACAGTACAGGCTGTCTACATGTGTGACTGACTTACTGAACGACTGACTTACTGAATGACTGACTGACTTACTGAGTGTGGCATGCAAAAAGTACGTAACCTTTATTCGGCGCATGTACACACCCTCATTTACAGGCTATCTCCCCCAACCAGCGAACCAGGTTGCTAAGAGTTGATGATGGGGCCCAGTCGTTCAACTAGTGACTAGGTTCTAGCCAATAAGAAGATGGTTTTGGCAATCGCAGAGGTTATGTGGGTACCACTCTCCTGTCTGCCCTTGTCATCCCCATTCTAGAGCTGGTTGAAGCACGGTCTGCTATCTTGTGGCTTCTATTTCTGCCTTGCTTACCGTGGAGTGCACTATACTTATCACTGTACATAGTGTACATATTGCTGTTCTAAATTGGTGAAGGATAATATAAGTCTAAACTTTTTCTGCTGTGTTTATTTTGCTCCCGTTACACCCAGGATAACAGACCATTTGGAATCCTGGGTTGTAATATGGGTAGCCTGTCCGAGAGCTGGAGCTGGACTTAGAGAAACAGTTGAGCTTAGGGTGAAGCTCATAGCAGGAACATTGTGCAGCTTGCTGTCTGGCACTGCATTAGCTTTGCCTACGCTTTACAAATTTTGCGTGTCAGTTACTGTTACGGTCAGCCTTGCTATTGTGTGATCGTTCAACAGCTCGCTACTAGCTTGTTCGGTGTGCTCACTTCGCTACGGTCAATCTTCTAGAACAGTGTAGCTGTCTGGCATTGCTTTACAAATTTTGCATGTCAGTTGTTACTAGCCTGTTTGGTGTGGAGAATTTTGCAGTCAACTTTGCTTGTATGCGCATTCTGCAATCATACTGTGCATAGCTAAGCGTGTTCTGCAAATTAACGTGTTACGTTGGGGTATTCTGCAATCGTACTGTGCATAGCTAAGCGTGTTCTGCAAATTAACGTGTTACGTTGGGGTATTCTGCAATCGTACTGTGCATAGCGAATAACTTATGCCACCTAGAAGAGCCAGACGTCTGGTGTCGGCATATACTTTGCATAACCTACCTAAATTGTCCCTACAGCGTTGTTGGAAAATTGCTCATTCCATTGGCATTAAATACAAACGCACTCTCACAGCTGCGCAACTGCGTTCACTGATTGCTGACAAACTTATAGAAGAAGAGATGGCACATCAGACTCCTCCCTCTATGGGAGCTAGGGCAAAAACTACTATGTTCTCGCAGGAGGAAGATGATACACCTACGGAGCAAAATGGTCAGTATAGTGCAGCTGGGTTGTCTCAAGGTGAATCAGCGTCGTTGGCACTTGAGCTGGCAAAAATCAATCTTGAGCAAACTAGGGAACAGAGAGCATTCGCAAGGGAAGAATTTGATAGGGAAAGAGAAAGGAGGCAGTTTTCGCATTCCGTAAATAATTTTAGTTTACAAAAAGCAGTACAGCTTGTTCCCCGCTTCAATGAGGCCGAATCAGAACAATTTTTCGAAAGCTTCGAAAATCAAGCTCGAGCCCTGAGGTGGCCGGAACAGCATTGGGCATCGTTGGTTCATACAGCATTGTTTGGTAAGGCACAGGAATTTACGTCAGTATTAAATGACACTGAATTTTCTGATTATCAAGTAGTGAAGACCACAGTGTTGGGAGCATATACGTGTATCCCAGCCAAATATAAAAAAATTTTTAAGCTGGGCAGACGACAGCTTGGTCAATCCCTAGTGGACTTTGTGAGACGGCAAACCAAAGCTTTTACCAGCTGGTATAAAGCAAGTGGTGTCTCTACCTTTGAGGAGCTGGTACAGCTTATTCTGATTGATAACCTGCTGGAGTCTGTGGGACCAGAGGTTCGAGTCTTTCTGCAGGATCGTGACTTAACCACCGCATTGGAGGCAGCCAGGTTGGCTGATACCTTCGAAACTAACCGCTCCTTGTCCGAGCGGTCCCGTCTCTCTTTTCAACAGCCTGGCATGAGCAGAGATCATCAACCTTGGAGAATGAAGTGCCAGCCGGAGGGAGAACGTCTATGTCAGCCAACTATGTCACCTGGTGTGCCACGCTTAACTTATGGTCCACCTGCGGAGAGGCAAACTACTCATGGTGCATCTCGACAACAGTATCCAGAGAGACACCAGCCAGAACGACACCATTTGCAACGTCAGCAGGGAGTAAAGGGCAAGCCTGTCGTCTGCATCCTTTGTAACAAAGTAGGTCATATCCGTCCCAACTGCCCCCACAAACCCCAACCCATTGGGAAAATCTCTAATATCCCTAGTAACATGTCCCCGAGAGAAGTAGAAAAAGGTATGGCCCCTTATTATTACAAGAGTCTTATTTCCCTTCAGGAAAACTCAGAAACAACTTAAGTAAAGACCTTTAGAGATACTGGAGCATATTGCTCACTTGTAAGAGAAGGAATATTACCCCTTTCAGAGAACACTTCCTTGAATTCCTCTGTTTTATTGGAAGCATTTGGAGAAGCTATATATTCTGTCCCTTTGCATAAAATTTATGTACAGTGCAAATATTACACTGGGTACTTGACTGTAGGTGTCTCAAAAGGATTCCCCATGAAAGATGCCATATTATTACTGGGTAATAACATTACTACTGTTAGTGCGTGTCCTGAACCTATAATGAGTAATTCTTCTCCGGTGTTGGCCATAACTCGGGCAACATCCCAAGGGTTGTCTGGAGAGAATGTTGACCTATCCTTGGACGACTCCGATCTCGGAATAGCCACGTTGTTTTATGAGGCACACCGGCCGGAGCCTCGTAAATCAAGTGAACA
Source organism: Cherax quadricarinatus (assembly GCF_038502225.1). Taxonomy (NCBI): domain Eukaryota; kingdom Metazoa; phylum Arthropoda; class Malacostraca; order Decapoda; family Parastacidae; genus Cherax; species Cherax quadricarinatus. The sequence continues at coordinate 33,107,143 of NC_091330.1, forward strand.
GACCCCGATCAAGCCTTCCTATTCCCAGGTTGCAGGATTGCCAGATGTCTCTGTTTCCATGCCCGAGGGACTGTCCTTCCGGGAGGAACAACGAAAGGACCCTTCTTTAAAATTTGCTTTTCAGGCAGCCATGGGTAAATCCTCTTTGGGTCATCCGGTCAAGTATGAAGTTAAAAACGATTATTTGATCTGCACTGAGACTGGTAAGGAGATAGAGGGCCGGCAATTGTTTAACAGGTTAGTGGTTCCAACCAAGTTTAGACCTCAAATATTAAATATAGCTCATAATACTTCATTAGGAGGTCACTTAGGAATTACAAAAACCTTGTATAGAATCACAAAAGAATTTTATTGGCCAAAATTAAAGAAAGATGTGAAGAATCATATTAGGTGTTGCCGAGAATGTCAGAAAGTAGGGAAACCTGGACATTCCATTAAACCTGCACCTCTCCAACCTATACCTGCTGATGGAGAACCTTTTGCAGATTTAATTATAGATTGTGTAGGTCCACTACCTAGGTCAAAGTCTGGAAATCAATATTTATTTACGATTATGGATAAAGTAACCAGATATCCTGAAGCAATTCCCATGCATAGTATTAATACTAAAGCTATTCTCAAAAGCTTTAACCAAATTCATTTCTTGTTTTGGCATTCCTAAAACTATTCAAAGTGATCAAGGTACTAACTTTACTGCCAAAGCATTTAGGGAAGTATTAACTAGGTTAGGGATAATCCACAACTTATCCACTGCCTATCATCCTCAGTCCCAAGGCGCCTTGGAAAGATTCCATCAGACATTAAAAACCATGATGAGAACTTTTTGCATGCACTTTCCTACAGACTGGGATGAATCACTACCTTTGTTGCTGTTCTCAGTACGAGAGACGGTGCAAGAGTCTACAGGGTATAGTCCGTTTGAGCTGATCTTTGGGCACAATGTACGAGGTCCTCTTCGGGTGCTCAAAGAAGGATGGATGGGAGAAGACGTTAGCTCAACACTCTACAACCCATCTTCAAGGTTGCAGGTGGCACGTCAGTTAGCCAAGGCTAACCTAAAGACAGCTCAAAGTAAGATGAAACAGAGGTATAACAGAAGTGCACAATTCCGCTCCTTCCATCCAGGAGACAAGGTGTTGGTGCAGGAACCTATACCTGGCCACACCTTGAAAGCTAGATTTACGGGACCTATGCAGATTGTAAGTAGATTATCTGATGTAAATTATGTGGTAGCTCCCATTGATAAGACCTCAAAAACTAAAACTTACCACATTAATCAATTAAAATATTTCCATACACCAGATAAAGTCCCAGTAATGACTCTGTCCTCTACCTCTGAGGATGACTCTGATTCTTTGCACTCTATCTCTGAAATTAATATTAAACTTTCAAATTCTGTCCTCCTCAAGGATCCTAGACATTAATGGAGGGACTATCTGAAACGCAAGCAACAAATTTAACTGAGCTTCTACAGACATATCCTAATATTTTTTCGGAGTATATGGAGAGAAAGAGAGAGGTTAAGAGAGTGGTGAAGCAATGTAAAAAGAGAGCAAATGAGAGAGTGGGTGAGATGTTATCAACAAATTTTGTTGAAAATAAGAAAAAGTTTTGGAGTGAGATTAACAAGTTAAGGCAGCCTAGAGAACAAATGGATTTGTCAGTTAAAAATAGGAGAGGAGAGTTATCAAATGGAGAGTTAGAGGTATTGGGAAGATGGAGGGAATATTTTGAAGAATTGTTAAATGTTGATGAAGATAGGGAAGCTGTGATTTCGTGTATAGGGCAAGGAGGAATAACATCTTGTAGGAGTGAGGAAGAGTCAGTTGTGAGTGTGGGGGAAGTTCGTGAGGCAGTAGGTAAAATGAAAGGGGGTAAGGCAGCTGGGATTGATGGGATAAAGATAGAAATATTAAAAGCAGGTGGGGATATAGTTTTGGAGTGGTTGGTGCTATTATTTAATAAATGTATGGAAGAGGGTAAGGTACCTAGGGATTGGCAGAGAGCATGCATAGTTCCTTTGTATAAAGGCAAAGGGGACAAAAGAGAGTTCAAAAATTATAGGGAGATAAGTCTGTTGAGTATACCTGGTAAAGTGTATGGTAGAGTTATTATTGAAAGAAGAGTAAGACGGAGAATAGGATAGCAGATGAACAAGGAGGCTTTAGGAAAGGTACGGGGTGTGGAAGTACCCTTGCAGGTGTGCGGGGAAGTACCCTGGCTTGTGTGTGGGGAAGTACCCTGGCTGGTGAGTAGGAAAGTACCCTGGCTGGTGTGTGTGGGGAAGTACCCTTGCTGGTGTGTGGGGAAGTACCCTGGCTGGTGTGAGGGGAAGTACCCTGGCTGGTGTGTGGGGAAGTACCCTGGCTGGTGTGTGGGGAAGTACCCTGGCTGGTGTGTGGGGAAGCACCCTGGAAGTACCCTCTACCACCACCACTTTCATATCTTTTTACAAACTTCTTGAATTCTGTAGTGTTTCTCACCCTCTTTATAAAAGGGCTGGCACTAGAAGCTTTCTTTGGACCCATGGTGGCTTATTTAGCAGTTACAAGCACTAAAAACAATGGAATAATACAAAATGTATCGCATTTATGCATGGAATCGTCCTCACTGGCTAGTAAACAATGGCACACTGGCTATATATGCAGTGTTGGACTGTTCACGGCGCGCAGACATGTTCAGGACGAATGACTTTAACCAAGTACAGTGTTGTTAACAGAGCCAATATTTTGACGCAAAACGTTACTTATTCCAATTATTACTTAACCGATTACGTCTTAATTCGGGGGTTCAATTTACACAGTAAAGGAGTTAGTTCGTGTGTTCGTTTGTATGTTGACATTTTCTGTCTCGCTTGTAGGAGCTTAAGAAATTATTCAACTCAGAAAACAAAATACAGTGGATCCCGCTTTACGATCAGCTTCCAATGCGACCAATTATGTAAGTGTATTTATGTAAGTGCGTTTGCACAGAAAGTGTAGCAGACATGCAGGTAGTGTAGCAGGCATGCAGGAAGTGTAGCAGGCATGCTGGAAATGTAGCAGACATGCAGGGAGTGTAGCAAGCATGCAAGAAGTGTAGCAGGAATGCAGGAAGTGTAGCAGGCATGCAGGAAGTGTAGCAGACACGTAGAGAGTGTAGCAGGCATGCAGGAAGTGTAGCAGGAATGCAGGAAGTGTAGCAGGCATGCAGGAAGTGTAGCAGGCATGCAGGGAGTGTAGCAGGCATGCAGGAAGTGTAGCAGACATACAGGGAGAGTAGCAGACATGCAGGGAGAGTAGCAGACATGGAGGGAGTGTAGCAGGCATGCAGGGAGTGTAGCATACATGCAGGAAGTGTAGCAGACATGCAGGGAGTGTATCAGGCATGCAAGAAGTGTAGCAGATATGCAGGGAGTGTAGCAGGCATGCATGAAGTGTAGCAGGCATGCAGGAAGTATAGCAGGCATGTAGGGAGTGTAGTAGGCATGCAGGGAGAGTAGTAGACATGGAGGGAGAGTAGCTGGCATGCAGGGAGTCTACTAAACATGCAGGAAGTGTAGCAGGCATGCAGGAAGTGTAGAAAACATGCAGGAAGTGTAACAGGCATGCAAGAAGTGTAGCAGGCATGCAGGAAATGTAGCAGGCATGCAGGAAGTGTAGCAGGCACGCAGGAAGTGTAGCAGGCAAGCAGGAAGTGTAGCAGGCATGCAGGAAGTGCAGCAGATATGCAGGAAGTGTAGCAGGCAGGCAGGGAGTGTAGCAGGCATGCAGGAAGTGTAGCAGACATGCAGGGAGTGAAGCAGGCATGCAGGGAGAGTAGCAGACATGGAGGGGGTGTAGCAAGCATGCAGGCAGTGTAGCAGACATGCAGGGAGTGTAGCAGGCTTGCAAGGAGTGTAGCAGACATGCAGGGAGTGTATCAGGCATGCAGGGAGTGTATCAGGCATGCAGGAAGTGTATCAGGCAGGCACGAAGTGTAGCAGGAATGCAGGAAGTGTAGTAGGCATGCAGGAAGTGTAGCAGATATACAGAAAATGTAGCAGACATGCAGGGAGAGTAGCAGACATGGAGGGAGTGTAGCAGGCATGCAGGGAGTGTAGCATACATGCAGGAAGTGCAGCAGACATGCAGGGAGTGTATCACGCATGCAAGAAGTGCAGCAGACATGCAGGGAGTGTAGTAGGCATGCAGGAAGTGTAGCAGGCATGCAGGATGTATAGAAGGCATGTAGGGAGTGCAGTAGGCATGCAGGGAGAGTAGTAGACACGGAGGGAGTGTAGCTGGCATGCAGGGAGTGTAGTATACATGCAGGACGTGTAGCAGACATGCAGGGAGTGTAGCAGGCATGCAGGAAGTGTAGAAAACATGCAGGAAGTGTAGCAGGCATACAGAAATGCAGCAGGCATGCAGAAGTGTAGCAGGCATGCAGGAAGTGTTTCAGGCATGCAGGATGTGTAGCAAGCACGCAGGAAGTGTAGCAGGCATGCAGGAAGTGTAGCAGGCATGCAGGAAGTGCAGCAGATATGCAGGAAGTGTAGCAGGCATGCAGGAAGTGAAGCAGGCATGCAAGGATTGTAGCAGACATGCAGGAAGTGTAGCAGACATGCAGGGAGTGAAGCAGGCATGCAGGGAGAGTAGCAGACATGGAGGGGGTGTAGCAAGCATGCAGGAAGTGTAGCAAACATGCAAGGAGTGTAGCAGGCATGCAAGGAGTGTAACAGACATGCAGGGAGTGCATCAGGCATGCAGGGAGTGTACCAGGCATGCAGGAAGTGTATCAGGCAGGCAGGAAGTGTAGCAGGCATGCAGGAAGTGTAGCAGGCATGCAGGAAGTGTAGCAGGAAAGCAGGAAGTGTACCAGGCATGCAGGAAGTGTAGCAGGCATGCAGGAAGTGTAGCAGGCATGCAGGAAGTGTAGCAGATATGCAGGGAGTGTAGCAGGCATGCAGGAAGTGTAGCAGGCATGCAGGAAGTGTAGCAGGAATGCAGGAAGTGTAACAGGCATGCAGGATGTGTAGCAGACATACAGGGAGAGTAGCAGACATACAGGGAGAGTAGCAGACATGCAGGGAGAGTAGCAGACACGGAAGGAGTGTAGCAGGCATGCAGGGAGTGTAGCATACATGCAGGAAGTGTAGCAGACATGCAGGGAGTGTATCAGGCATGCAAGAAGTGTAGCAGACATGCAGGGAGTGTCAAAGGCATGCAGGAAGTGTAGCAGGCATGCAGGAAATATAGCAGGTATGTAGGGAGCGTAGTAGGCATGCAGGGAGAGAAGTAGACATGGACGGAGTGTAGCTGGCATGCAGGGAGTGTAGTATACATGCAGGATGTGTAGCAGACATGCAGGGAGTGTAGCAGGCATGCAGGAAGTGTAGAAAACATGCAGGAAGTGTAGCAGGCATGCAAGAAGTGTAGCAGGCATGCAGGAAGTTTAGCAGGCATGCAGGAAGTGTAGCAGGCATGCAGGAAGTGTAGCAGGCATGCAGGAAGTGTAGCAGGCATGCAGGAAGTGCAGCAGATATGCAGGAAGTGTAGCAGGCATGCAGGAAGTGTAGCATGCATGCAGGGAGTGTAGCAGGTATGCAGGAAGTGTAGCAGACATGCAGGGAGTGAAGCAGGCATGCAGGGAGAGTAGCAGACATGGAGGGAGTGTAGCAGGCATGCAGGAAGTGTAGCAGACATGCAGGGAGTGAAGCAGGCATGCAGGGAGAGTAGCAGACATGGAGGGGGTGTAGCAAGCATGCAGGAAGTATAGCAGGCATGCAGGGCGTGTAGCAGGCATGCAAGGAGTGTAGCAGACATGCAGGGAGTGTAGCAGACATGCAGGGAGAGTAGAAGACACGGAGGGAGTGAAGCAGGCATGCAGGGAGTGTATCAGACATGCAGGAAGTGTATCAGGCAGGCAGGAAGTGTAGCAGGAATGCAGGAAGTGTAGCAGGCATGCAGGAAGTGTAGCAGGCATGCAGGGAGTGTAGCAGGCATGCAGGGAGTGTAGCAGACATACAGGGAGTGTAGCAGACATGCAGGGAGAGTAGAAGACACGGAGGGAGTGAAGCAGGCATGCAGGGAGTGTAGCATACATGCAGTAAGTGCAGGAGACATGCAGGGAGTGCATCAGGCATGCAAGAAGTGCAGCAGACATGCAGGGAGTGTAGTAGGCATGCAGGAAGTGTAGGAGGCATGCAGGAAGTATAGCAGGCATGTAGGGAGTGTAGTAGGCATGCAGAGAGAGTAGTAGACATGGAGGGAGTGTAGCTGGCATGCAGGGAGTGTACTATACATGCAGGACGTTTAGCAGACATGCAGGGAGTGTAGCACGCATGCAGGAAGTGTAGAAAACATGCAGGAAGTGTAGCAGGCATGCAGAAGTGTAGCAGGCATGCAGGGATTGAAGCAGGCATGCAGGGAGAGTAGCAGACATGCAAGGAGTGTAGCAGGCATGCAATGAGTGTAGCAGACATGCAGGGAGTGTATCAGGCATGCAGGGAGAGTACCAGGCATGCAGGGAGTGTATCAGGGAGGCAGGAAGTGTAGCAGGCATGCAGGAAGTGTAGCAGGCATGCAGGAAGTGTAGCAGGCATGCAGAATGTGTAGCAGACATGCAGGAGGTGTAGCAGGCATGCAGGAAGTGTACCAGGCATGCTGGAAGTGTAGCAGACACGCAGGGAGTGTAGCAGGCAAGCAGGAAGTGTAGCAGGCATGCAGGAAGTGTAGCAGGCATGCAGGAAGTGTAGCAGGCATGCAGGAAGTGTAGCAGGCATGCAGGAAGTGTAGCAGGCATGCAGGAAGTGTAGCAGGCATGCAGGAAGTGTAGCAGGCATGCAGGAAGTGTAGCAGGCATGCAGGAAGTGTAGCAGGCATGCAGGGAGTGTAGGAGGCATGCAGGAAGAGTAGCAGACATGGAGGGAGTGTAGCAAGCATGCAGGGAGTGTAGCAGACACGGAAGGAGTGTAGCAGGCATGCATGGAGTGTAGCATACATGCAGGGAGTGTAGCAGACATGCAGGGAGTGTATCAGGCATGCAAGAAGTGTAGCAGACATGCAGGGAGTGTAGCAGGCATGCAGGAAGTGTAGCAGGCATGCAGGAAATATAGCAGGTATGTAGGGAGCGTAGTAGGCATGCAGGGAGAGAAGTAGACATGGAGGGAGTGTAGCTGGCATGCAGGGAGTGTAGTATACATGCATGATGTGTAGCAGACATGCAGGGAGTGTAGCAGGCATGCAGGAAGGGTAGAAAACATGCAGGAAGTGTAGCAGGCATGCAAGAAGTGTAGCAGGCATGCAGGAAGTGTAGCAGGCATGCAGGAAGTGTAGCAGGCATGCAGGAAGTGTAGCAGGCATGCAGGAAGTGTAGCAGGCATACAGGGAGAGTAGCAGACATACAGGGAGAGTAGCAGACATGCAGGGAGAGTAGCAGACACGGAATGAGTGTAGCAGGCATGCATGGAGTGTAGCATACATGCAGGGAGTGTAGCAGACATGCAGGGAGTGTATCAGGCATGCAAGAAGTGTAGCAGACATGCAGGGAGTGTAGCAGGCATGCAGGAAGTGTAGCAGGCATGCAGGAAATATAGCAGGTATGTAGGGAGCGTAGTAGGTATGCAGGGAGAGAAGTAGACATGGAGGGAGTGTAGCTGGCATGCAGGGAGTGTAGTATACATGCAGGATGTGTAGCAGACATGCAGGGAGTGTAGCAGGCATGCAGGAAGGGTAGAAAACATGCAGGAAGTGTAGCAGGCATGCAAGAAGTGTAGCAGGCATGCAAGAAGTGTAGCAGGCATGCAGGAAGTGTAGCAGGCATGCAGGAAGTGTAGCAGGCATGCAGGAAGTGTAGCAGGCATGCAGGAAGTGTAGCAGGCATGCAGGAAGTGCAGCAGATATGCAGGAAGTGTAGCAGGCATGCAGGAAGTGTAGCATGCATGCAGGGAGTGTAGCAGGCATGCAGGAAGTGTAGCAGACATGCAGGGAGTGAAGCAGGCATGCAGGGAGAGTAGCAGACATGGAGGGAGTGTAGCAGGCATGCAGGAAGTGTAGCAGACATGCAGGGAGTGAAGCAGGCATGCAGGGAGAGTAGCAGACATGGAGGAGGTGTAGCAAGCATGCAGGAAGTGTAGCAGACATGCAGGGAGTGTATCAGACATGCAGGAAGTGTATCAGGCAGGCAGGAAGTGTAGCAGGAATGCAGGAAGTGTAGCAGGCATGCAGGAAGTGAAGCAGGCATGCAGGGAGTGTAAGAGATAAGATAAGATAAGATTTCGTTCGGATTTTTAACCCCGGAGGGTTAGCCACCCAGGATAACCCAAGAAAGTCAGAGCGTCATCGAGGACTGTCTAACTTATTTCCATTGGGGTCCTTAATCTTGTCCCCCAGGATGCGACCCACACCAGTCGACTAACACCCAGGTACCTATTTGCTGCTAGGTGAACAGGACAACAGGTGTAAGGAAACGTGTCGAAATGTTTCCACCCGCCGGGAGTCGAACCCGGGCCGTCCGTGTGTGAAGCGGGAGCTGTAGCCACCAGGCCACCAGGCATGCAGGAAGTGTAGCAGACATACAGGGAGTGTAGCAGACATGCAGGGAGAGTAGAAGACACGGAGGGAGTGAAGCAGGCATGCAGGGAGTGTAGCATACATGCAGGAAGTGCAGGAGACATGCAGGGAGTGCATCAGGCATGCAAGAAGTGCAGCAGACATGCAGGGAGTGTAGCAGGCATGCAGGAAGTGTAGCAGGCATGTAAGGAGTGTAGTAGGCATGCAGAGAGAGTAGTAGACATGGAGGGAGTGTAGCTGGCAAGCAGGGAGTGTAGTATACATGCAGGACGTGTAGCAGACATGCAGGGAGTGTAGCACGCATGCAGGAAGTGTGGAAAACATGCAGGAAGTGTAGCAGGCATGCATAAGTGTAGCAGGCATGCAGGGATTGAAGCAGGCATGCAGGGAGAGTAGCAGACATGCAAGGAGTGTAGCAGGCATGCAATGAGTGTAGCAGACATGCAGGGAGTGTATCAGGCATGCAGGGAGTGTACCAGGCATGCAGGAAGTGTATCAGGGAGGCAGGAAGTGTAGCAGGCATGCAGGAAGGGTAGCAGGCATGCAGAAAGTGTAGCAGACATGCAGGAGGTGTAGCAGGCATGGAGGAAGTGTACCAGGCATGCTGGAAGTGTAGCAGACACGCAGGGAGTGTAGCAGGCAAGCAGGAAGTGTAGCAGGCATGCAGGAAGTGTAGCAGGCATGCAGGAAGTGTAGCAGGCATGCAGGAAGTGTAGCAGACATGCATGGAGTGTAGCAGGCATGCAGGAAGTGTAGCAGGCATGCAGGAAGTGTAGCAGGCATGCAGGAAGTGTAGCAGGCATGCAGGAAGTGTAGCAGGCATGCAGGAAGTGTAGCAGGCATGCAGGGAGTGTAGGAGGCATGCAGGAAGTGTAGCAGACATGCAGAGAGTGTAGCAGGCATGCAGGAAGAGTAGCAGACATGGACGGAGTGTAGCAAGCATGCAGGGAGCGTAGCATACATGCAGGAAGTGTAGCAGACATGCAGGGAGTGTAGCAGGCATGCAGGAAGTGTAGCAGGAACGCAGGAAGTGTAGCAGAGATGCAGGAAGTGTAGCAGGCATGCAGGGAGTGTAGAATACATGCAGGAAGTGTAGCAGGCATGCAGGAAGTGAAGCAGGCATGCATGGAGTGTAGCAGACATGCAGGAAGTGCATCAGGCATGCAGGAAGTGTTGCAGGAATGCAGGGAGTGTAGCAGACATGGAGGGAGTATAGTAGGCATGCAGGGAGCGTAGCATACATGCAGGAAGTGTAGAAGACATGCAGGGAGTGTAGCAGGCATGCAAGGAGTGTAGCAGGCATGCAGGAAGTGTAGCAGGCATTCAGGAAGTGTAGCAGGCATGCATAGAGTGTAGCAGGCATGCATGGAGTGTAGCAGACATGCAGGAAGTGTATCAGGCATGCAGGAAATGTATCGGGAATGCAGCAAGTGTAGCAGGCATGCCGGAAGTGTAGCAGACATGGAGGGAGTGTAGCAGGCATGCAGGGAGTGTAGCATACATGCAGGAAGTGTAGCAGACATGCAGGGAGTGTATCAGGCATGCAAGAAGTGTAGCAGACATGCTGGGAGAGTAGCAGGCATGCAAGGAGTGTAGCAGGCATGCAGGATGTGTAGCAGGCACGCAAGAAGTGTAGCAGGCATGCAGGCAGTGTATCAGGCATGCAGAACGTGTATCAGGCATGCAGGAAGCGTAGCAGGCACGCAGGGAGTGTAGCAGACATGGAGGGAGGGTAGCAGGCATGCAGGAAGTGTAGCAGACATGCAGGGAGTGTAGCACGCATGCAGGGAGTGTAGCAGACATGCATGGAGTGTAGCAGACATGCAGGAAGTGTATCAGGCATGCAGGAAGTGTATCAGGCATGGAGTGTAGCAGACATGCAGGGAGTGTAGCAGACATGCAGGGAGTGTAGCAAACATGCAGGGATTGTAGACGGCATGCAGAGAGTGTAGCAGATATGCAGGGTGTGTATCAGGCATGCAGGGAGTGTAGCAGACATGCAGGAAGTGTAGCAGACATGCAGGGAGAGTAGCAGACATGCAGGAACGCAGGAAGTGTAGCATAGATGCAGGAAGTGCATCAGACATGCGGGAAGTGTAGCAGGCATGAAGGGAGTGTAGCAAGCTTGCAGGATGTGTAGCAGGCATGCAGGGAGTGTAGCAGGCATGCAGGGAGTGTAGCAGGCATGCAGGGAGTGTAGCAGGCATGCAGGGAGTGTAGCAGGCATGCAGGGAGTGTAGTAGGCATGCAGGAAGTGTATCAGGAATGCAGGACGTGTAAGACGCATGCATAGAGTGTACCAGACATGCAGGAAGTGTATCAGTCATGCAGGAAGCGTATCAGGCATGCAGACAGTGTAGCAGGCATGCAGGGAGTGTAGTAGGCATGCAGGAAGTGTAGCAGGCATGCAGGAAGTGTAACAGGTATGCATGGAGTGTATCAGGCATGCAGGAAGTGTAGCAGGCATGCAGAGAGTGTATCAGGCATGCATGGGGTGTAGTAGGCATGCAGGAAGTGTAGCAGGCATGCAGAGAGTGTAGCAGACAAGCAGGAAGTGTAACAGGCATGCAGGAAATGTAGCAGGCATGCAGGGAGTGTAGCAGGCTTTCAGGGAGTGTATCAGGTATGCGAGGAGTGTAGTAGGAATGCAGGAAGTGTAGCAGGCATGCAGGAAGTGTATCAGGCATGCAGGAAGTGTAGTACGCATGCAGAGAGTGTAGTAGGAATGCAGGGAGTGTAGTAGGCATGCAGGAATTGTATCAGGCATGCAGAGAGTGTAGCAGGCATGCAGAGAGTTTAGTAGGCATGCAGGAAGTGTATCACGCATGCAGGAAGTGTAGCAGGCAAGAAAGGAGTGTAGTAGGCATGCAGGAAGTGTATCAGGCATGCAGGAAGTGTAGCAGGCATGCAGTGTAGCAGGCATGCAGGTAGTGTAGTAGGCAAGCAAAAAGTGTAGCAGGCATGCAGGAAGTGTATCAGGCATGCAGGAAGTGTAGTACGCATGCAGAGAGTGTAGTAGGAATGCAGGGAGTGTAGTAGGCATGCAGGAAGTGTATCAGGCATGCAGAGAGTGTAGCAGGCATGCAGGGAGTTTAGTAGGCATGCAGGAAGTGTATCACGCATGCAGGAAGTGTAGCAGGCATGCAGAGAGTGTAGCAGGCATGCAGGTAGTGTAGTAGGCATGCAAAAATTGTAGCAGGCATGCAGGAAGTATAGCAGGCACGCAGGAAGTGTAGCAGGCATGCAGGGAGTGTAGTAGGCATGCAGGAAGTGTATCACGCATGCAGGAAGTGTAGCAGGCATGCAGAGAGTGTAGCAGGCATGCAGGTAGTGTAGTAGGCATGCATAAATTGTAGCAGGCATGCAGGAAGTATAGCAGGCACGCAGGAAGTGTAGCAGGCATGCAGGGAGTGTAGCATTTATGCAGAGAGTGTAGCAGGCATGTAGGGAGTGTATCAGGTATGCAGGAAGTGTAGTACGCATGCAAAGAGTGTAGTAGGCATGCAGGGAGTGTAGTAGGCATGCAGGAAATGTAGCAGACATGCAGAGAGTGTAGCAGGCATGCAGGGAGTGTAGCAGGCATGCATGGAGTGTAGCAGGCATGCAGGAAGTGTAGCAGGCATGCAGAAAGTGTAGCTGGCATGCAGGGAGTGTAGCTGGCATGCAGGGAGTGTAGCAGGCATGCAGGAAATGAAGCAGGCATGCAGGGAGTGTAGCAGGCATGCAGGAAGTGTAGCAGGCATGCAGGGAGTGTAGCAGGCATGCAGGAAGTGCAGCAGGCATGCAGGGAGTGTAGCAGACATGCAGGAAGTGTAGCAGGCATGCAGGGAGTGTAGCTGGCATGCAGGGAGTGTAGCTGGCATGCAGGGAGTGTAGCAGGCATGCAGGTAGTGTAGCAGGCATGCAGGAAGTGTAGCAGGCATGCAGGTAGTGTAGCAGACATGCAGGAAGTGTAGCAGGCATGAAGGTAGTGTAGCAGGCATGCAGGAAGTGTAGCAGGCATGCAGGGAGTGTAGCAGGCATACAGGAAGTGTAGGAGGCATGCAGGGAGTATAGCTGGCATGCAGAGAGTGTAGCTGGCACGCAGGGAGTGTAGCAGGCATGCAGGGAGTGTAGCAGGCATGCAGGGAGTGTAGCAGGCATGCAGGGAGTGTAGCAGGCATGCAGGAAGTGTAGCAGGCATGCAGGAAGTGTAGCAGGCATGCAGGGAGTGTAGCTGGCATGCAGGGAGTGTAGCAGTCATGCAGGGAGTGTAGCAGGCATGCAGGAAGGGCAGCAGGCATGCAGGGAGTGTATCAGGCATGCAGGAAGTGTAGCAGGCATGCAGGGAGTGTAGCTGGCATGCAGGGAGTGTAGCTGGCATGCAGGGAGTGTAGCAGGCATGCAGGTAGTGTAGCAGGCATGCAGGAAGTGTAGCAGGCATGCAGGTAGTGTAGCAGACATGCAGGAAGTGTAGCAGGCATGAAGGTAGTGTAGCAGGCATGCAGGAAGTGTAGCAGGCATGAAGGTAGTGTAGCAGACATGCAGGAAGTGTAGCAGGCATGAAGGTAGTGTAGCAGGCATGCAGGAAGTGTAGCAGGCATGAAGGTAGTGTAGCAGACATGCAGGGAGTGTAGCAGGCATGCAGGTAGTGTAGCAGACATGCAGGAAGTGTAGCAGGCATGAAGGTAGTGTAGCAGGCATGCAGGAAGTGTAGCAGGCATGAAGGTAGTGTAGCAGACATGCAGGGAGTGTAGCAGGCATGCAGGTAGTGTAGCAGACATGCAGGAAGTGTAGCAGGCATGAAGGTAGTGTAGCAGACATGCAGGAAGTGTAGCAGGCATGAAGGTAGTGTAGCAGGCATGCAGGAAGTGTAGCAGGCATGCAGGAAGTGTAGCAGGCATGCAGGTAGTGTAGCAGGCATTCCAGAAGCCAGCATTAGTCTTTGATAAAGGTATGCAATTCTGATTTAATTGTTAAAAAAAATTTTTTTTTTTTAATATTTTTCTCAGGAACGGATTAATTGTATCTACATTAATTCTTGTGGGAAATATTATTTCGGTTTTCGGCCGAGCTTCTGGAATGGATTACGGCCGATAACCGAGGGTCCACTGTATGTACTCATGGAGACAGTGAAATGGCTGTAGAAAGGAGTCTGAGATACTTGATGCCGAGAAGCTGTGCTCCCTGTTTCCATGACCCAAGTTCTCATATGGCATAAAATAGACTAGTGGGAGAACCTGAATGATTTAACTCAGTGAACATGTCGATGATAATAATAATAATATTAATAGCATTAATAATAATAATAATAAAAATAATAATCACTCTGTAGCAGTTTAAATGTCATATGTATTTTGTACAGGTTTGGTAGCTGACATTTAAACTACTCCAAAGCGATTGTAATTATTATTATTTTTATTATCATTATTATTATTATTATTATTATTACCATCCACATACCTTGGTCACTGAGTTTTATCATTTATTAAGCTACCAGAGACAGAGAATGTAACAATAAAATGTAATAATAATACAGTGGACCCCCAGTTTGCGATGGCATCGGTATCTGAAAAATCCGGTATTCAATACATTTCAATGCAAAAATTTTGCCTCTGTTCCTGTTAAAAAACCCGGTACACGCGATTCGTCCGAGACGTGTCCACGTGTGGCCTGAACTGCCCTGTGCGTGCCAATGTTTACAAGCCAGCCAGTGTGCTCGCATCTAAGGATACATTCGGTACATTCCATATTATCACAGTGTTTTTGGTGCTTGTTTCTGCAAAATAAGTCACCATGGGCCCCAAGAAAGCTTCTAGTGCCAACCCTTTGAGAAAAAGGGTGCTAATGACTATTGAAATGAAGAAAGAGATAATTGCAAAGTACGAAAGTGGAGTGCGTGTGTCGGAGCTGGTCAGGTTCTGTACAAAACCCCAATCAACCATCGCTACTATAGTGACCAGGAAAATGGCAATCAAGGAAGCTGTTGTTGCAAAAGGTGCAACTGTGATTACAAAACAGCAACTGCAAGTGTTAGAAGATGTTGAGAGACTGTTATTGGTGTGGATAAATTAAAAACAGATAGCAAGAGATAGCATCTCTCAAGCGATCATTTGTGAAAAGGCTAGGCAGTTGCATGACGATTTGGTAAAGAAATTGCCTGCAACTAGTGGTGATGTGAGTGAATTTAAGGCCAGCAAAGGTTGGTTTGAAAGATTTAAGAATCGTAGTGGCATACATAGTGTGATTAGGCATGGTGAGGCTGCCAGTTCAGACCAAAAAGCAGCTGAAAAATGTTTATCAAAAACATGTCTATATGAGAGTTATATAAAGTCTGGCCTGCCCATTGGGAACTAAAAGGCTGCAGTATTATGACCGTACGAAGGTAGCATAATCATTAGTCTTTTAATTGGAGGCTGGAATGAATGGTCGGACAAGAAGTAAGCTGTCTTTATCTCATAGATTGAATTTAACTTTTAAGTGAAAAGGCTTAAATGAGTTAGAGGGACGATAAGGCCCTATAAAGTTTGTACATGGAGTTAGTTAAGAGTGATTTGGAATAGTAAAGTTTATTATTAGCAAGGTGTTTGGTTGGACCCCCGGTATTCAATGGCATCGGTATTCAATGGCATCGGTATTCGATAAATCCGGTATTCGATGCATTATGTCGCAAAAAAATTTCCTCAGTATTCGATACGATTCATACGAGACCTGTCCACATGTGGCCTGAACTGCCCCATGTGTGCCAGTGTTTACAAGCCAGCCAGTGTGCGTGCACCTAAGGATACATTCGGTACATTCCATATTATCCATATTATCACTGTGTTTGGTGCTTGTTTCTGCAAAATAAGTCACCATGGGCCCCAAGAAAGCTTCTAGTGCCAACCCTGTGGTAAAAAGGGTGAGAATTAGTATGGAAATTAAGAAAGATTTTGAAGGGTTTGGGGCTAACCCTGAGAAGCCTATGCCAGTTGTGGACTCCATTGTGCCTACTTCAAAAATTAAGGAAATGTGTGCACAGTGGGTTGAAGTGCAAACCTTTATTGATGAAAATCACCCTAACACAGCTATTGCAAGCCTTGCTGGTGAGTATTACAATGACAATGTTGTGGCCCATTTTAGACAAATCGTAAAGGAATGGGAGGGACAGAGCTCTATGGACAGATTTGTTGTGCGACAGAGGTCCAGTGACTCTCAAGCTGGTCCTAGTGGCATAAAAAGAAGAAGGGAAGTAACCCCGGAAAAGGACTTGCTACCTCAAATCCTAATGGAAGGGGATTCCCCTTCTAAACACTAACACCTCTCCCCTCCTCCCATCCCATCAATCATCACCAGATCTTCATTAAAGGTAAGTGTCAATTATTTTATTGTTATTGTAATTATTCTATTGCATTAAACTTAATATTTCATGTAGTAAAATTTTTTTTTTCATACTTTTGGGTGTCTTGCACGGATTAATTTGATTTCCATTATTTCGATGAGCTCTCAGGAACGGATTAATATCGAATACCGGGGGTCCACTGTATTCTAGTAATTTTATATCTTCTACTCACCTTAATCGTTATTGTTAGTATTATTAATATTACATCAAGACCTTTACGGCCTTCAAAATTCTAAACAGAAAATAGTCTACTTTTAAAATATTAATTTTGGAAATTAAAGAAAAAGCCTGGCTTTTTTTCTGACCTTTTTATTAGAACTATTTCAATTATTTAATCCTTTTGTACTAAAATAACTTAAGACTCCTTACAAGATAGAAACCAACCTGGCTCACGCCGGTCTGAACTCAAACCATGTAAAAATTTAAAGGTCGAACAGACCTTCTCCTGTAACTGCTACACCACAAAGAAATTTTTAATTCAACATCGAGGTCGCAAACTCTTTTGTCGATAAGAACTCTCAAAAAAAATTACGCTGTTATCCCTAAAGTAATTTACTCTTTAATCCTAAAAAGGGATCATATAAATACATATCTTTGATTTTAACAAAAAACAGTTATATAACTTATATCCTAGTCGCCCCAACCAAACACCTTGCTAATAATAAACTTTACTATTCCAAATCACTCTTAACTAACTCCATGTACAAACTTTATAGGGTCTTATCGTCCCTCTAACTCATTTAAGCCTTTTCACTTAAAAGTTAAATTCAATCTATGAGATAAAGACAGCTTACTTCTCGTCCGACCATTCATTCCAGCCTCCAATTAAAAGACTAATGATTATGCTACCTTCGAACGGTCATAATACAGCAGCCTTTTAGTTCCCAATGGGCAGGCCAGACTTTATGTAACTCTCATATAGACATGTTTTTGATAAACATATTTTTCAGCTGCTTTTTGGACCGAACTGGCAGCCTCACCATGCCTAATCACACTATGTATGCTACTACGATTCTTAAATCTTTCAAACCAACCTTTGCTGGCCTTAAATTCACTCACATCACCACTAGTTGCAGGCAATTTCTTTACCAAATCGTCATGCAACTGCCTAGCCTTTTCACAAATGATCGCTTGAGAGATGCTATCTCTTGCTATCTGTTTTTAATTTATCCACACCAATAACAGTCTCTCAGCATCTTCTAACACTTGCGGTCGCTGTTTTGTAATCACAGTTGCACCTTTTGCAACAACAGCTTCCTTGATTGCCATTTTCCTGGTCACTATAGTAGCGATGGTTGATTGGGGTTTTGTACAGAACCTGGCCAGCTCCGACACACGCACTCCACTTTCGTACTTTGCAATTATCTCTTTCTTCATTTCAATAGTCATTAGCACCCTTTTTCTCAAAGGGTTGGCACTAGAAGCTTTCTTGGGGCCCATGGTGACTTATTTTGCAGAAACAAGCACCAAAAACACTGTGATAATATGGAATGTACCGAATGTATCCTTAGATGCGAGCACACTGGCTGGCTTGTAAACATTGGCACACACAGGGCAGTTCAGGCCACACGTGGAAACGTCTCGGATGAATCGCGTGTACGGGTTTTTATAACAGGAACCAAGGCAAAATTTTTGCGTTGAAATGTATCGAATACCGGATTTTTCGGATACCGATGCCATCGCAAACTGGGGGTCCACTGTATTATTATTACATTATTATTGTTACATTCTCTGTCTCTGGTAGCTTAATAAATGATAAGACTCGGTGAACAAGGTATGTGGATTGTAATAATAATAATAATAATAATAATAATAATAATAATAATAATAATAACAATTACAGCTACCAAACCTGTGCAAAATACATATGACATTTAAACTGCTACAGAGTGATGCCTGCTACACATCCTGCAAGCCTGCTACACTCCCTGCATGCCTGCTACACTTCGTGCATCTATGCTACACTTCCTGCGTTCCTGCATGTTTGCTACACTTCCTGCATGTCTGCTACACTTCCCGCATTCCTGCTACACTTCCTGCATATTTGCTACACTTCCTGCATGTTTGCTACACTTACTGCATGTCTGCTACAGTCCCTGCATGCCTGATACACTTCCTGCATGCCTGATACACTTCCTGCATGCCTGATACACTTCCTGTATGCCTGATACACTTCCTGCATGCCTGATACACTTCCTGCATGCCTGATACACTTCCTGTATGCCTGCTACACTTCCTGTATGCCTGCTACACTTCCTGCATGCCTGCTACACTTCCTGCATGCCTGCTACACTTCCTGCATGCCTGATACACTTCCTGCATGCCTGATACACTTCCTGTATGCCTGCTACACTTCCTGCATCTCTCCTACACTTCCTGCGTTCCTGCTACACTTCCTGTATGTCTGCTACACTTCCTGCATGTCTGCTACACTTTCTGCATGTCTGCTACACTTTCTGCATGTCTGCTAAACTTTCTGCATGTCTGCTACACTTCCTGCATGTCTGCTACACTTTCTGCATGTCTGCTACACTTTCTGCATGTCTGCTACACTTTCTGCATGTCTGCTACACTTTCTGCATGTCTGCTACACTTTCTGCATGTCTGCTACACTTCCCGCATTCCTGCTACACTTCCTGCATGTCTGCTACACTTCCTGCATGTCTGCTACACTTCCTGCATGTCTGCTACACTACCTGCATGTATGCTACACTCCCTGCATGTCTGCTACACTTCCTGCATGTCTGCTACACTCCCTGCATGCCTGCTACACTCCCTGCATGTCTGCTACACTCCCTGCATGTCTGTTACACTCCCTGCATGTATGCAACACTTCCTGCATATCTGCTACAATCCTTGCATGTCTGCTACACTTCCTGCATGTCTGCTACACTCCCTGCATGTCTGTTACACTCCCTGCATGTATGCAACACTTCCTGCATATCTGCTACACTCCCTGCATGTCTGCTACACTTCCTGCATGTCTGCTACACTCCCTGCATGTCTGCTACACTCCCTGCATGTCTGCTACACTCCCTCCATGTCTACTACTCTCCCCGTATGCCGGCTACACTCCCAGCACGTCTGCTACACTTCCTGAATGCCTGCTACACTCCCTACATGCCTGCTACACTTCCTGCACGCCTGATACGCTTCCTGCATGTCTGCTACACTTCCCGCATTCCTGCTACACTTGCATATCTGCTACACTCCGTACATAAAAGCTACACTTCCTGCATGTCTGCTACACTTCCTGCATGTCTGCTACACTTCCTGCATGTCTGCTACACTCCTTGCAAGCCTGCTACACTCCCTGCATGTCTGCTACACTTCCTGCATGCCTGATACACTCCCTGCATGCCTGCTACACTCTCTGCTTGCCTGCTACACTTCCTGCATGCCTGATACACTCCTTGCATGCCTGCTACACTTCCTGCATGTCTGATACACTCCCTGCATATCGGCTACACTTCCTGCATATCTGCTACAATCCCTGCATGTCTGCTACTCTCCGTGCATGCCTGCTACACTCTCTGTATGCCAGTTACACGTCCTGCATGCCTGATACACTTCCTGCATGTCTGCTACACTTCCTGCATGTTTGCTACACTTCCTGCATGTCTGCTACACTTCCAGCATGTCTGCTACACTCCCTGCATGTCTGCTACACTCTCTGCATGTCTGCTACACTTCCTGCATGTCTGCTACACTCTCTGCATGTCTGCTACACTCCATGCATGTCTGCTACACTCTCTGCATGTCTGCTACACTTCCTGCATGTGTGCTACACTCTCTGCTTTACTGCTACACTTCCTGCATGCCTGATACACTCCCTGCATGCCTGCTACACTTCCTGCATGTCTGATACACTCACTGCATGTCTGCTACACTTCCTGCGTATCTGCTACAATCCCTGCATGTCTGCTACTCTCCCTGCAAGCCTGCTACACTCTCTGCATGATTGATACACTCCCTGCATGCCTGCTACACTTCCTGCATGTCTGCTACACTCTATGCATGTCTGCTACACTCCCTGCATGTCTGCTACACTCCCTGCATGTCTGCTACACTTTCTGCATATCTGCTACACTCCCTGCATGTCTGCTACACTTCCTGCATGTATACTACACTCCCTGCATGCCTGTTACACACCCTCCATGTCTACTACCATCCCTGCATGCCTGTTACACTCCCTACATGTCTGCTACACTTCCTGCATGCTTGCTACACTCCCTGCATGCCTGGTACACTCCCTGCATGCCTGGTACACTTACTGCATGCCTGCTACACTTCCTGCATGCCTGCTACAATTCCTATATGCCTGCTACACTCCCTGCATGTCTGCTACACTTCTGGCATGCCTGATACACTCCCTGCATATCTGCTACACTTCCTGCATGTATGCTACACTCCCTGCATGCCTGCTACACTCCCTCCATGTCTGCTACACTCCCAGCATGCCTGTTACACTTCCTGCATGCATGCTACACTTCCTGCATGCCTGCTACACTTCCTGCATGTATACTCCACTCCCTGTATGCCTCATACATTCCCTGCACATCCGCTACACTTCCTGCATGCCTGCTACACTCCCTACATGCCTGCTACACTTCCTGCACGCCTGCTACACTTCCTGCATGCCTGCTACACTTCCTGCATGCCTGCTACACTCCCTGCATGTCTGCAACACTTCTTGTATGCCTGCTACACTCCTTGCCTGCGTGCTACACTTCCTGCATGCCTGCTACACTTCCTGCATCTCTGCTACACTTCCTGCGTTCCTGCTACACTTCCTGCATGTTTGCTACACTTTCTGCATGTCTGTTACACTTCCTGCATGTCTGCTACACTCCCTGCAAGCCTGCCGAACTCCCTGCGTGTCTGCTACACTTCCTGCATGCCTGATACACTCCCTGCATGCCTGCTACACTCTCTCCATGCCTGCTACACTTCCTGCATGCCTGCTACACTCCCTGCATGCCTGCTACACTCCCTGCATGCCTGCTACACTTCCTGCATGCCTGCTACACTTCCTGCATGCCTGCTACACTCCCTGCATGCCTGCTACACTTCCTGCATGACTGCTACACTTCCTGCATGCCTGCTACACTTCCTGCATGCCTGCTATTCTCCCTGCATGTCTGCTACACTTCTTGCATGCCTGATACACTCCCTGCATGTCTGCTACACTTCCTGCATATGTGCTACAATACCTGCATGTCTGCTACACTCCCTGCAAGCCTGCTACACTCCCCGCATGTCTGCTACACTTCCTACATGCATAGTACACTCCCTGCATGCCTGCTACACTCCCTCCATGTCTACTACTCTCCCTGCATGCCTGCTACACTCCCTCCATGTCTACTACTCTCCCTGCATGCCTGCTACACTCCCTGCATGCCTGCTACACACCCTGCATGCCTGCTACACTTCCTGCATGTCTGCTACACTTCCTGCATGTCTGCTACACTTCCTGCATGCCTGCTACACTCCCTGCATGTCTGCTACACTTCCTGCATGCCTGGTACACTCCCTGCATGTCTGCTACACTTCCTGCATGTCTGCTACACTTCCTGCATGTCTGCTACACTCCCTGCATGCCTGCTACACTCCCACCATGTCTGCTACACTCCGTGCATGCCTGCTACACTTCCTGCATGCCTGATACACTTCCTGCAAGTCTGCTACACTCCATGCACGCCTGCTACACTTCCTGCATGCCTGCTACACTTCCTGCATGCCTGCTACACTTCCTGCATGCCTGCTACACTTCCGGCATGTCTGCTACACTCCATGCATGACTGCTTCACTTCCTGCATGCCTGCTACACTCCCTGCATGCCTGCTACACTTCCTGCATGCCTGCTACACTTCCTGCCTCTACGCTACACTTCCTGCATGTCTGCTACACTTTCTGCATGCCTGCTACACTTCCTGCATGCCTGCTACACTTCCTGCCTCTATGCTACACTTCCTGCATGTCTGCTACACTTTCTGCATGCCTGCTACACTTCCCGCATTCCTGCTACACTTCCTGCATCTCTGCTACACTTCCTGCATGTCTGCTACACTCCCTGCATGTCTGCTACACTCCCTTCATGTCTGCTACACTTCCTGCATGTCTGCTACACTTCCTGCATGTCTGCTACACTCCCTGCATGTCTGCTACAGTTCCTGCATGTCTGCTACACTCCCTGTATGTCTGCTACACTCCCTGTATGTCTGCTACACTTCCTGCATGTATACTCCACTCCCTGTATGCCTCCTACACTCCCTGCACGTCCGCTACACTTCCTGCATGCCTGCTACACTCCCTACATGCCTGCTACACTTCCTGCACGCCTGCTACACTTCCTGCATGCCTGCTACACTTCTTGCATGCCTGCTACACTCCCTGCATGTCTACAACACTTCTTGTATGCCTGCTACACTCCTTGCGTGCGTTCTACACTTCCTGCATGCCTGCTACACTTCCTGCATCTCTGCTACACTTCCTGCGTTCCTGCTACACTTCCTGCATGTTTGCTACACTTTCTGCATGTCTGCTACACTTCCCGCATTCCTGCTACACTTCCTGCATGTTAGCTACAGTTCCTGCATGTCGGCTACACTTTCTGCATGCCTGTTACACTTCCTGCATGTCTGCTACACTCCCTGCAAGCCTGCCGAACTCCCTGCGTGTCTGCTACACTTCCTGCATGCCTGATACACTCCCTGCATGCCTGCTACACACTCTCCATGCCTGCTACACTTCCTGCAGGCCTGATACACTCCCTGCATGCCTGCTACACTCCCTGCATGCCTGCTACACTTCCTGCATGACTGCTACACTTCCTGCATGACTGCTACACTTCCTGCATGCCTGCTACACTTCCTGCATGCCTGCTACACTCCCTGCATGTCTGCTACACTTCCTGCATGTCTGCTACACTTCCTGCATGCCTGGTACACTCGCTGCATGCCTGCTACACTTCCTGCATGTCTGCTACACTTCCTGCATGTCTGCTACACTTCCTGCATGCCTGCTACACTCCCTGCATGCCTTTACAATCCCTGCATGCCTGCTACACTCCCTGCATGTCTGCTACACTTCCTGCATGTCTACTACATATCCTGCATGCCTGCTACACTTCCTGCATGCCTGCTACACTCCCTGCATGTCTGCTACACTCCCTGCATGTCTGCTACACTTCCTGCATGTCTGCTACACTCCCTGCATGCCTGCTACACTTCCTGCATGCCTGCTACACTTCCTGCATGCCTGCTACTCTCCCTGCATGTCTGCTACACTTCTTGCATGTCTGCTTCACTTCCTGCATGCCTGCTACACATCCTGTATGTATGCTACACTTCCTGCATGACTGCTACACTTCCTGCATGCCTGCTACACTTCCTGCATGCCTGCTACTCTCCCTGCATGTCTGCTACACTTCTTGCATGCCTGATACACTCCCTGCATGTCTGCTACACTTCCTGCGTATGTGCTACACTCCCTGCAAGCCTGCTACACTCCCTGCAAGCCTGCTACACTCCCCGCATGTCTGCTACACTTCCTACATGCATAGTACACTCCCTGCATGACTGCTACACTCCCTCCATGTCTGCTACTCTCCCTGCATGCCTGCTACACTCCCTCCATGTCTACTACTCTCCCTGCATACCTGCTACACTCCCTGCATGCCTGCTACACACCCTGCATGCCTGCTACACTTCCTGCATGAGTGCTACACTTCCTGCATGCCTGCTACACTTCTTGCATGCCTGCTTCACTCCCTGCATGTCTGCTACACTTCTTGCATGCGTGCTTCACTCCCTGCATGTCTGCTACAGTCCCTGCGTGTCTGCTACACTTCCTGCATGTCTGCTACAGTCCCTGCGTGTCTGCTACACTCCCTGCATGCCTGCTACACTCCCTGCATGTCTGCTACACTTCCTGCATGCCTGCTACACTTCTTACATGCCTGTTCCTGCATGTCCCCTACATTCCCAGCATACCTACTACACTCCATGCATGTCTGCTACACTCCCAGCATACCTGCTACACTTCCTGCATGCCTGCTACACTCCCTGCATATCTGCTACACTCCCTGCATGCCTGCTACACTCCCTGCATATCTGCTACACTCCCTGCATGTCTGCTACACTCCTTGCATGCCTGCTACACTCCCTGCATGTCTGCTACACTCCCTGCATGTCTGCTACACTCCCAGCATGTCTGATACACTCACAGCATGTCTGCTACACTCCCTGCATGTCTGCTACACTCCCAGCATGTCTGCTACACTCCCAGCATGTCTGCTACACTCCCTGTGTGTCTGCTACACTCCCAGCATGTCTGCTACACTCCCTGCTTGTCTGCTACACTCCCAGCATGCCTACTACACTCCCTGCATGTCTGCTACACTCCCTGCATGCCTGCTACACTTCCTGCATGTCTGCTACACTTCCTGCATGCCTGCTACACTTCCTGCATGCCTGCTACACTCCCTGCATGTCTGCTACACTTCCTGCATGCCTGCTACACTCCCTGCATGTCTGCTACACTTCCTGCATGTCTGCTACACTTCCTGCATGTATGCTACACTCCCTGCATGCCTGCTACACTCCCACCATGTCTGCTACACTCCGTGCATGCCTGCTACACTTCCTGCATGCCTGATACACTTCCTGCATGCCTGATACACTTCCTTCAAGTCTGCTACACTCCATGCATGGCTGATACACTTCCTGCATGTCTGCTACACTCATTGCATGCCTGCTACACTCCCTGCATGTCTGCTACACTTCCTGCATGCCTGCTACACTCCCTGCATGTCTGCTACACTTCCTGCATGTCTGCTGCACTTCCTGCATGTCTGCTACACTTCCTGCATGCCTGCTGCACTTCCTGCATGTCTGCTACAGTCCCTGCATGTCTGCTACACTCCCTGCATGCCTGCTAAACTTCCTGCATGCCTCGTACACTCCCTGCATGTCTGCTACAGTCCCTGCATGTCTGCTACACTTCCTGCATGTCTGCTACACTCCCTGCATGTCTGCTACACTCCCTGCATGTCTGCTACAGTCCCTGCATGTCTGCTACACTTCCTGCATGTCTGCTACACTTCCTGCATGTCTGCTACACTTCCTGCATGTCTGCTACACTTCCTGCATGTCTGCTACACTCCCTGCATGTCTGCTACACTCCCTGCATGTCTGCTACACTCCCTGCATGTCTGCTACACTCCCTGCATGTCTGCTACACTTCCTGCATGTCTGCTACACTCCCTGCATGCCTGCTACACATCCTGCATGTCTGCTACACTTCTTGTATGCCTGCTACACTTCCTGCATGCCTGCTACACTCCCTGCATGCCTGCTACACTCCCAGCATGTCTGATGCACTCCCAGAATGCCTGCTACACTCCCAGCATGTCTGCTACACTCCCAGCATGTGTGCTACACTCCCAGCATGTCTGCTACACTCCCCGCATACCTGTTACACTCCCTGCATGTCTGCTACACTTCCTGCATGTCTGCTACACTTCCTGCATGCCTGCTACACTTCCTGCATGCCTGCTACACTTCCTGCATGCCTGCTACACTTCCTGCATGCCTGCTACACTCCCTGCATGTCTGCTACACTTCCTGCATGTCTGCTACACTTCCTGCATGTCTGCTACACTCCCTGCATGTCTGCTACACTTCCTGCATGCCTGCTACACTTCCTGCATGCCTGATACACTCCTTGCATGCCTGATACACTCCCTGCATGCCTGATACACTCCCTGCATATCTGGTACACTCCATGCATGCCTCCTACACTCCCTGCATGTCTGCTACACTTCCTGCATGCCTGCTACACCCCCTGCATGTCTGCTACACTCCCTGTATGCCTGCTACACCCGCTGCATGTCTGCTACACTCCCTGCATGCCTGCTACACTCCCTGCATGCCTGCTACACTCCCTGCATGCCTGCTACACTTCCTGCATGTCTGCTACACTTCCTGCATGTCTGCTACACTTCCTGCATGCCTGCTACACTTCCTGCATGCCTGCTACACTCCCTGCATGTCTGCTACACTTCTTGCATGCCTGATACACTTCCTGCATGTATGCTACACTCCCTGCATGCCTGCTACACTCCCACCATGCCTGCTACACTCACTGCATGCCTGCTACACTTCCTGCATGCCTGCTACACTTCCTGCATGCCTGCTACACTTCCTGCATGTCTGCTACACTCCCTGCATGCCTGCTACACTTCCTGCATGCCTGCTACACTTCCTGCATGCCTGCTACACTTCCTGCATGCCTGCTACACTCCCTGCATGTCTTCTACACTTCCTGCATGTATGCAACACTCCCTGCATGCCTGCTACACTCCCTCCATGTCTGCTACACTCACTACATGTCTGTTACACTTCCTACATGCCTGATACACTTCCTGCATGCCTGCTACACTTCCTGCATGCCTGATACACTCCTTAAATGCCTGATACACTCCCTGCATATCTGCTACACTCCCTGCATGCCTGCTACACTCCATGCATGTCTGCTACACTCCCAGCATGTCTGCTACACTTCCTGCATGTATACTCCACTCACTGTATGCCTCCTACACTCCCTGCACGTCCGCTACACTTCCTGCATGCCTGCTACACTCCCTACATGCCTGCTACACTTCCTGCACGCCTGCTACACTTCCTGCATGCCTGCTACACTTCCTGCATGCCTGCTACACTTCTTGCATGCCTGCTACACTCCCTGCATGTCTGCAACAATTCTTGTGTGCCTGCTACACTCCTTGCGTGCGTGCTACACTTCCTGCATGCCTGCTACACTTCCTGCATCTCTGCTACACCTCCTGCGTTCCTGCTACACTTCCTGCATGTTTGCTACTCTTTCTGCATGTCAGCTACACTTCCCGTATTCCTGCTACACTTCCTGCATGTTAGCTACAGTTCCTGCATGTCGGCTACACTTTCTGCATGTCTGCTACACTTCCCGCATTCCTGCTACACTTCCTGCATGTTAGCTACAGTTCCTGCATGTCGGCTACACTTTCTGCATGTCTGCTACACTTCCTGCATGTCTGCTACACTTCCTGCATGCCTGATACACTCCCTGCATGCCTGCTACACTCTCTCCATACCTGCTACACTTCCTGCAGGCCTGATACACTCCCTGCATGCCTGCTACACTCCCTGCATGCCTGCTACACTTCCTGCATGTCTGCTACACTTCCTGCATGCCTGCTACACTTCCTGCATGTCTGCTACACTTCCTGCATGCCTGCTACACTCCCTGCATGTCTGCTACACTCCCTGCATGTCTGCTACACTCCCTGCATGTCTGCTACACTCCCTGCATGTCTGCTGCACTCACTGCATGTCTGCTACACTCCCTGCAAGCCTGGTATACTCGTTGCGTGTTTGCTACACTTCATGCATGTCAGCTACACTCCCTGCATGCCTGCTACACTCCCTCCATGTCTACTACTCTCCCTGCATGCCTGCTACACTCCCTGCATGCCTGCTACACACCCTGCATGCCTGCTACACTTCCTGCATGAGTGCTACACTTCCTGCATGCCTGCTACACTTCCTGCATGCCTGCTACTCTCCCTGCAAGTCTGCTACACTTCTTGCATGCCTGATACACTCCCTGCATGTCTGCTACACTTCCTGCATGTCTGCTACACTTCCTGCATGTATGCTACACTCCCTGCATGCCTGCTACACTCCCACCATGTCTGCTACACTCCGTGCATGCCTGCTACACTTCCTGCATGCCTGATACACTTCCTGCATGCCTGCTACACTTCCTGCATGTCTGCTACACTCCATGCATGCCTGCTACACTTCCTGCATGCCTGCTACACTTCCTGCATGCCTGCTACACTCATTACATGCCTGCCACACTCCCTGCATGTCTGCTACACTTCTTGCATGCCTGATACACTCCCTGCATGTCTGCTACACTTCCTGCATGTATGCTGCACTCCCTGCATGCCTGCTACACTCCCTCCATGTCTGCTACACTCCCTACATACCTGCTACACTTCCTGCATGCCTGATACACTTCCGGCATGTCTGCTACACTCCATGCATGCCTGCTTCACTCCCTGCATGCCTGCTACACTCCCTGCATGTCTGCTACACTCCCTGCATCCCTGCTACACTACCTGCATGCCTGCTACATTCCCTGCATTTCTGCTACACTTCCTGCATGTCTGCTCCACTCCCTGCATGTCTGCTACATTCCTTGCATGCCTGCTACACTCCCTGCATGTCTGCTACACTCCCTGCATGTCTGCTACACTCCCTGCATGCCTGCTACACTCCCTGCATGTCTGCTACACTTCCTGCATGTCTGCTACACTCCCTGCATGTCTGCTACACTTCCTGCATGCCTGCTACACTCCCTGCATGTCTGCTACACTCCCTGCATGTCTGCTACACTTCCTGCATGCCTGCTACACTTCCTGCATGCCTGCTACACTTCCTGCATGCCTGCTTCACTCCCTGCATGTCTGCTACACTTCTTGCATGCCTGCTTCACTCCCTGCATGTCTGCTACACTCCCTGCATGTCTGCTACACTCCCTGCATGCCTGCTACACTCCCTGCATGTCTGCTACACTCCCTGCATGCCTGCTACACTCCCTGCATGACTGCTACACTCCCAGCATGCCTGCTACACTTCCTGCATGCCTGCTACACTTCCTGCATGCCTGCTACACTTCCTGCATGCCTGCTACATTCCTTGCATGTCTGCTACACTTCCTGCATGTCTGCTACATTTCCTGCATGTCTGCTACACTTACTGCATCCCTGCTACACTTCCTGCATGCCTGCTACACTTCCTGCATGCCTGATACACTTCCTGCATGCCTGCTACACTCCCTGCATGCCTGCTACACTCCCTGCATGCCTGCTACACTCCCTGCATGTCTGCTACACTCCCTGTATGTCTGCTACACTCCCAGGACGCCTGCTACACATCCTGCATATCTGCTACACTCCCTGCATGTCTGCTACACTCCCTGCATGTCTGCTACACTCCCTGCATGTCTGCTACACTTCCTGCATGCCTGCTACACTCCCTGCATGCCTGCTACACTTCCTGCATGCCTGCTACACTTCCTGCATGTCTGCTACACTCCCTGCATGCCTGCTACACTTCCTGCATGCCTGCTACACACTCTGCATGCCTGCTTCACTTCCTGTATGCCTGCTGCACTTCTGCATGCCTGCTACACTTTCTGCATTTCTGCTACAGTCCCTGCATGTCTGCTACACTCCCTGCATGTCTGCTACACTCCCTGTATGCCTGCTACACTTCCTGCATGCCTGCCACACTTCCTGCATGCCTGCTACACACTATGCATGTTGCTTCACTTCCGGCATGCCTTCTACACTTCCTGCATGCCTGCTACACTTCCTGCATGCCTGCTACACTTCCTGCATGCCTGCTACACTCCCTGCATGTCTGCTACACTTCCTGCATGCCTGCTACACTCCCTGCATGCCTGCTACACTCCCTGCATGTCTGCTACACTCCCTGCATGCCTGCTACACTTCCTGCATGCCTGCTACACTTCCTGCATGTCTGCTACACTTCCTGCATGTCTGCTACACTTCCTGCATGTCTGCTACACTCCCTGCATGTCTGCTACACTCCCTGCATGTCTGCTACACTCCCAGCATGTCTGCTACACTCCCTGTGTGTCTGCTACACTCCCAGCATGTCTGCTACACTCCCTGCTTGTCTGCTACACTCCCAGCATGCCTACTACACTCCCTGCATGTCTGCTACACTCCCTGCATGCCTGCTACACTTCCTGCATGTCTGCTACACTCCCTGCTTGCCTGCTACACTTCCTGCATGCCTGCTACACTCCTAGCATGCCTGCCACACTTCCTGCATGTCTGCTACACTCCCAGCATGTCTCTTACACTCCCATCATGTCTCCTACACTCCTAGCATGTCTGTTACACTCCCTGCATGTCTGCTACACTCCCAGCGTGTCTGATACACTCCCTGCATGTGTGCTACACTCCCAGCATGTCTGCTACACTCCCAGCATGTCTGCTACACTCCCAGTATGTCTGCTACACTCCCAGCATGTCTGCTACACTTCCTTCATGTCTGCTACACTTCCTGCATAACTGCTACAATCCCTGCATGTCTGCTACACTTCCTGTATGCCTGCTACACTCCCTGCATGTCTACTACTCTCCCTGCATACCTGCTACACTTCCTACATGCCTGCTATACTTCCTGCATGCCTGCTACACGTCATGCATGCCTGCTACACTCCCTGCATATCTGCTACACTTCTTGCATTCCTGATTCACTCCCTGCATGTCTGCTACACTTCCTGCATGTATGCTACACTTCCTGCATGCCTGCTACACTCCCTCCATGTCTGCTACTCTCCCTGCATTCCTGCTACACTCCCTGCATGTCTGCTACACTTCCTGCATGCCTGCTACTTCCTGCATGCCTGCTACACTTCCTGCATGCCTGCTACACTTCCTGCATGCCTGCTACATTCCTTGCATGTCTGCTACACTTCCTGCATACCTGCTACACGTCCAGAATGTCTGCTACACTTACTGCATGGCTGCTACACTTCCTGCATGTCTGATACACTCCTTGCATGCCTGATACACTCCCTGCATGTCTGCTACACTTCCTGCATGCCTGCTACACTTCCTGCATGCCTGCTACATTCCTTGCATGTCTGCTACACTTCCTGCATACCTGCTACACGTCCAGAATGTCTGCTACACTTACTGCATGGCTGCTACACTTCCTGCATGTCTGATACACTCCTTGCATGCCTGATACACTCCCTGCATGTCTGCTACACTCCCTGCATGCCTGCTACACTTCCTGCATGTATGCTACACTCCCTGCATGCCTGCTACACTCCCACCATGTCTGCTACACTCACTGCATGCCTGCTACACTTCCTGCATGCCTGATACACTTCCTGCATGCCTGATACACTTCCTGCATGTCTGCTACACTCCATGCATGCCTGCTACACTTCCTGCATGCCTGCTACACTTCCTGCATGCCTGCTACACTTCCTGCATGCCTGCTACACTCCCTGCATGTCTTCTACACTTCCTGCATGTATGCTACACTCCCTGCATGCCTGCTACACTCCCTCCATGTCTGCTACACTCCCTACATGCCTGTTACACTTCCTGCATGCCTGATACACTTCCTGCATGCCTGCTACACTTCCTGCATGTATGCTACACTCCCTGCATGCCTGCTACACTTCCTGCATGTCTGCTACACTTCCTGCATGCCTGCTACACTTCCTGCATGTCTGCTACACTCCCTGCATGTCTGCTACACTTGCTGCATGTTTGCTACACTTCCTGCATGTCTGCTACACTTCCTGCATGTCTGCTACACTCCCTGAATATCTGCTACATTCCCTGCATGTGTACTACACTCCCTGCATGTCTGCTACACTTCCTGCATGTCTGCTACACTTCCTGCATAACTGCTACAATCCCTGCATGTCTGCTACACTTCCTGTATGCCTGCTACACTCCCTGCATGTCTACTACTCTCCCTGCATACCTGCTACACTTCCTACATGCCTGCTATACTTCCTGCATGCCTGCTACACGTCATGCATGCCTGCTACACTCCCTGCATATCTGCTACACTCCCTTGCATGTCTCCTACTCTCCCTGCATGTCTGCTACACTTCCTGCATGTATGCTACACTTCCTGCATGCCTGCTACACTCCCTCCATGTCTGCTACTCTCCCTGCATTCCTGCTACACTCCCTGCATGTCTGCTACACTTCCTGCATGCCTGCTACTTCCTGCATGCCTGCTACACTCCCTGCATGTCTGCTACACTTCCTGCATGCCTGCTACTTCCTGCATGCCTGCTACACTCCCTGCATGTCTGCTACACTTCCTGCATGCCTGCTACTTCCTGCATGCCTGCTACACTTCCTGCATGCCTGCTACACTTCCTGCATGCCTGCTACATTCCTTGCATGTCTGCTACACTTCCTGCATGCTTGCTACACTTCCTGCATGTCTGCTACACTTACTGCATGCCTACTACACTTCCTGCATGCCTTCTACACTCCCTGCATTCCTGATACACTTCCTGCATGACTGATACACTCCTTGCATGCCTGATACACTCCCTGCATGTCTGCTACACTCCCTGCATGCCTGCTACACTCCCTGCATGCCTGCTACACTTCCTGCATGTATGCTACACTCCCTGCATGCCTGCTACACTTCCTGCATCTCTGCTACATTTCCTGTGTTCCTGCTACACTTCCTGCATGTCTGCTACACTTCCCGCATTCGTGCTACACTTGCTGCATGTTTGCTACACTTCCTGCATGTCTGCTACACTTCCTGCATGTCTGCTACACTCCTTGCTTGCCTGCTACACTCCCTGAATATCTGCTACATTCCCTGCATGTCTGCTACACTCCCTGCATGTCTGCTACACTTCCTGCATGTCTGCTACACTCCCTGCATGTCTGCTACACTCCCTGCATGTCTGCTACACTTCCTGCATGCCTGCTACACTCCCTGCATGTCTGCTACACTCCCTGCATACCTGCTACACTCCCTGCATGTCTGCTACACTCCCTGCATACCTGCTACACTTCCTACATGCCTGTTACACTTACTTCATGCCTGCTACACTCCCAGCATGCCTGCTACACTCCCTGCATATCTGCTACACTTCTTGCATGCCTGATTCACTCCCTGCGTGTCTGCTACACTTCCTGCATGCCTGCTACTTCCTGCATGCCTGCTACACTTCCTGCATGCCTGCTACATTCCTTGCATGTCTGCTACACTTCCTGCATGTCTGCTACACTTACTGCATGCCTGCTACACTTCCTGCATGCCTGCTACACTTCCTGCATGCCTGATACACTTCCTGCATGACTGATACACTCCTTGCATGCCTGATACACTCCCTGCATATCTGGTACACTCCCTGCATACATCCTACACTCCCTGCATGTCTGCTACACTTCCTGCATGCCTGCTACACCTCCTCCATGTCTGCTACTCTCCCTGCATGCCTGCTACACTCCCTGCATGTCTGCTACACTTCCTGCATGCCTGCTACACTCCCTGCATGCCTGCTACACTTCCTGCATGCCTGCTACACTTCCTGCATATGTGCTACACTTCCTGCATGCCTGCTACACTTCCTGCATGCCTGCTACACTTCCTGCATGCCTGCTGCTCTCCCTGCATGTCTGCTACACTTCTTGCATGCCTGATACACTTCCTGCATGTATGCTACACTCCCTCCATGTGTCCTACTCTCCCTGCATGCCTGCTACACTACCTGCATGCCTGCTACACTTCCTGCGTGCCTCCTACACGTCCTGCATATCTGCTACACTTCATGCATGCCTGCTACACTTCCTGCATGCCTGCTACACTTCCTTCATATCTGCTACACTTCCTGCATGCCTGCTACTACACTTCCTGCATGTCTGCTACACTCCCTGCATGTCTGCTACACTTCCTGCATGCCTTCTACACTCCCTCCATGTGTTCTACTCTCCCTGCATGCCTGCTACACTACCTGCATGCCTGCTTTACTTCCTGCATGCCTGCTACACTTCCTGCATGCCTGCTATACTTCATGCATGCCTGATATGCTCCCTGCATGCCTGCTAGACTTCCTGCATGCCTGCTACCCTTCCTGCATGCCTGCTACGCTCCCTGCATGTCTGCTACACTTCCAGCATGCCTGCTACACTTCCAGCATGCCTGCTACACTTCCTGCATGTCTGCTACACTTGCTGCATGCCTGCTACACTTCCTGCATGCCTGCTACACTTCCTGCATGTCTGCTACACTTCCTGCATGTTTGCTACACTTCCTGCATGTCTGCTACACTTCCTGCATGTCTGCTACACTCCTTGCTTGCCTGCTACACTCCCTGCATATCTGCTACACTCCTTGCATGTGTACTACACTCCCTGCATGTCTGCTACACTTCCTGCATGTCTGCTACACTTCCTGCATAACTGCTACAATCCCTGCATGTCTGTTACACTTCCTGTATGCCTGCTACACTCCCTGCATGTCTACAACTCTCCTTGCATACCTGCTACACTCCCTGCATGTCTACTACTCTCCCTGCATACCTGCTACACTTCCTACATGCCTGCTATACTTCCTGCATGCCTGCTACACGTCATGCATGCCTGCTACACTCCCTGCATATCTGCTACACTTCTTGCATGCCTGATTCACTCCCTGCATGTCTGCTACACTTCCAGCATGCCTGCTACACTTCCAGCATGCCTGCTACACTTCCTGCATGTCTGCTACACTTGCTGCATGCCTGCTACACTTCCCGCATTCGTGCTACACTTCCTGCATGTTTGCTACACTTCCTGCATGTCTGCTACACTTCCTGCATGTCTGCTACACTTCCTGCATGACTGCTACACTCCTTGCTTGCCTGCTACACTCCCTGCATGACTGCTACACTCCCTGCATGTCTACTACACTCCCTGCATGTCTGCTACACTTCCTGCATGTCTGCTACACTTCCTGCATAACTGCTACAATCCCTGCATGTCTGCTACACTTCCTGTATGCCTGCTATACTTCCTGCATGCCTGCTACACTTCATGCATGCCTGCTACACTCCCTGCATGTCTACTACTCTCCCTGCATACCTGCTACACTTCCTACATGCCTGCTATACTTCCTGCATGCCTGCTACACGTCATGCATGCCTGCTACACTCCCTGCATATCTGCTACACTTCTTGCATGCCTGATTCACTCCCTGCGTGTCTGCTACACTTCCTGCATGCCTGCTACTTCCTGCATGCCTGCTACACTTCCTGCATGCCTGCTACACTCCCTGCATGTCTGCTACACTTCCTGCATGCCTGCTACACTTCCTGCATGTCTGCTACACTCCCTGCATGCCTGCTACACTTCCTGCATGCCTGCTACACTTCCTGCATGCCTGATACACTTCCTGCATGACTGATACACTCCTTGCATGCCTGATACACTCCCTGCATGTCTGCTACACTCCCTGCATGCCTGCTACACTTCCTGCATGCCTGCTACACCTCCTCCATGTCTGCTACTCTCCCTGCATGCCTGCTACACTCCCTGCATGTCTGCTACACTTCCTGCATGCCTGCTACACTCCCTGCATGCCTGCTACACTTCCTGCATGCCTGCTACACTTCCTGCATATCTGCTACACTTCCTGCATGACTGCTACA
The DNA here is from genome assembly GCF_038502225.1 of Cherax quadricarinatus. Classification (NCBI taxonomy): domain Eukaryota; kingdom Metazoa; phylum Arthropoda; class Malacostraca; order Decapoda; family Parastacidae; genus Cherax; species Cherax quadricarinatus. The sequence goes on from NC_091330.1 coordinate 33,142,309, forward strand.
CTTCCTGCATGCCTGCTACACTTCCTGCATGCCTGCTACTACACTTCCTGCATGCCTGCTACACTCCTTGCATGTCTGCTACACTTCCTGCATGCCTGCTACACTTCCTGCATGCCTGCTACACTCCCTGCACGCCTGCTACACTCCCTGCATGCCTGCTACACTTCCTGCGTGCCTCCTACACGTCCTGCATATCTGCTACACTTCATGCATGCCTGCTACACTTCCTTCATGCCTGCTACACTTCCTTCATATCTGCTACACTTCCTGCATGCCTGCTACACTCCCTACATGTCTGCTACACTTCCTGCATGTATACTACACTCCCTGCATGCCTGCTACACTCCCTCCATGTGTACTACTCTCCCTGCATGCCTGCTACACTACCTGCATGCCTGCTTTACTTCCTGCATGCCTGCTACACTTCCTGCATGCCTGCTATACTTCTTGCATGCCTGATATGCTCCCTGCATGCCTGCTATACTTCCTGCATGCCTGCTACCCTTCCTGCATGCCTGCTACGCTCCCTGCATGTCTGCTACACTTCCAGCATGCCTGCTACACTTCCAGCATGCCTGCTACACTTCCTGCATGTCTGCTACACTTGCTGCATGCCTGCTACACTTCCTGCATGCCTGCTACACTTCCTGCATGCCTGATACACTTACTGCATGCCTGATACACTCCCTGCATGCCTGATACACTCCCTGCATGTCTGCTACACTCCCTGCATGCCTGCTACACTCCCTGTATGTCTGCTACACTTCCTGCATGCCTGCTACACTCCCTGCATGCCTGCTACACCCCCTCCATGTCTGCTACTATCCCTGCATGCCTGCTACACTCATTGCATGTCTGCTACACTTCCTGCATGCCTGCTACACTCCCTGCATGCCTGCTACACTACCTGCATGTCTGCTACACTTCCTGCATGTCTGCTGCACTTCCTGCATGCCTGCTACACTTCCTGCATGCCTGCTACACTTCCTGCATGCCTACTACACTTGCTGCATGCCAGCTACACTTCCTGCATGCTTACTACACTTCCTGCTTGCCTGCTACACTTCCTGCATGCCTGCTACACTTCCTGCATATCTGCTACACTTCCTGCATGCCTGCTATACTTCCTGCATGCCTGCTACACTTCCTGCATGCCTGCTACACTTCCTGCATGCCTGCTACGCTCCCTGCATGTCTGCTACACTTCCAGCATGCCTGCTACACTTCCAGCATGCCTGCTACACTTCCTGCATGTCTGCTTCACTTGCTGCATGCCTGCTACACTTCCTGCATGTCTGCTACACTCCCTGCACGCCTGCTACACTCCCTGCATTCCTGCTACACTTCCTGCGTGCCTCCTACACGTCCTGCATATCTGCTACACTTCATGCATGCCTGCTACACTTCCTTCATGCCTGCTACACTTCCTTCATATCTGCTACACTTCCTGCATGCCTGCTACACTCCCTACATGTCTGCTACACTTCCTGCATGTATACTACACTCCCTGCATGCCTGCTACACTCCCTCCATATGTACTACTCTCCCTGCATGCCTGCTACACTCCCTGCATGCCTGCTTTACTTCCTGCATGCCTGCTACACTTCCTGCATGCCTGCTACACTTCTTGCATGCCTGATATGCTCCCTGCATGCCTGCTATACTTCCTGCATGCCTGCTACACTACCTGCATGTCTGCTACACTTCCTGCATGTCTGCTGCACTTCCTGCATGCCTGCTATACTTCCTGAATGTCTGCTACACTTCCTGCATGTCTGCTACAATTTCTGCATGCCTGCTACACTCCCTGCATGTCTGCTACACTCACTGCATGCCTGTTACATTTCCTGCATGTCTGCTACACTCCTTGCATGCCTGCTATACTTCCTGCATGCCTGCTACACTCCCTGCATGTCTGCTACACTTCCTGCATGCCTGCTACACTTTACGCTTAAATTCCATGGTGTTTCTCACTTTCTTTAGCACAGGAACTTTACTAGGAACGTTCTTTGAAGCCATGGTTACTTATTTCGCAGTTGCACTGCAAAAAAAAAAAAAGGAAAACAAGTGTAATGTTTGGATGTATGACCAGAAGCTTCCTCAAACGCTGAGACCCACAGTCAGAGTGATGCAGAAGCAGCCTCAGCCGGCAGACAGACGCGTCCAAAGCAACCGATCACCGGGAGCTGAAAAAACTGCCGATGATCGAGTTGGCCAATAACGAACAGCCGATATCTGAGGGTCAACCGTATTTGTACAAATTTTCACTTTACTGAGCATCCCATAGTACAAGACAATAGCGAAAAGAAAGATCTTGACTTCACCTGAAGGAAGCGCCAAGAAACAAAGGAAGGCTCTCAACCTTGAGGTGAAAATGAAGATTATAAATGAGTATGAAGATGGTAAGAAAGTGCAAGTGACAGCCGATGACTTGAAGCTGGCGCATTCTGCCATTTTCACTATCTTGAAGGATAAAGACAGAGTGAGAGGCAGTGAAAGCACAGATAGGATTTCAAGCCATAATAACTAAGCAGCAGAAGCATGATAAAGATGCCCAAATTAATAAAAACTGACATATATGGAGAGGTATTGGAGGGTGTGTGAGGCTATACGAGAGGAAGAAGGTGCGAGCAGTGTCTCTCACTAACTTGTGCTTCACCATGACGTGTGGACATGTAAGCTCATGGCATTATAAAATATTGTATAATTATACTATTACTATCAATAAAGGTTATCTATCTATCATACAGGTCTCCCTCCACATTGGTGAGGGTTAGGGGATCAAGAACCTCGCGAATGTTGAAAAATCACTGTTTTGTGCACAAATATATTGTAGGGAAATATAATAATAGCATTTACTTAGCCTAACAATACTGCTTCCTTAACCTACTGAACCATGAACAATCATAAAACACATGAAAAGATCATAAAATATTGTACTAGTGCCAGCCCTTTGGTAAAGAAGGTGAGAGAAACTATACAATTCAAGAAAGAGCTTGTAGCAGAGTACCAAAGTGGAGGAGGAAGAGAGAGGGGAGAATGTTCCTTCTTCACTGATTCTACTATATGTACAATACTAAAGCAGCACGAGTCAATAAAGGCTATAGTGCCAGCAAGCAATTAACAGTGTAGCGAGTAAGTTAAGCGATTAATCAACAGTAAAAGGACAGCACAAACCTAACTCCTCCAATGTTGTTGGAGTTATATGGGGTGACTAACAACACCGCCATCTCTAGTCTCTACCGCCTCTGCTGCCACCTCAACCACCAATATGTACGGCTTATGTCTCAGTGGCCCTTATACACCCAACAACAACAACACAGCAACACTCGTGACATACTTAATGATGTATTTTATTCATTCTAGAGTACAGTGGACCCATGGGTAACGATTTTAATCCTTTCCAGAGAGCTTGTCCTTAACTGATTTTATCGTTATCCAACTTAATTTTCCCCATAAGAAATAATGAAAATCTAATTAATCTGTTCCAGAAACCCAAAAGTATTAAAAAAAAAAATTTCACATGAAATATACATTTTCCTACACAGAAAACAATGAGACATGAAGAATACATACATGAAGAAAAAATGGCACTTACCTTTATTGAAGATTTATTGATGAGTGACGAGATGGGAGAAGGGAGATGATGGAGGTGTCTTATCGTTTGGAGGGGAATCCCCTTCCATAAGAACTTCAGGTAGCAAGTCCTTTTCTGGGGTTACTTCCCTTCTTTGTTTTTTATTGCCACTGGGAACTACTTGACAGTCAATGGACCTCTGTCGCACCAAAAATCTGTCCACAGAGCTCTGTTTCTGGTGTTCCTTTAACTCTTTCAAGGTCCGTGCCATAGATCTATGGCTTTACGTTGAGGGTCCAAACAGTAGATCTACGCCAAAATTCTAGCGGCATCAAATTTAGCGCAAGAAGGCTGGAAGGCCTATATCTGAGAGAATGGGTCTGGGTGGTCAGTGTGCGCACTATAGAAAAAATCTGGACGCCTGCATGGCATTGTGTGAATGCTGAAAAAGTAGCTTTGTTCATCATGCCTGGCGGCAAGGAACCTCTCACTCCCCACTCACTCTCCAGGCGAATTCTGACTCACCTCTTCACAACTTACAGTTCTAGGACTGATGGAAGTGGAGCTGAAGAGGAATTCTATGGTTTTGAACCATATGGAACAATGGTACCATATAGTACAATGAACCAAATGGTATCACTGTACCATATGGTACAATGTACCAAATGGTACAATGTACCAAATGGTACAATGTACCACATGGTACCATTGCACCATATAGTACCATTGTATCATATGGTACCATTGTACCAAATGGTGCCATTGTACCATATGGTACCATTGTATCATATGGTGCCATTGTACCATATTGTACCATATGGTACCATTGCACCCTATGGCACCATTGTACCATATGGTACTATATGGTACTGTGGTATTCAACACAATAACCGCACTAATATTTTCACCATTTTGTTTACAATAAACTTGTAAACAAGTTTTGTAAGCAATATAATGATAAACAAATTAGTGCAGTTATTGTGTTGAATACAATGAGTGTACACTTATACAATATACATTATATTGGTCTCACAGGCCACAAATGTTACTAGAAAAAGAAAAAAATTAGAAAAAAAAAAGTATAAAAACGTAAAATAAAAAAATGCGATTTTGCGGAAGTCACTGATGTTGCCGCCACCCGGTCATTTTGGATCAGCTTCCCCCGCTGTTTCTCAGTAAGTACTGATCAGAAAATTTTTTTTTTTTGTTTTATTACGTTCACAAAAATATTATCTTTAATTCTGCAAGAAAAAAATTTTTTTTTTTTTTTTTTCAAAATTTCTTGGACACTGGGGCACCACTTCAGATTTTGGCCTTGGACCCTGAAAGGGTTAAGATTTCCATAAAATGGGACACAACATTGTCATTGTAAAAGTCACCAGCACGGCTTGCAACAGCTGTGTCAGGGTGATGTTCATCCATAAAGGCTTGCACCTTTGTCCACACTGTACAAATGTCCTTAATCATTGAAGAAGGCAACTTCCTCCATCTCTCTCTCCCCTTCTCTGAAGCAATTTCCTCAGCTGTGGTCTCTTGCTGTTGCAGATGCTCTTGCAGCTCATCGGTGGTTAGCTCTTCGTCGTCGTCCTCCACCAACTCTTCCACATCCTCGCCCCTAACCTCCAACCCCATGGACTTCCCCAATGACAATAGATTCCACAACTCGTATAGGCTCTTCAGGGTTAGCCCCAAACCCTTCAATATCCCTCTCTTGTACACATTCTGTCCACAATTTCCTCCAAGCAGAGTTCAAAGTCCTGCAAATCACTCCCTCCCAAGCCTTACCTATAAGGTTTATGCAACTGAGGATACTGAAGTGATGTTTCCAAAACTCTCTTAGGGTCAATTCAGTGTCTGAAGTCACTTCAAAGCAATTTTGAAACACTGCTTTGGTGTACAGTTTTTTGAAATTTGAAATGACCTGCTGATCCATGGGCTGGAGGAGAGAAGTGGTGTTAGGAGGCAAAAACCTGACTTTTATGAAACTCAACTCCCCCACAATTCGCTCTTGCAAGTCTGGAGGATGAGCAGGAGCATTGTCTAATACCAGGAGGCACTTGAGGTCCAATTTATTTTCCAGGAGGTATATTTTCACAGTGGGGCCAAACAGATGATAGAACCAATCATGGAAAATGTCCCTAGTGACCCATGCCTTACTGTTTGCCTTCCACATCACACACAAATTAGCCTTGATGACACTGTTTTTCTTGAACACTGGGAGTTTCAGAGTGATACACGAGTAGTGGCTTCACTTTGCAATCCCCACTAGCATTACTACAAAACATTACAGTTAGCCTGTCTTTCATAGGCTTGTGTCCTGGGAGTGCCTTTTCCTCCTGAGTAACGTAGGTCCTGTTTGGAATTTTCTTTCAAAACAGGCCTGTTTTGTCACAATTGAACACTTCTTGGGATTTTAATTTTTCAGCCTCTATGTACTCTTTAAAGTCCTGCACATATTTTTCAGCCACTTTTTGGTCAGAACTGGCAGCCTCACCATGCCTTATCACACTGGGTATGCCATTACTATTCTTAAATCTCTCAAACCAACCTTTGCTGGCCTTAAATTCACTAACATCAGCACTAGTTCCAGGCATTTTCTTAATGAGATCCGCATGCAACTGCCTTGCCTTTTCACATATGACTGACTGTGAAATACTATCTCCTGATAATTGTTTGTCGTTGATCCACACCAATAACAGTGTCTCCACATCTTTGAATATTTGCGATCTCTATTTTGTAAGCATACTTGCACCTTTTGCAACAACAGCTTCCTTGATTGCCTTTCTCTTGGCTAAGATATTAGCAATGGTTGATTGGGGTTTGTTATACAACCGGGCCAGCTCGGAGGCATGCACTCCATTTTCGTACTTTGCAATTATCTCTGTCTTCAATTCGATAGTATTTCTCACCCTTGTTACCACAGGGTTGGCACTAGAAGCTTCCTTTGAGCCCATGGTGGCTTATTTAGCAGTTACAAGCACTAGAAACAATGGAATAATAGAAAATGTATTGCATATATGCGAGGAACCGTCCGCCCTGGCTTGTAAATAATGGCACACTGCCTGTACATAGTGGCTGGGCGGCCCAGGCCGTGTGGACGCATTCAGGATGAATGTCCTTAACTAAGTTTTTCATCGTTGGCCTAGCCAATATTTTTCCGCAAAAACGCATCGGTATCCGATTTTATCACTATCCAATGGCATCGCTACCCGAGGGCCCACTATACATGTATATGTCAAGTTTCTATGATATTAACATTGTTTATTGCGTCATATTAGATGAACTGCGATAGATAAATAAGCCGTAGACTTGACATTAGTGTCATATTGAAGGACTATCTTGTCCTATCTCCAAACTTTGCCACCGCCACAATTCCTAACATATGTAATGACATATTTTAAATATGACTGGGCGGCTGGGAATTCGCGAATGTTTGAAGCCTGCAAAAGAGGAAAATGCAAATGTTGGACAACGAAATATGGATCCCAGGTTACAACCTATACAGATGTGACAGAGTGAACAGGCAAAAGGGGGGGGGGGTGTTGGCCTGTACATTGCAGAGTCACTTGTTTGCACAGAACTGCTTAACCCTTTCAGGGTCCAAGGCCCAAATCTGGAGTCACGCACCAGTGTCCAAGAATTTTCAAAAAAAAAAATTGTTATTTTTTCTTATGAAATCGTAGAGAATCTTTTCGTGAAGGTAATAAAACAAAAAGTACAAAATTTGCCGACTTTGACTCCCATTTTAGGCCAATTACATTATTCCACTCAACCAAATTCTTAGCTATTTCACTAGTATTACTTCTATTCTATCGATTGAGCACAAGAAATCGCCAAGTCAACTGTTTCAACTACAAAATAATGTGATCGGAAATTGTTATTTTGGCCAATTTAACACAAACTTCAAAATATTCCAATTTCAAAATAGGGTCCAGAATAAACAATGTAGGCATTCCTGGCACTAAACTAACGTTTCCTCTGTTCATTAGTTATGTTTTGAGGCTTTACAAATAAATTCCATTTTGATTTTTTATTCACATAATCAATTTTTATTCACACCAAAAAATAGAAGATTTACTGTTATGCAATACTGTAATAATTGTATAAATATCATCACCATATTTGTGAATGTATATTAGACCCACCAGCTGACGTGTATTAGACGTGTGAGGTCGTTTGTTTACTCTTGAATATCGGCAAAAATTTAACATTTCCGCTACTTTGAGCTCAGTTTCAAGCCATTTCCAGTGCTAAAACCAATCAAAATCATCTCTATTTCTGTAATATGTCTTCCATTCTATCAAATGAGACCAAGAAATCGCAAATACAACTATAAAAAACATACGAAAAAACACTGCAAAGTTGCTGTTTTAATCGAAAAATCATGATTTAAGTTTTTTTCTCTCATTATACACAGTGTGCTGCAGGATCTGTTTTATGTGGTGCACACATACCACATAGATGTATTCTCTCATATCTAGGCCCAAATGTACCACTCACAGTTTATCAGAGTGAGCTGAGCTCATGGCGTAGATCTACGGTTTGGACCCTGAACGTAAAGCCGTAGATCTACGGGACGGACCCTGAAAGGGTTAATGCCTCAAATGATGTAGTGGAAGTTTTAGCAGTAAAGGTCGAGAACCAAAACCTAGTCATTGTGGTAGTCAACAAGCCTCCGGATGCAACATCAAAGCAATTCCAGGAACAGCTGTTAAAAATTGACCACTGTCTGGAAAATCTTCCTGCTCCTGCACCCAACATATTGCTCCTGGGGGATTTCAACTTAAGGCACCTAAAATGGAGGAACATAGCAAATAATATTGTTGCAGTAATAACACCAGGAGGCAGCTCTGATAAAAACTCACACTCACACGAGCTTTTAAATCTCTGCACAAAATTCAATTTAAACCAGCAAATAATAGAGCCTACTAGACTGGAGAATACACTAGACCTCATCTTCACTAACAATGATGATCTGATAAGAAATGTCACCATATCAAAAACAATATACTCAGATCACAACATAATTGAGGTTCAGACATGTATGCGTGGAGCCCCAGACCGATATAATGAGACTAGCCACGAGGGAGCATTCACCAAATTCAACTTCAATAACAAAAACATAAAGTGGGACCAAGTAAACCAAGTCCTAACCGATATAAGCTGGGAAGATATACTAAGCAACACAGACCCCAACTTATGCCTAGAACAGATTAACTCTGTGGCACTCGATGTATGCACAAGGCTTATTCCTCTAAGAAAAAGGAGGAGGAGATGTAAAATAGAAAGAGACAGGCGCTCCCTTTACAGGCGACGGAAAAGAATAACAGAGCGGCTAAAAGAGGTCAATATATCTGAAATGCATAGGGAGACACTGGTCAGAGAAATAGCAAGCATCGAACTTAAGCTAAAAGAATCCTTTAGGAGTCAGGAATCGCGGGAAGAACTAAAAGCCATAAATGAAATCAAAAGAAACCCAAAGTATTTCTTCTCCTATGCCAAATCAAAATCGAGAACAACGTCCAGTATTGGGCCCCTACTTAAACAAGATGGGTCCTACACAGATGACAGCAAGGAAATGAGTGAGCTACTCAAGTCCCAATATGACTCAGTTTTTAGCAAGCCGCTAACCAGACTCAGAGTCGAAGATCAAAATGAATTTTTTATGAGAGAGCCACAAAATTTGATTAACACAAGCCAATCCGATGTTATCCTGATGCCAAATGACTTCGAACAGGCGATAAATGACATGCCCATGCACTCTGCCCCAGGGCCAGACTCATGGAACTCTGTGTTCATCAAGAACTGCAAGAAGCCCCTATCACGAGCCTTTTCCATCCTATGGAGAGGGAGCATGGACACGGGGGTCGTCCCACAGTTACTAAAAACAACAGACATAGCCCCACTCCACAAACGGGGCAGTAAAGCAACAGCAAAGAACTACAGACCAATAGCACTAACATCCCATATCATAAAAATCTTTGAAAGGGTCCTAAGAAGCAAGATCACCACCCATCTAGAAACCCATCAGTTACACAACCCAGGGCAACATGGGTTTAGAACAGGTCGCTCCTGTCTCAACTATTGGATCACTACGACAAGGTCCTAAATGCACTAGAAGACAAAAAGAATGCAGATGTAATATATACAGACTTTGCAAAAGCCTTCGACAAGTGTGACCATGGCGTAGTAGCGCACAAAATGCATGCTAAAGGAATAACAGGAAAAGTCGGTCGATGGATCTATAATTTCCTCACTAACAGAACACAGAGAGTAGTCGTCAACAGAGTAAAGTCCGAGGCAGTTACGGTGAAAAGCTCTGTTCCACAAGGCACAGTACTCGCTCCCATCTTGTTCCTCATCCTCATATCCAACATAGACAAGGATGTCAGCCACAGCACCGTGTCTTCCTTTGCAGATGACACCCGAATCTGCATGACAGTGTCTTCCATTGCAGACACTGCAAGGCTCCAGGCGGACATCAACCAAATCTTTCAGTGGGCTGCAGAAAACAATATGAAGTTCAACGATGAGAAATTTCAATTACTCAGATATGGTAAACATGAGGAAATTAAATCTTCATCAGAGTACAAAACAAATTCTGGCCACAAAATAGAGCGAAACACCAACTTCAAAGACCTGGGAGTGATCATGTCGGAGGATCTCACCTTCAAGGACCATAACATTGTATCAATCGCATCTGCTAGAAAAATGACAGGATGGATAATGAGAACCTTCAAAACTAGGGAGGCCAAGCCCATGATGACACTCTTCAGGTCACTTGTTCTATCTAGGCTGGAATATTGCTGCACACTAACAGCACCTTTCAAGGCAGGTGAAATTGCCGACCTAGAAAATGTGTCATTTCATCCTGTCGGTATTATACAGTGGACCCCCGGTTAACGATTTTAATCCGTGCAAGAGGGGTAATTGTTATGCGAAATAATCGTTATGTGAATGAATTTTCCCCATAAGAAATAATGGAAATAAAATTAATCCGTGCAAGACACCCAAAAGTATGAAAAAAAAAATTTTACCACATGAAATATACATTTTCCCACACACAAAGAGAAGGATACATGCACAATAGTAGAGTAGTACATGCACAGTATATATTGTGCATGTACTAGTCTACTAAATGAAGAATAAATGACACTTACCTTTATTGAAGATGCAGCAATGACTGATGAGACACTGTGTCCTGGGAGTGCCTTTTCCTCCTGAGTACTGTAGGTCCTGTTTGGCATTTTCTTCCAGAACAGGCCTTATCACACTGTGTATGCCACTACGATTCTTAAATCTCTCAAACCAACCTTTGCTGGCTTTAAATTCACCAATATGAGCACTAGTTCCAGGCATTTTTCCCTGTTCACCTGGGTGTTAGTCGACTTGTGTGGGTTGCATCCTGGGAGACAAGATTAAGGACCCCAATGGAAATAAGTTAGACAGTCTTCGATGACACTGACTTTTTTGGGTTATCCTGGGTGGCAAATCCTCTGGGGTTAATTGTTTCTTGGTATTCTCAATAAGCCACACCAACAACGGTGCTACAGCAGCAGCAGCAGCTGACAGTGCAGCAGCAGCTGACAGTGCAGCAGCAGCAGCAGCTGACAGTGCAGCAGCAGCAGCAGCTGTACCACCAATAGTAGCGATGGTTGATTGGGGTTTATTATACAACCTGGCCAGCTCGGAGATATGCACTCCACTTTCATACTTATCAATGATCTTTTTCTTCATCTCTATTGTAATTCTCACCCTTATTGCTGTAGGGTTGGCACTAGAAGCTTTCTTGGGGCCCATGGTCACTTATTTTCCAGAAAAAGCACCGAAAACACTGTAATAATACGAAATATTCCGATTGTATGCTTGGATGTTACCGCGGAGGCTGGCTGGTAAACAATGCCACCGGCAGAACATGTGAGCGTGGCTCAGGCCGCACATTGGACGCATCTCGGACGAAAATCGGTAAGCGGGTTTTTAAGCGGTATGTGAGGCAAAATTTTTGCAATTAAAGTAAGCGGTATGCGAAATAATCGCTATGTGATGCCATCGTTATGCGGGGGTCCACTGTATACAATTCTTGTACTACTACCACTACTACTACTACCACTACTACTACCACTACTACTACCTCCACCTCTTCCTGCCTATATATAGCCGTCCTGCTCCTCCTCAGTTAGTGTGACTTTGTCAATGGTCCAAGTCGGACCGAAACGTCGTCGTAAGCTTCTGTCTTTTAAGTGCGGGTTATTTGTGTACAGAGAACTTTCACGGGAGCGCTTGACGTTCCTAAACCTGTATTCCCTGGAATGCAGGAGGGAGAGATACATGATTATATACACCTGGAAAATCCTAGAGGGACTAGTACCGAACTTGCACACGAAAATCACTCACTACGAAAGCAAAAGACTTGGCAGACGATGCACCATCCCCCCAATGAAAAACAGGGGTGTCACTAGCACGTTAAGAGACCATACAATAAGTGTCAGGGGCCCGAGACTGCTCAACTGCCTCCCAGCACACATAAGGGGGATTACCAACAGACCCCTGGCAGTCTTCAAGCTGGCACTGGACAAGCACCTAAAGTCGGTTCCTGACCAGCCGGGCTGTGGCTCGTACGTTAGTTTGCGTGCAGCCAGCAGCAACAGCCTGGTTGATCAGGCTCTGATCCACCAGGAGGCCTGGTCACAGACCGGGCCGCGGGGGCGTTGACCCCCGGAACACTCTCCAGGTAAACTCCAGGTAAACTACGAAAGCAAAAGACTTGGCAGACGATGCAACATCCTCCTAATGAAAAGCAGAGGTGTCACTAGCACGTTAAGAGATCATAGAATAAGTGTCAGGGGCCCGAGACTGTTCAACTGCCTCCCAGCATACATAAGGGGAATTACCAACAGACCCCTGGCAGTCTTCAAGCTGGCACTGGACAAGCACCTAAAGTCGGTTCCTGACCAGCCGGGCTGTGGTTCGTACGTTGGTTTGCGTGCAGCCAGCAGCAACAGCCTGGTTGATCAGGCTCTGATCCACCAGGAGGTCTGGTCACAGACCGGGCCGTGGGGGCGTTGACCCCCGGAACTCTCTCCAGGTAAACTCCAGGCAATATTAGGTATAATATAAATAATGTAGAAGCATGATAAAAACACCCAAATTAATAAAAACTGACATTATATAGAGAAGTATTGAAGGGTGGAAAGCAGGGAAGGATAAAAAAAAAAAAAAAAAGTGACCGCGACCATTACAGAAAACGTTACACGCCTGAAGGGTGACAATAGAAAATCACTCTTACCCTATGCAAAGACTGAAAAAAGTGCGATTTTCTAAAAAAAAAAAATCCCAAGTAATCAGCTATGCACATGTTTCATGGTATATCTCAGAAGTAAGTCATTCACCTATTTCATTTTTTTTTTTTTTTTTTTTTTTTTATTATCACACTGGCTGATTCCCACCAGGGCAGGGTGGCCCGAAAAAGAAAAACTTTCACCATCATTCACTCCATCACTGTCTTGCCAGAAGGGTGCTTTACACTACAGTTTTTAAACTGCAACATTAACACCCCTCCTTCAGAGTGCAGGCACTGTACTTCCCATCTCCAGGACTCAAGTCCGGCCTGCCGGTTTCCCTGAATCCCTTCATAAATGTTACTTTGCGCACACTCCAACAGCACGTCAAGTATTAAAAACCATTTGTCTCCATTCACTCCTATCAAACACACTCACGCATGCCTGCTGGAAGTCCAAGCCCCTCGCACACAAAACCTCCTTTACCCCCTCCCTCCAACCTTTCCTAGGCCGACCCCTACCCCGCCTTCCTTCCACTACAGACTGATACACTCTTGAAGTCACTCTGTTTCGCTCCATTCTCTCTACATATCCGAACCACCTCAACAACCCTTCCTCAGCCCTCTGGACAACAGTTTTGGTAATCCCGCACCTCCTCCTAACTTCCAAACTACGAATTCTCTGCATTATATTCACACCACACATTGCCCTCAGACATGACGTCTCCACTGCCATGTTGTATTACAGTTAATAATAAACAGACTTAACCCTTTCAGGGTTGGTGCCGTACTAGTACGGCTTGCATCCCAGGGTTGGTGCCATACAAGTACGCATAAATTCTAGCGCCTTCAAATCTAGCGAGAGAAAGCTGGTAGGCCTACATATGAAAGAATGGGCCTATGTGGTCAGCGTGCACAGTATAAAAAAAATCCTGCAGCACACCGTGTATAATGAGAAAAAAAGCTCAGACTGTGTTTTTGCTTTAAAACAGCGACTTTACACTGTATTTTCCTAAGCTATTTAAGGTTGTATTCTAGTTTTCCTGGTCTCATTTTATAGAATGGAAGACATATTACAGAAATTGAGATGATTTTGATTGGTTTCACAATGAAAAGTACCTTGAAATTGAGCTCAAAGTAGCAGAAATGTTCGATTTTTACCGAAGTTCAAAAGTAAACAAATCATGCCACGCGTCCAATACACGTCAACTGGCGAGTCTAATATTCTTTCACAAGTGCATTGATATTATTTATACCATTTCTACACTAATGCAGTACAGTCTGCATAACAGTAAATCTTTTATTTTTTTTGTGAGAATAAAAATTCAAAGTGGAAAGCAAAAGAAATGTAAGAGAAGCCTTGGGACATGACTAATGAACAGAAAAATGTTATTTTAGTGCCAGGAATGTCTGTCTTGTTCATTCTGGACCCTATTTGGAAATTGGCATCTTTTGAAGTTTGTGTGAAATTGGCAAAATTGCCAATTTCTGACCACTTTATCGGATAGTTGAAATTGGTAAATGGGTGGTTTCTTGTACTCATTCGATAGAAAAATTAAGTTCTAGCGAAATAATTATGATTTTTGTCAACTTGTACATTGGATGCATAAACATCGTTGAGACTGCTAATTTCGCAAGAGCATAATTCCGTAAGTTTTCCATCAAATTTCATACTTCTGGTGTCATTATGATCGGGAAAAGATTATCATTTCACAAGAAAAAATAATTTTTTTTTTTTTTCGAAAAATTTTCGACCCTGAAAAGTTTAGGAGAGGGCCTGTTGACCCTGAAAGGCTTAAGGAATTTCCCAGCATGTTTTAATTTTGGGTGGTGACACTTTTGAAGTGACACTTTTGAAGTGTCAGTAAGGGGCGATTCCTCGATTAGCAATGAATTCATTTACCAATGGTGTCTTAGACCCCAAACTCCATCATTAAGTGAGGAGAAGCTGTACTCAAAATGGAAAGCAAGCCTAATATAAGAGGGGCCTGGAGACATGATTAATGAACAGAGAAAATGTTATTTTAGTGTCAGGAATGTCTGCTTTGTTTATTCTGGACCCAATTTTGAAACTGGCATCTCTTGAAATTTGTGAAATTAGCCAAATTACCAATTTCTGACCACTTTATTGGGTAGATGAAATAGGTAAATAGGCAGTTTCTTGTACTTGATCAACAGAATAGAATGAATACTAGCAATATAGCTATGAGTTTGGTAGACTGGAACAGTGGAATGGGTCAAAAACAGCGTGAAAAATGGGTGAAATCGTTGATGCATAAATATCGCCATTAGTTTAAGGGTATTCCTACCTAACCACTCTGTAATCTGGCAAAATCAATAATTCAGCACCCTACAGGTCCCGATGTTGCCAGATTAATGATGGTTAACCTGTACTGTACTAAGAGTCTAAACCTTCTGCAAAACAATGACACACATTGCTCCTCTGCATCTCTTCAACTTTGTTTTTGCTCCTGACTCCCATAATATATGACAGTTCTCCACTTCGTAGTGCTGCATGACATGAGTTTATCAATTTTATTTCCGTCAAAGGGTTCCCCACTTCAAGGTGGGGTTCCTTGATGCAGCAAAGAGACTTTGGGTTTGAGGAATTGGACCTTTTGGTCTTCTTCCTTCTCCCCTCCGAAAGAAATTCTAGCTCCAAGGGTGAGGAAAGGGTATCACTGTCCGTCTTATTCCACTGAGGTCCTTGGTGCTGGTAGTGTTTGCAGTGGAATCTGGATCAACAAGGGATGTCCTGATCCCTCTCTGGAGTCCCAGGGGACAGGTAAGGGTATCCTTCGGGTAACTGGTGTATCTCTGGAGGCTGCCTATCAGTTCTGGGAGGTGGTGGCCAAAGGAGGTATGCCTTGTGGCAGGCTTCCAATCGCCCTCTCTTTTGTCCATTGAGGTGGCTCAGTAGAGTGAAGATGCTATCCTGGATCACTAGTTTACCTGCATGAAGGGTAGGGTAGGGAACGAGTTCCACACTGCATCTGCATTGCTGCCGCACTGAGGGCCCTCTTGGACATGGAGAGGGATATATGATCCCTTTTATTCCTCCTAGGAGTTACCTCTCCATATACTCCCCTCTTTAATAAAAAACAAAACAAAGAAACCTAATCATGAAGCCCCATGCCCATGAAATTCCTCTCGGACCCCTTTCTCATGCAGCGCCCTCTCACGACCCTCTTTATTAGACCACTCTTTGGACCTTTCTCAGACCCTGGTACCTTCTGCAGGTAACATTTTGTTGCCTGCCTCTGGTACTGAGGTTCCACCTGACACTCTTGAAACATCTGACCTCCACACATCTTTGACCATGTTTCTGGCTTCTCCTCATACAGAGAAACAATTTTTAGATCATTCACCCATCTCAGGACAGACCACCTCCAGTCCCACACCTAAACAACCATGACCTTCAACAAACGATGCTGTTTCAGTTACCTCTCGCCTCTCCCAGAAAAGACTGACACAACACTTACTTCCCTTACACTCTACATTTCAAGGTAAACAATGAACTAAGTTTTTCACTCTACAACTGACGTCTCCATTGACTGTCTTGCTGATCATAGTACAGGTTGACCATCACTAATCCGGCATCATTGGGACCTGTTGGGTGCTGGATTAGTGATTTTGCCGGGTGACAAAATGGTTAGGCTTAACCCAATGACAATATTAAGGCATAAGTGATTTCACTCACTTTATGCCCTATTTTTGGCCCATTCCATTGTTCCAGTCTATCAAACTCATAGCCTTTTCACTAGTATTCCTTATATTCTGTCGATTGAGTACAAGAAACTGTCCATTTACCTATTTCAACTACCTAATAAAGTGGTCAGAAATCGGTAATTTGGCCAATATCACACAAATTTCAAGAAATGCCATTTTCAAAAGAGGGTCCAGAACAAACAATGAAGACATTCCTGGCACTAAAATAACATTTTATCTGTTCATTAGTCACGTCTCCAGGCCCCTCTTATATTATACAGTGGACCCCCGCATAACGATTACCTCCGAATGCGACCAATTATGTAAGTGTATTTATGTAAGTGCGTTTGTACGTGTATGTTTGGGGGTCTGAAATGGACTAATCTACTTCACAATATTCCTTATGGGAACAAATTCGGTCAGTAATGGCACCTGAACATACTTCTGGAGTGAAAAAATATCGTTAACCGGGGGTCCACTGTACAGTGGTCCCCCGTTTTTCGTACTTAATCCGTTCCTGGAGTTGCTACTATTATCGAAATCTACGATTTTCGAATAAATTTTCCCCATAAGAAATAATGTAAATACAATTAATCCGTTCTTGACACCCAGAAGTATTAAAACAAAAATTTTTTTACATGAAATATAGATGTAGTACATAAACAATACAATGGGAAATGATGAATGAAACATTAACAACATAACACTTACCTTTATTGGAGATTCTTCTTAGTGTATGGGAGACTGGAGGAGGAGAGAGATTGGATTGTTTACAGTTTGGAAGGGGAATCCCCTTCCAGCAACACCTCAGGTACCAGTTGCTTTTCTGGGGTTGCTTCTCTTCTCTGTTTCTTAATGCCATTAGGACCAGCTTGAGAGTCGCTGGAGTCCTGTCTCGCAAAATAACTGTGGAGAGAGCTCTGTTTTTGGTGTCTCTTTAACACTTCCCTAAAATGGCCCAAGACTTTATTACTGTACATGTTGCCAACATGGCTTGCAACAACCTTGTCAGGATGATGTTTCTCCATAAATCTTTCCACTTGTGCCACTTTCATATTGTTCAATGTTTTTCTTAAATTCAATCATATTTCTCACCTTCTTTACCACAGGCTTGGCACTAGGAGCTTTCTTTGGAGCCATGGTAGCTTATTTAGTATTTGCAAGCACTAAAATGAGTGGAATATTATGAAATATTTCGTAGGAGCACGTGAGGGGACCTTTGCTCACTGGTAAACAATGCCAGACTGGCTGGGTAGGGAGGCCGCCCCAGCTCACACCGTGCGTACGCATCCCAGACGGACTACTATTTGCGAGTCAACCTATGATTAGCGAGCCCATGTTTATACGAAAATATCCCCATGATTTCTGAAATCTATGATTCCCGAGAACTACGAAAAACGTGGGACCACTGTACTTGCTTTCCATATTGAATTTTTATTCACACAAAAAAAAGATGATTTACTGTTATGCAGACTACTACATTATTATAATAATTGTATATTAGACCAACTAGTTGCACACGTATTGAATGGTGACATTATTTGTTTACTCTAGAACATTGGCAAAAATTTAACATTTCCACTACTTTGAGCTCAATTTCAAGGTACTCTCTGCCATGAAACCAATCAAAATCATATCTATTTCTGTAATATATCTTCCATTCTATAAAATTAGATTAAAAAAATGAGAATACAACCATAAAAACTATACGAATATACACGGCAAAGTCGCTGTTTTATGCCAAAAACACAATCGTAGTTATTTTTATATAGTGCACACTTACCACATAGACCTATTCTCTCATATGTAGCCCAAATTTACTGGCCATAGTTTATCTGAGTGAGCTGAGCTCATGGTGACCAACAGCGGCTTAAAAGCCACCTTATCTCTTGTGGACAAGGTATGGTGCATGTGCTTTACACAATGAGAAGCATTTCTTTTATTCATTCGAACCATGGCTAGGGCTAAAAGTGAGCAGGTTTTAACAATAAATGGAAAAAAAAAAGAAATTGGAAAGACTTATGCAGTAAGAAGCACCACCAAACAGTAGTGGCAGGTTGGCACGGTGATCTTGGAATTTTAAAATTATGCTAACCAAAATCAGTGCTGGATTACTGATGGAACCGGATTACTGATTGCCGGATTAGTGATGGCCAACTTGTACTACCTCACTATTATCAATCAAATTAATTAGAGTCACTTCAATTACCTAACTTTTACATAAATACAGTGGAACCTCAAATATCGAACTTTCTTCAGTCCAGAAGGCTGTCCGAGTGCCGTTACCGAATGAATTTATTCCTATCAGGAACAATGTAAATTAGATTAGTCCATTTCAGACCCTCAAAAATACACTTATAAAAGCACTTACAAAAATACACTTACATAATTGGTTGAGCTGGGAGCAGTTTGATTTTTGAGGTTCCACTGTATGCAATATTTATTATTTTTTTTTTATTATCACACTGGCCGATTCCCACCAAGGCAGGGTGGCCCGAAAAAGAAAAACTTTCACCATCATTCACTCCATCACTGTCTTGCCAGAAGGGTGCTTTACACTACAGTTTTTAAACTGCAACATTAACTCCCCTCCTTCAGAGCGCAGGCACTGTACTTCCCATCTCCAGGACTCAAGTCCGGCCTGCTGGTTTCCCTGAACCCCTTCATAAATGTTACTTTGCTCACACTCCAACAGCACGTCAAGTATTAAAAACCATTTGTCTCCATTCACTCCTATCAAACACGCTCACGCATGCCTGCTGGAAGTCCAAGCCCCTCGCACACAAAACCTCCTTTACCCCCTCCCTCCAACCTTTCCTAGGCCGACCCCTACCCCGCCTTCCCTCCACTACAGACTGATACACTCTTGAAGTTATTCTGTTTCGCTCCATTCTCTCCACATGTCCGAACCACCTCAACAACCCTTCCTCAGCCCTCTGGACAACAGTTTTGGTAATCCCGCACCTCCTCCTAACTTCCAAACTACGAATTCTTTGCATTATATTCACACCACACATTGCTCTCAGACATGACATCTCCACTGCCTCCAGCCTTCTCCTCGCTGCAACATTCATCACCCATGCTTCACACCCATATAAGAGCGTTGGTAAAACTATACTCTCATACATTCCCCTCTTTGCCTCCAAGGACAAAGTTCTTTGTCTCCACAGACTCCTAAGTGCACCACTCACCCTTTTCCCCTCATCAATTCTATGATTCACCTCATCTTTCATAGACCCATCCGCTGACACGTCCACTCCCAAATATCTGAATACATTCACCTCCTCCATACTCTCTCCCTCCAATCTGATATCCAATCTTTCATCACCTAATCTTTTTGTTATGCTCATAACCTTACTCTTTCCTGTATTCACTTTCAATTTTCTTCTTTTGCACACCCTACCAAATTCATCCACCAATCTCTGCAACTTCTCTTCAGAATCTCCCAAGAGCACAGTGTCATCAGCAAAGAGCAACTGTGACAACTCCCACTTTATGTGTGATTCTTTACCTTTTAACTCCATGCCTCTTACAACCCCATCTATAAATATATTAAACAACCACGGTGACATCACACATCCTTGTCTAAGGCCTATTTTTACTGGGAAATAATTTCCCTCTTTCCTACATACTCTAACTTGAGCCTCACTATCCTCGTAAAAACTCTTCACTGCTTTCAGTAACCTACCTCCTACACCATACACCTGCAACATCTGCCACACTGCCCCCCTATCCACCCTGTCATACGCCTTTTCCAAATCCATAAATGCCACAAAGACCTCTTTAGCCTTATCTAAATACTGTTCACTTATATGTTTCACTGTAAACACCTGGTCCACACACCCCCTACCTTTCCTAAAGCCTCCTTGTTCATCTGCTATCCTATTCTCCGTCTTACTCTTAATTCTTTCAATAATAACTCTACCATACACTTTGCCAGGTATACTCAACAGACTTATCCCCCTATAATTTTTGCACTCTCTTTTATCCCCTTTGCCTTTATACAAAGGAACTATGCATGCTCTCTGCCAATCCCTAGGTACCTTACCCTCTTCCATACATTTATTAAATAATTGCACCAACCAATAATGCAATAATGTACATTAAAATGTATTGCTCCATAACTTGTGCCAATACAGAGTAAGAATTAGGATTGGTCTGCCTGAAATGCCTAGGCATGCTAGTGGCTTTCTTTGTATTTATTTATTTATTTTTAAATTGGACATGATACATAGATGTACTAAGAAATACAATGGTTAAGTGCACATGCTAAAAGCCCCTTGTATGCAGAGCATTATGGGCAGGCTTAAAATTAACTTAAGATTAACAAAGCAATGATATATTCAGTGGTAAAAATTACAGTAAACAAATAACAATTAAGCACAAATGAGCATTTCAAAGACAGATCATATAGTCATTTGATGAGTTACTGTGCATTCAAGAGAATGGGGTATTCTATTAGGTAATGTAATCAAAAAAACAGTTTGATAGGGTCACAGGTTATAATTTATGAGATGCAGTTATGCAGTATTTATTTAGTTGAGGGTGAGTAAGTGGTTTTTAAGAAGAGACTTGAATTTTTAAACAGTGTTTCTTTCATGTTCACAGGTAATGAATTCCAGATTTTTGGGCCTTTTATGTGCACTGAGTTTTTGCATAGTGTGAGATGGACACAAGCAACAACAAAGAGTGATCTGTGCCTTGTGTTATGGCCATGTGTTCTGTTGAGGTTGGTAAGGAGATGTTTGAGGGAAGGGTTTATATCAGAGTTAAGTGTTCTATGTAGTACGTAGTAGATACAATAATAAGTATGGATGTTTTGTACGGTGAGTAGGTTTAGAGTTTTGAATATTGGTGGAGTGTGCTGTCTGTAGTGGGAATTTGTTACTATTCTGACTGCAGCCTTTGTTGAATAATTATTGGTCTGAGATGGTTTAATGTTGTTGAGCCCCGTGCACAAATTCCATAGGTGAGATAGGGGTAAATGAGTGAGTGATATAGGGCCAGGAGGGCTGACTGTGGAACATAGTACCGTATCTTTGATAGTATGTCTACGGTCTTGGAGATTTTCTTGGAAATTTGTTGTACACGTGTTTGAAATTTGAGCCTATTATCAAGGTGGATTCCCAAGAATTTTCCCTCTGTGAGCTTTGTGATAGGTGATCTGTTTATCATTATGTTAAGTCAAATCAGGAAAATCTGGAGAGTTCCAGGGGCCAACGCCCCCACGGCCCGGTTTGTGATCAGGCCTCATGGTGGATCAGGGCTGTTACTGCTG
This sequence comes from Cherax quadricarinatus, assembly GCF_038502225.1. NCBI lineage: Eukaryota > Metazoa > Arthropoda > Malacostraca > Decapoda > Parastacidae > Cherax > Cherax quadricarinatus. The sequence continues at coordinate 33,164,149 of NC_091330.1, forward strand.
GCTGCACGCAATCCAACATATGAGCCACAGCCCGGCTGGTCAGGTACCGACTTTAGGTGCCTGTCCAGTGCCTGCTTGAAGACAGCCAGGGGTCTATTGGTAATCCCCCTTATGTATGCTGGGGGACAGTTGAACAGTCTTGGGCCCATGACACTCGTTGTGTTGTCTCTTAGCGTGCTAGTGACACCCCTGCTTTTCATTGGGGGGATGGTGCATTGTCTGCTGAGTCTTTTACTTTCGGAGAGAATGATTTTCGTGTGCAAGTTTGGTACTAGTCCCTCTAGGATTTTCCAGGTGCATATAATCATGTATCTCTCCCGCCTGTGTTCCAGGGAGTACAGGTTCAGGAACTTCAAGCACTCCCAGTAACTAAGGTGTTTTATCTCAGTTATGCATGCCGTGAAGGTTCTCTGTACATTTTCTAGGTCAGCAATTTCACCTGCCTTGAAAGGTGCTGTTAGTGTGCAGCAATATTCCAGCCTAGATAGAACAAGCGACCTGAAGAGTGTCATCATGGGCTTGGCATCCCTAGTTTTGAAGGTTCTCATTATCCATCCTGTCATTTTTCTAGCAGATGCAATTGATACAATGTTATGGTCCTTGAAGGTGAGATCCTCCAGCATGATCACTCCCAGGTCTCTGACGTTAGTTTTTCGCTCAATTGTGTGTCTGGAATTTGTTTTATACTCTGATGAAGTTTTAATTTCCACATGTTTACCATATCGGAGTAATTGAAATTTCTCATCACTGAACTTCATATTGTTTTCAGCAGCCCATTGAAAAATTTGGTTGATGTCCGCCTGGAGCCTTGCAGTGTCTGCAATGGAAGACACTGTCATGCAGATTCGGGTGTCATCTGCAAAGGAAGACACGGTGCTGTGGCTTACATCCTTGTCTATGTCGGAAATGAGGATGAGGAACAAGATGGGAGCGAGTACTGTGCCTTGCGGAACAGAGCTTTTCACCGTAGCTGCCTCAGACTTGACTCTGTTGATTACTACTATTTGTGTTCTATTTGTGAGGAAATTATAGATATATTTACCAACTTTTCCTGCTATTCCTTTAGCACGCATTTTGTGCACTATTACACAATGGTCACACTTGTCGAAGGCTTTTGCAAAGTCTGTGTATATTACATCTGCATTCTGTTTGTCTTCTAGTGCATCAAGGATCTTGTCGTAGTGATCCAGTAGTTTGGACAGACAGGAGCGACCTGCTCTAAACCCATGTTGAGCTGGGTTGTTTACGTGATGGGTATCTAGATGGGAGGCGATATTGCTTCTTAGGAGCCTTTCACACAATTTATGATATGGGATGTTAGCGCTATCGGTCTGTAGTTCTTTGCTATTGCTTTACTGCCCCCTTTGTGGAGTGGGGCTATGTCTGTTGTTTTTAGTAACTGTGGGACGACCCCCGTGTCCATGCTCCCTCTCAATAGGATGTTAACCCTTTCAGGGTCCGTCCCGTAGATCTACGGCTTCACGTTGAGTGTCCAAACCGTAGATCTATGCCAAAATTCTAGCACCGTCAAATTTAGCGCGAAAACTCTGATAGGCCTACATGTGAGAGAACAGGTCTGCGTGGTGGGTGTGCGCCATAAACAAAAAATCTAGGTGCCCGCATAGCATTGTGGGAATGCCGGCTCAGTTACCCTTGTTCACCATGCCTCGTCGCAAGTCAGCTCTCACTCCCTGGAAAATTGGGACTCTCCTCTTCCTATCTGATAGTTCTGACAGTGATGGAAGTGGAAATGAAGACGAATTCTACGGCTTTGATCAGTTAGTGACTGAAAAGAATGACCAGGATATCGATAATAGTGCAGAAAACCCTGACGATCCTCAACCTTCTACCTCTGGTGTGGGCACTCATGACTCACGGTCGGTTGTTCCTCAACGCAAGAGAAAGCTAATATTTTCGCGTGGCCAGGCCTCTGACTTCAGTAATGATGATGATAGTGACGTGGATTGTGATTTTATTGCGCTCGACGATCATTCGAGTAGTGATAGTGAGGAATCATATTCACCAGTGAAGCGTCGGTATGTTCGCCGCCGCATGCGCTCGGGTAGTGTACCCTATGCTGTGCCCAGGGGACGGAGTACATCCCGGAGTACATCCCATGGCCCTACACCAGTTTTAGGTAGTGATAGTGAGGATGATGTGGCTACACTTGGCATGGATAGACCACAGGCATCAGTGGATGGTGTTAGTGGTGATGGTAGTGGCACCGCCATGTGTGACTCACCAGCCCACGCTGGGACCCACGCTGCTGACTCGTCAGTTCAAGGACAAAGCGGAGCGTCAGCCACCAGCCCACCACAACCACAACCACCCGCACAATCAGCCTATGATGTCCAGTATCCACTAGCAAACCGTATGTGGGATTGGCAGCAAAATCCCAATTTTGTTCCCAAGCCTCACCACTTTGATGACTCTCAAAGTGGAATTCTACCTACTTGTCCCCTTGGAACCACGGCCAATGAACTGGAATTCTTTGAATTATTCTTTGACCAGCCATTGATGGAAACTATTGTCAGGGAAAGTAATAAGTATTTTGAGTACACCCTGGCAAATACGATCTTATCACCACAGTCAAGACTACACAGGTGGAAAGAGACGACTGTTGCAGAAATGTATTTGCTTTTTGCAACAATAATGCTTATGCCTCATGTGTATAAGCATAATATAAAAGCATACTGGTCCACAGATTGGCTAATTTCTACCCCGGTCTTCAGTGAAATCATACCAGTGAACAGGTTTATCTTACTCTTACGTATGTTGCACTTCTCTGACAAAACCAGGCCTGACAGAAGTGACATGTTATACAAGATTAGAAATGTTTTCATGTATCTCAAACAAAAGTTCAGCATATACTTTTATCCATTCAAGAATCTTGTAATTGACAAGTCTTGGATTTTGTTCAAAGGTAGACTGTCATTCAAGCAGTATATACCGAGCAAGAGGAAACGCTTTGGTATAAAACTGTTTGTACTCTGTGATTGTGACAGTGGCCTGGTGTTGGATATTGTTGTATACACGGGTAGTAAAACATTGAAAGATACCAAGATGTTATTGGGTATCTCAGGTGACGTAGTGAGAAACATGATGGCACCTTATCTTGGTAAGGGGCATACATTATATACCGATAACTGGTACACAAGCCCATTACTCAGTGATTTCATGGGAGTGAACAAGACAGATGTGTGTGGCACAGTGCGTTCTAATCGTAAACATATGCCCAGGCTCAACGCAGGTGCTCGTGGTGATGACGTGCAGGTGTTTACTGCCAATGACATCATGGCATTACGGTGGCATGACAAACGAGATGTCACATTGTTGACAACCATTCACCGTAATGAAATGCGAGACAGTGGCAAAGTTGATCGAGTGACTAATGAACGTATTCGAAAACCAGTGACAGTGATTGATTATACACAAAACATGCGTTTGGTTGACAAATGTGACATGCAGATTGGTTTTGTTGACTGTGTTCGTAAGAGTTACAAGTGGTACATGAAACTTTTCTTCCATCTCATGGACATTTCAATGCTCAATGCATATAATATGTACCAAATAAAGACTGGCAACAGACCACCGTATGGTGAATTTTGTTTGTCTGTTGTCAGACAACTCATAATGAAGTACCAGGTAAGAACACCTGCTATACAACAAGGTCCTCGAATTCCTCAGGATATACCCAAGCGTTTGAGGAGGGAAGGTGATCATTTCATAATACAACTTCCTTCAACTCAGAAGAAATTTGCTCAGAAGAGATGCATCGTCTGTGCACAAACAAAACGACGGCAACAAAGACGCAAAGACACTCGGTTTATGTGTGAGGAATGTAAGGTGCCTCTGTGCATGGTGCCTTGTTTCAAGGAGTTCCACAAGCTCCAGCAGTTCTAAAACCATGTCCAGTGATTGTAAATATGTAAATATATGATACAACATTAGTATTATACAAGATTTGTGCATGTTTATTGTAATAAACAACAGTGGTAAACAATAATATGATAATAACTTTAATGCGATTATTGTGTTCAATACAGTGAGTTTATATACTGAATATACATTATATAGAGTACAGTGGACCCCCGCATACCGATTTTAATCCGTGCAAGAGGGCTCACTGGTATGCGAAATAATCGGTATGCGAATGAATTTTCCCCATAAGAAATAATGGAAATCAAATTAATCCGTGCAAGACACCCAAAAGTATGAAAAAAAAATTTTTACCACGTGAAATATACATTTTCCTACACACAAAGAGAAGGATACATGCACAATAGTAGAGTAGTACATGCACAGTATATATTGTGCATGTACTAGTCTACTAAATGAAGAATAAATGACACTTACCTTTATTGAAGATGCAGCAATGACTGATGAGACACTGTGTCCTGGGAGTGCCTTTTCCTCCTGAGTACTGTAGGTCCTGTTTGGTATTTTCTTCCAGAACATGCCTTATCACACTGTGTATGTCACTACGATTCTTAAATCTCTCAAACCAACCTTTGCTGGCTTTAAATTCACCAATATGAGCACTAGTTCCAGGCATTTTTCCCTGTTCACCTGGGTGTTAGTCGACTGGTATGGGTTGCATCCTGGGAGACAAGATTAAGGACCCCAATGGAAATAAGTTAGACAGTCTTCGATGACACTGACTTTTTTGGGTTATCCTGGGTGGCAAATCCTCTGGGGTTAATTGTTTCTTGGTATATTCTCAATAAGCCACACCAACAACAGTGCTACAGCAGCAGCAGACGATGCTACAGCAGCAGCAGACGATGCTACAGCAGCAGCAGACAATGCTACAGCAGCAGCAGATGATGCTACAGCAGCAGCAGCAGCAGCTGTACCACCAATAGTAGCGATGGTTGATTGGGGTTTATTATACAACCTGGCCAGCTCGGAGACACGCACTCCACTTTCATACTTATCAATGATCTTTTTCTTCATCTCTATAGTAATTCTCACCCTTACTGCTGTAGGGTTGGCACTAGAAGCTTTCTTGGGGCCCATGGTCACTTATTTTCCAGATAAAATCACCAAAAACACTGTAATAATACGAAATGTTACGATTGTATGCTTGGATGCTACCGCGGAGGCTGGCTGGTAAACAATGCCACCGGCGGAACATGTGAGGCTGGCTAAGGCGCACATTGGACGCGTCTCGGACGAACAGCGGTGAGCGGGTTTTTAAGCGGTATGCGAGGCAAAATTTTTGCGATTAAAGCAAGCGGTATGCGGATTAATCGTTATGTGATGCCAACGGTATGTGGGGGTCCACTGTATTGGTCTCTCAGGCCCCAAATGTTAGTAGGAATAGAAAAAAACTGGAAAAGAAAAGAAAAAATGTAAAAGCCGCAAAATAATGTAATGCGCGTATGTGGAATTCGTCGATGTTGCCACCACCACATCATTTTTGACAAACTTCTTGGCACTGTATCTCGGTAAGTACTTATCAGAATTTTTTCTTTTTTTGTCTTATTACCTTCACAAAAATATGCTCTTTAATTCTGTAAGAAAAAATCTTTTTTTTTTTTTTTCAAAATTTCTTGGACACTGGAGTACCACTTCAGATTTTGGCCTTGGACCCTGAAGGGGTTAAAAGTACGTGATAGGGGCTTCTTGCAGTTCTTGATAAACACGGAGTTCCATGAGTCTGGCCCTGGGGCAGAGTGCATAGGCATGTCATTTATCGCCTGTTCGAAGTCATTTGGCATCAGGATAACATCAGATAGGCTTGTGTTTACCAAATTCTGTGGCTCTCTCATAAAAAATTCATTTGGATCTTCGACTCTCAGTCTGTGTGATGAATGGTTTGAAAAAACGACAAGTTGTAGAATTGAGACACTTATGCAACATATGGGAATCTTTATTCAGGAAACGTTTCACCACACAGTGGCTTCATCAGTCCAATACAAAGTAGAAAGCCGTAAGGAGAGGAGGAGTTTGAGGTAATCAGTCCCTCAGCCTGGAGACGATGTGTTCAGTCCATCAATTCTACAAGATTGATGGACTGAATACATCGACTCCAGGCTGAGGGACTGGTTACCTCAAACTCCTCCTCTCCTTACGGCTTTCTACTCTGTATTGGACTGATGAAGCCACTGTGTGGCGAAACGTTTCCTGAATAAAGATTCCCATATGTTGCATAAGTGTCTCAATTCTACGACTCTCAGTCTGGTTAGCAGCTTGCTAAAAACTGAGTCATATTGGGACTTGAGTAGCTCACTCATTTCCTTGCTGTCATCTGTGTAGGACCCATCTTGTTTAAGTAGGGGCCCAATACTGGATGTTGTTCTCAACTTTGATTTGGCATAAGAAAAGAAATACAGTGGACCTCCGCATAACGATATTAATCCGTTCACGAGAGCTCATTGTTATGCGAAATTATTGTTATGCGAATGAATTTTCCCCATAAGAAATAATGGAAATCAAATTAATCCGTGCAAGACACCCAAAAGTATGAAAAAAAAATTTTACCACATGAAATATACATTTTCCTACACACAAAGAGAAGGATACATGCACAATAGTATAGTAGTACATGCACAATATATATTGTGCATGTACTACTCTACTAAATGAAGAATAAATGACACTTACCTTTATTGAAGATGCAGCAATGACTGATGAGACACTGTGTCCTGGGAGTGCCTTTTCCTCCTGAGTACTGTAGGTCCTGTTTGGCATTTTCTTCCAGAACAGGCCTTATCACTCTGTGTATGCCACTATGATTCTTAAATCTCTCAAACCAACCTTTGCTGGCTTTAAATTCACCAATATGAGCACTAGTTCCAGGCGTTTTTCCCTGTTCACCTGGGTGTTAGTCAACTGGTGTGGGTTGCATCCTGGGAGACAAGATTAAGGACCCCAATGGAAATAAGTTAGACAGTCTTCGATGACACTGACTTTTTTGGGTTATCCTGGGTGGCTAACCCTCTGGGGTTAATTGTTTCTTGGTATTCTCAATAAGCCACACCAACAACGGTGCTACAGCAGCAGCAGCAGCAGCAGCTGACAGTGCTACAGCAGCAGCAGCAGCTGACAGTGCTACAGCAGCAGCAGCAGCTGACAGTGCTACAGCAGCAGCTGACAGTGCAGCAGCAGCAGCAGCAGCTGACAGTGCTACAGCAGCAGCAGCTGACAGTGCTACAGCAGCAGCAGCAGCTGACAGTGCTACAGCAGCAGCAGACAATGCTACAGCAGCAGCAGACAGTACTACAACAGCAGCAGCAGCTGACCGTGGTACAGCAGCAGCAGCAGCAGCTGACCGTGGTACAGCAGCAGCAGCAGCAGCTGACGGTGCTACAGCAGCAGCAGCAGCTGACAGTGCTACAGCAGCAGCAGCAGCTGACAGTGCAGCAGCAGCAGCAGCAGACGATGCTACAGCAGCAGCAGACGATGCTACAGCAGCAGCAGACGGTACTACAGCAGCAGCAGCAGCAGACGGTACTACAACAGCAGCAGCAGCTGACGGTGGTACAGCAGCAGCAGCACCTGATGGTGGTACAGCAGCAGCTGATGGTGCTACAGCAGCAGCAGCAGCTGACAGTGCTACAGCAGCAGCAGCAGCTGACAGTGCAGCAGCAGCAGACGGTGGTACAGCAGCAGCTGACGGTGCTACAGCAGCAGCAGCAGCAGCTGACAGAGCTACAGCAGCAGCAGCAGCTTACAGTGCTACAGCAGCAGCAGCATCAGCAGTTGACCATGGTACCACAGTATTTCGATAATATTTCTCACCCTTTTTACCACAGGGTTGGCACTAGAAGCTTTCTTGGGGCCCATGGTCACTTATTTTGCAGATAAAATCACCAAAAACACTGTAATAATACGAAATGTTACGATTGTATGCTTGGATGTTACCGCGGAGGCTGGCTTGTAAACAATGCCACTGGCGGAACATGTGAGGCTCGCTCAGGCCGCACATTAGACGCGTCTCGGATGAATAGTGTTGAGCGGGTTTTTTAGCGGTATGCGAGGCAAAATCTTAGCAATAAAATGTATCGGTATGCGGATTTAACGTTATGTGATGTCAACGGTATGCGGGGGTCCACTGTACTTTGGGCTTCTTTCAATTTCATTTATGGCTTTTAGTTCTTCCCACGATTCCTTTAGCTTAAGTTCGATGTTTGCTATTTCTCTGACCAGTGTCTCCCTACGCATTTCAGATATATTGGCCTCTTTTAGCCACTCTGTTATTCTTTTCCGTTGCCTGTAAAGGGAGCGCCCGTCTCTTTCTATTTTACATCTACTCTTTTTTTCTTAAAGGAATAAGCCTTGAGCATACATCGAGTGCCACCGAGTTAATCTGTTCTAGACGTAAGTTTGGGTCTGTGTTACTTAGTCTATCTTCCCAAGTTATATCATTTAGGACTTGGTTTACTTGGTCCCACTTTACGTTCTTGTTACTGAAGTTGAATTTGGTGAAGGCTCCCTCATGACTGATCCCATTTTGTCGATCTGGAACTCTGCGGACACATGTCTGAACCTCGATTATGTTGTGATCTGAGTATATTGTTTTTGATATGGTGACATTTCGTATCAGATCATCACTGTTAGTGAAGATGAGGTCCAGTGTATTCTCCAGTCTAGTATGCTCTATTATTTGCTGGTTTAAGTTGAATTTTGTGCAGAGATTTAAAAGCTTGTGTGTGTGTGTGAGTGTGAGTTTTCATCAGAGCTGCCTCTTGGTGTTATCACTGCAACAACATTATTTACTATATTCCTCCATTTTAGGTGCCTTAAGTTGAAATCCCCCAGGAGCAAGATGTTGGGGGCAGGAGCTGGAAAGTTTTCCGGACAGTGGTCAATTTTCAACAGCTGTTCCTGGAATTGTTGGGACGTTGTATCCGGAGGCTTGTAGACTATCACAATGACTAGATTTTAGTTGTGATGAATGATTACCTCATACTCCTCCTCTCCTTACGCCTTCCTCTTTGTATTGGACTGATGAAGCCACTGTGTGGCGAAATGTTTCCTGAAAAAAGATTCCCATATGCTGCATAAGTGTCTCAATCTTCATCTAGATTTTAGTTCTCGATCTTTATTGCTAAAACTTCAACTACATTATTTGAGGCATTTAGCAGTTCTGTGCAAATAAGTGACTCTGCGATATACAGGCCAAACCCCCCTTTTGCCTGTTCACTCTGTCGCATCTGTATAGGTTGTAACCTGGTTGTCCAAGTGATCCTTTATGTGGGTCTCTGTGAAAGCCGCGAACATTGCATTTGCCTCTGCAAGCAGTCCACGGATGAAAGGTATTTTGTTGTTTCCGGCACTAATATCTGTATCTGTTGGTTTGGAGTGGAGGCCATCGTCTGTGATTCCACTCCATAAATGACTGGATTTGGTGTACGATTTTTGCCATTTCCTGCCAGTTTTTTTTCCTTCCTGGCACTAAAAAATTTCTCCCCCTTGAGTGGCTGTGGCTACCCACGTTTTCCCATGGTCTGGATGTTTTGTATCTTTTTGTCCACTTTAGACGGTGTGCCTGGAAATATAAGTTATAGCACTGTCTTTTCTGTACTGAAGAGGGACACATTTCAGGGCGAAAAAGCTTACAGGACAGGAGTTTGCATTTTCCTGTTGTCAAATGGGCACGGCATTTTCTAGGGTGGTCAAAGTTGCACATCCCATCTATTTTTCCAAATATCCCATGCCTGCAGATCCCAAGTGCATAATATGTGCACAGGCTTGGTGTTCGTTTGCCTTGGAGTTTTGTGGCTGTATTCTCTGTTGGTGCATGTTTTCCTGTCTGATTCCTATCCTCACTAGTATTAACAATGTATTAACAAGGGACATCTGTAGCTCTGTTTCCAAACTGAATGAAGTGGGTTTTGTCAATGTTGAGAGTAAGTTTGTTAGTCATCATCCAGGTAGATATTTTCTGTAATTCGGTATTTACAGTATTGGCTAGCATGACTGGGCTTGGGTGAGAGAAGACGTACGTAGTGTCATCTGCAAATAGTGTGGGTTTGAGTAGATGCGATGCATTTGGTAGGTCATTTATGTAAATGAGAAAGAGAAGAGGGCCAAGGACACTTCCCTGTGGAACACCAACTGTAATTGGATGTGTGGAAGAGTTTGTTCCATTTGTGTACACATATTGGCTTCTGTTGCTGAGGTATGACTTTAGGTAGTTGAGGGAGTGCCCTCTTATACCATAGTGTGACAATTTTATGTGGAGCAAATCATGGTCAACTGTATCAAAAGCTTTACGTAAATCAATGAAGATCCCCAGTGGGACTTCTTTTTTCTTGAGTGCAGTGCATATCTGTGTAAGCATGTGTATAATAGCATCATTCGTACTTTTATTAGGCCTGAACCCAAACTGACAAGGGTTGAGTATGTTGTGGGAGATGAGGTAGGAATAGATTCACTTATGAATTAATTTTTCAAAGATTTCAGAGAGAGGGTGTAAGTTGGATATTGGTCTATAGTTATTCAAGTCTGTTTGGTCTCCTCCTTTATGTATTGGGGTGACCCCTCGCTATTTTGAGAACTGTAGGGAAGATAGAGGATTCGATGGATTTGTTAAAGAGTGTTTCAATTAATATTTGTTGTAATTAATATTTTACCATATATAAACCACACATTGTAAGCACTGCAAGGAAATGAGCATTTTCATTTTCTTAAAACTTACTAACTTAAACCTGCTGTTGCCTAAGCACCTAACACCTGCTGCTACCTGACCACCTAACACCTGCTGCTGCATGAGCACCAAACACCTCACACTTGCTGCTGCATGAGCACCAAACACCTCACACCTGCTGCTCCCTGAGCACCTAACACCTCACATACTCAACACCTTAGCACTGCACATGCTCAACACCTGAACACCTAACACCTCACACATTCAACACCTGAGCACATAACACCTTGCACACTCAGCACCTGAGCACCTAACACCTAACACACTCAACACCTGAGTGCCTAACACCTCACACACCAACACCTTGCAAAGCTTACAATGTGTAGTTTACGTGTTACATGCCTAGGCATTTTGGGCAGACTATTCTTAATTCTTACTCTATATTGACACAGGTTATGAAGCATACAGATAAAAAAGTTAGGTAACTCCAGTGATTAATTAGATTTACAATAATGAGGTAGTACAAAACATATACCCGAAGCCACAGCCAATGGACAAGGGTCAGAACAATAAAAGAAGATCCAGTAACCAGCTAAGGACTCCTAACATCAAAGGTGAGAGCAGTAATAACACGAGGAAAACTTGTGGTACTGCCAGCCAGGACACAACCCTCATCACCCACCAGCACCACCACAACACACGACAGACAACAACAAACATGGCCGCCGCTACAGTCCAAGATAACTCCTTCCCAGTATTTGATGTCAAGAAGATCACCGACCCAGAAATAGCTAAACTCCTTATGATTCAGAACCAAACGATCACCAAACTAACTCAAGAAATGCAGGAACTAAAGGCTAGCAATGCAGATTACCTCAACAAGATCACTGCTCTAGAACATAAACTAGACACTCTAGAACAACAAAGCAACACCCACACCCAGTCCCTAGACACCATCAACACTCTAAAAGACCAAGTCACCCTACTTACTACCAACATTACAGAGGAAAGATCAAGAGTGGACCAACAACTTGCCAATGTCATAACCAACTTCCAAGACCATAATGACCAACAGCAGCTATCTGACGCTGTTGTAGTTAACAGCAAACATCTCCCAGCCACAGTCACCCAAGAGACCTGCATGGAGACCACCCTACAGCTTATCAAGGACCACCTTCGCCTTAACATACGTAGTGACGACCTAAAGGATTGCAAACTGATGGGCTACCAAGCAGGTAAAAAAAACAGTGCTGTTAAAATTCCAAACTAGCCTACAAAGAAACAACCTACTAAAAACATCTATTTCTATGAAAACTGATGTTTACGTCAATGAGTGCCTTACCAAAACAAGACAAAACCTTCTTTATCGGCTAAGAAAATTACGCTATGCCCAAAAAATCCACCAGTGCTTTGTGAGGGATGGAAAAATCGCAGTTAGGAAACAGCCCACTGGGAAGAGATACTTCATCTCTACAGAACATGACCTTAAAACATTCCTAAGTGAGGCTGGACTAACAGAATCAGAGTAGTGCAGATAATACCCATAGTCCACCGTTAGTGTTATATTGTCATAAATTTGTGCCCCCCTAAAATTCTAATACCCCAACTACTTTTGATTGTCATTGTTGTATTCAACGACCATTCTACCTCATAGTCTTAATTGTGTTTAATATCTACAGAATCTATCTCCTTTTTTACAACTTACCACATCACTGTTCCATCTTATTTTATTATAAACTAACCATAACTTGTCTTCAATAATTCTACCTCACTTTAAAAAATACTCAATTGCCCAATTTTATTCTAAATCCCTATTATTGCCCAATTTTACTTTAAACTATATTGATCAAACTTATTGTAAACTTCTTTTATTGACCATTTTTATTCCATACTTTTTTAAACTAGTATTTTCAACTACAACTTTTATATTATCCTGTCTACCATCTTACTAGCATATTATAACCAAGTCATTGCCATTTTTATTTTTATCATTTTTTTTATTATTCTTTTGCTACCTTAATTTGTGTATTTTATCCTGTCAATTTAAATCTAATTATACTCTAATTCTTGTAAACAACTTATATAAGACCTTAGTGCAATTACAATTGAGAGTCTTGTGCCTTTATTATATTATTAGATTAATCACAGTTTTACTCTAGCTCATTTTAGCTCAATACATAGTCAATACCAAATTCACTATACTAGACCATAGTGCAATTACTAGTGAGAGACTGGTGCTATTTGTAATTTGTATTTTTATATTATTAGACTAAACCTAGTTGTACTATAGCTCTTTCTAGCTCAATACATAGTCAATACCAAATTCACTATATTAGACCATAGTGCAATAACTAGTGAGAGACCGATGCTATTTTTAATTTGTATTTTTATATTATTAGATTAAATTCAGTTGTACCATAGCTCTTTCTAACTCAATACATAGTCAATACCAAATTCACTATATTAGACCATAGTGCAATTACTAGTGAGAGACTAGTGCTATTTTTAATTTGTATTTTTATATTATTAGATTAAACCTATTGTACTATAGCTCATTCTAACTCAAAACATAGACTCCACAAAAGTCATTATTAGACCTTAGTGCAATTACAAGTGAGAGTCTTGTTCTATTTTTAATTTGTATTTTTATATTACTAGTTTATACCTAGTTGTACTTTAGTTCATTCCAGCACAACACATAGACAACATCAACTTCATTATGTGTAGTAGTGACTATACTCTACATGACCAAAATACTCTAGCTATATACTTGTCCAAACTTCCTACCACTACAGATATCAGTACTAGAACTCAACACACAACTCAGGATACAAATAACCATAATTTAAACCTAGAAGATGATTGATCACGTTGACCCTGATCTAAACCTCCATAATCTGACACCCAATCAAAACCTATTGGAAAGTAACTGCCTTTATTACACAGCATCACAAGCCACCACTATCCTAAACAATGCTAAAAGTCTATCAGTACTTAACTACAACATCAGGTTCTTAACCCTTTGAGGGTCGACAGGCCCTCTCCGAAACTCGTTCTCAGGGTCGGCCAAATTTCAAAAAAAAAAAAAATTATTTTTTCTTATGAAAAAATAGAGTATTTTTTTCTAAACATTATAGGCTAAACAAAAAAATTTTAACGTCAATACTTACCGAGATATGGAGGTGTGAAATTTGCCAAAATTGAACAACATATGGTAACATTGCCGACTGCCGTCACCCGGTATTTTTCTATTTACTTTTTTATGTACTATTTTCAATTTTTTTTCAATTTTTCTTTTTCTGAGTAACTTTTATGGCCTCTGAGGCCAACATGATCAGTATTTTGTAAGTTATTTCTTTTTCAATACTACACAATAAGGGCGTAAACACTGTTGTCATTATTTTCTTTACAGAAAATATTTACACAAACAAACAATATGAAATGTTGTTTATTACTATTTTTCTATATTTTATATACACATATACAGTCACAGGACATGTTTCTAGAAGTTCTGCAGCCTGTGGAACTCTTTGAAACATGGTGTCATGCACAGTGGAGTTTTGCACTCCTCACACATAAAACGAGTGTCTCTGCGTTGTCGTGGGCCTTTTTTTGTATGTGAACAGACGTAACACCTCTTCTGAGCCTTTTTCTTCAAAGCAGTAGCAGGCAGTTTTACCAGGAAGTGATCACCATGCTTCAGACGAGCAGGTAGTTGTTGATAATTTGGTGGGCGGTCAATTGCAGGTGCATTTCCTTGGTACTTGAATACTATTTGTCTGATGACAGACAAACAGAATTCGCCGTACTGTGGTTTGTTTCTGGTGCTCATCTTATACATATTATAAGCATTGAGCATGGAAATGTCCAGAAGATGGAAAAACAGTTTGATGTACCACTTATAACTCTTGCGAACACAATCAGCAAACCCAATCTGCATGTCACATTTGTCCACTGAACGCATGTTGAAGGTGTAATCAATCACAGCTGCAGGTTTTAGAATGGGTTCATTTCTCTCTCTATGCTGCCTGCCACTGTCTGCCATTTCATTAGGGTGAATTGATGACAACAGTGTGACATCTCATTTGTCATGCCACCGAAATGCCATGATGTCATTGGCAGCGAACGCCTGCACCTCACCTCTGCGAGTGCCAGCATCAAACCTGGGCATATGTTTTCGATTTGCACGCACTGTGCCACACACATCTGTCATGTTCACTCGCAAAAAATCACTGAGTGAGGGGCTTGTGTACCAGTTATCTGTATATAATATATGCCCCTTACCAAGGTATGGTTCTATCATTGTTCGAACCACATCACCTGAGATGCCCAATAACTTCCTGGTATTTTGCAATGTATAACTTCCAGTGTACACAATAATATCCAATACCAGACCACTGTAACAATCACAAAGCACAAACAACTTTATACCAAAGCGTTTCCTCTTGCTTGGTATGTACTGCTTGAGAGTCTTCCTTTGAACAGAATCAAAGACTCGTCAATTACAAGCTTCCTGAAGGGATAAAAATGAGTACTGAATTTCTGTTTCAGATACACAAACACATTCCTAATCTTATATAACCTGTCAGTTCTGTCAGGCCTGGTTTTATCTGAGAAGTGAAGCATACGTAACATTAGCACAAATCGATTCACTGGCATTATATCACTGAAACCTGGTGTTGCAATCAGGGGGTCTGTTGACCAGTATGATTTCACTTTGTGCTTATACACATGTGGCATAAGCATTATTGTGGCAAAGAAAAGATACATCTCAGCCACAGTTGCCTCCTTCCATTGGTGTAGACGTGATTTTGGTGAAAGTATTGTGTTTGCCATGGTGTACTCGTAGTATGTGTTGCTTTCCATGACAATACTTTTCATCAGTGGTTCGTCAAAGAATAACTCGAAACATTCCAGTTCAGTGGCATTGTTCCCAAGTGCACAAGATGGCCGTATTCCACTTTGGCTGCCATCAAACTGGTGGGGATTTGGAACAAAATTGACAGCTTCCTGCCAATCCCAGGTGCGGTCAGCTGGTGGGTACTGGACAATGACAGGTGGTTGTAGTTGTGGAGGTTGTGGTTGTGGAGGCTGGTGTGGTGGGGGAGTGGGGGATGGTGGCCTTTGTTCTAGATCAGCTGAGGCAGCGGCGTGGGTGGCAGCGTGGGTGGCAGCATGGCCCACTGCTGGTGCCTCACTGCCGGCACCACTACCACCACGCACATTTTCCATCCCAATTGCAACAGTATCTTCGTCATTTTCACTGTCTGTTCCTGTTGTACAGCCACGGGATGTACTCCGAGATACACTCCTTCCCCTTGGAATAACATATGGCACACTTCCAGAGCGCATATATCGTCGTATATACTGACGCTTCACTGGGGAATATTGCACTTCACTATCACTATTGGAACTAGTTTGAAGAGCTTGTAGTTCATATTCACTATCACTATCATCACCCATGCTCTCATCTGAGTCTGGGATTTGGGAAAATAGAAGTTTCCTCTTGGGTTCTGGAACAACTGAACGTGAACACGAGGGCCCAGCACCAGAGGTGGAAGGCTGAGGGTCGTCTGGGTTTTCTTCACTATTACCGATATTATGGTCATTAGTATCGGTCAAAACCTCACTAAAACCACGAAACTCATCTTCACTGGCACTTCCATCACTATTAGAACTGTCACTGGGGAACAAAAGTGTCCCAATTCGCCGAGGAGTGAGGAGCTTCTTACCGCGAGGCATGGTGGACATTGTTTACTAAGAGGACATTCCCACAATGCACCACTGGGTCCCAGATTTTTTTTCTACCGCGCACACTGACCACGCAGACCCATTCTCTCACACCTAGGCCTACCAGCCTTTTCGCGCGAGATTTGAGGCCGCTAGAATTTATGCGTACTAGTACGTCAAAAACCCCTACGCGTAAGACGTACTAGTACGACGAAAACCCTCAAAGGGTTAAGCAAACACTATGATGACCTCCTAGCACTCCTTGAATCACTAAAGACACCCTTCTCCTGCATTATTCTTACTGAGACCTGGCTTAAGCAGGACACAATAGATATCTACCCTCTACCAGGATACACAGCAATTCACAACTGCAGACCAAACCAAGTTGGGGGTGGTATTGCAATCTATTACTCTAACCAATTATCTTGTCTTAGCACCACTTGCTTTAGTGATGAATATGGGGAATACATTTTTGCTAATTTTACTGTAAAAAACCTTAAGACGCCTATAACAATCGGTGCCATTTACCGGATACCTCACACAAACATCCCAAATTTCAGTGAGAAATTAAAGTCACTAATAACAAACAGACAAATGAATAAGCACCACCTTCTCTTAGCTGGAGACTTCAACATCAATCTTGGCTTACTAGATGATCAGCCTGTAACTGATTTCATCAACAATATGAACAACACACTTCTCATACCAACAATAACTAAACCAACCAGGCTCACTGAGACAAGTGCAACCATAATAGACCACATATGGACCAATATACTAGCCCCCCTTAAATCAGGGATAATCACAGATAGCACTACAGACCACTACCCTACCTTCCTCCTGACAAACATTAGTAAACCACCACTTGAATACAACAAAGTCTCATTTAGACTCCATGACGAGGCCACAGTAAGGAAGTTCACAGCTGACCTAGAGACTGTTGACTGGCCTACAGAATTCTTCAAGGCCAATGGTATTGATGACTGGACAGACATTTTTCTTAACAAATTACTTAGACTATACAACAAACATTGTCCTATAAAAACAAAACAGATCACAAACAAACGGCTTGGTTGCCCATGGCTAACCAGCACCATTCTGAAATCCATTGACAAGAAACACCAATATGAAAAGCAATATAGACAGGGCTTAATACACAAAGATATTCTTAAACACTATTCATCAGCTCTCACCAAAGTAATAAAGAAAGCCAAACAACTATACTACTCCAGTAGATTCACAGACACTAGAGGAGATATAAAAAAGACCTGGAAAACACTCTCTCAGATTCTAGGGACCCACAAACTGAGAAAAACCAAGAATACTGTCCTAACTAAACCTAATGAAACACCACTACATCCCACTGACACAGCTAACAAGATAAACGACTTCTTCTCAACCATAGGATCTAATCTCGCCAGTAAAATCCCATATCCCATCTAGGTAGTCCCCATGCCGGGGACTACCTAGATGGGAATTTCCCTAATTCCTTCTATCTTGCACCAACTGAGCCCACGGAAGTCACCGAGATTATAAAGTCACTTAAAAATAACTCGGGGAATCTGTCTCATGTCCCACCATTACTGTACAAGCGAGTGGCCCATGTCCTTTCGCATGCTATTTCATTACTTTTTAACAAGTCACTAGAGACTAGCACCTTCCCAAAACTACTCAAGATGGCAAGGGTTACACCAATACATTAAGGTGGTGACCCTACAGACTTAAACAACTATAGGCCAATATCTAACTTACCATTGCTATCCAAAATCTTCGAGAAACTCGTGCACAGGAGACTGTATTCATTTATAACGGCTCAAAACATACTCAACCCCTGCCAATTTGGATTCAGGAAAAATAAAAGCACTAATGATGCAATCATAAAAATGCTAGATCTGCTTTACACAGCATTGGAAAATAAGGAATATCCACTAGGAATTTTTATTGACCTAAGAAAAGCTTTTGACACAGTAGACCACGACATCCTACTCCACAAACTTGATCATTACGGTATAAGAGGCCATGCGCTTGCTTATTTCAAATCTTACATTACTAATACGTATCAGTATGTCACCATTAAAGACACAGCATCAGCAACACTGCCACTTGATACTGGAGTTCCGCAGGGAAGTGTCCTTGGTCCCCTGCTCTTCCTCATATACATCAATGACCTTCCAAACGTATCCCAACACCTGAAACCCATTCTCTTTGTTGACAACACGACTTATGTCATCTCTCACCCTAATCTTGCCACCCTCAACACCATTGTGAATGAGGAGCTGATTAAAATATCGACTTGGATGACAGCCAATAAACTTACGCTTAACACTGACAAAACCTACTATATTATGTTTGGTAGCAGAGCAGGAGATGCACAAATTAACATTAAGATTGACAACACTCTAATTACCAGAAATAATGGGGGCAAATTCCTAGGCTTATACCTTGACAACAACCTGAATTTCAGCACCCATATCCAGCATATAACCAAAAAAGTATCCAAAACGGTTGGGATCCTCTCCAAGATATGATACTACATGCTGCAAAATGCCTTTCTCACACTATACCACTCACTTATTTATCCATACCTCACCTATGCTATTTGTGCTTGGGGATCAACTGCAGCAACACACCTAAAGCCAATAATAACCCAACAAAAAGCTGCAGTAAGAATAATCACTAAATCCCATCCCTGGCAACACACCCCCCCACTCTTCATAGACTTAAACTTACTCCCAGTTCAGTACATCCACACTTACTACTGTGCAATCTACATCTACAGGGCCTTAAACTCTAATATCAACCTTGACCTAAAATGCTTTCTTGATATTTGTGACAGAACCCACAGGCATAACACCAGACACAAACATCTCTACGACATTCCCCGTGTCCGACTAAACCTTTACAAAAATTCAATGTATGTCAAAGGCCCTAAAATCTGGAATACCCTACCTGAGAACTCTAGAACTGCAGACACATTCATCACCTTCAAAACTACCATTAGAAAACATCTTATCTCCCTGATACACCCCATCAACTAACTACACGAATACCACCTGGTGGTTCACACTTACACTCACTCACTCATTTGACCATAAACAGAAATATTAATCTCAATCTTAAAATAATGAATCCAGTGATACTCCAATACTGAAACTATGTACTGTGCCAAAACAAAAGCATTCACATTGCTAAACTCACAAACTAGTATTTAGTCACTTAGCCATAATACCAACTTACCTCATAATTTGTAATATTTTACAATTAAGAATAAAACTAAGTCTGCCCGAAATGCCTAGCCATGCTAAGCGTTCTAGTTGTACACTCTGTAATCACTATTTTACTACATGTAAACCACACAATAACCAAATTTCTGTAAACTCAGCATTGTAATCCTTATAGAGAATAAACTTTGAATTGAATTTGAATTGAATTGAACTGAATATACAGTGGAACCTCAGCTAATAAGTGACCAACCATACGAGTTTTTCAGGATACAAGCAGTGGCTTGGCCAATTTTTTGTTGCTGGATATGAGTAAAATTTCAGGATGTGAGTTTCCCCCTCAAGGGAGGTTCGGCTCTTGATCTAGGGAATTGTATCTGTGCTCCAGTTCCCTAAATTAATAAAATAATAATAATAGTAATAATAATAATTATTATTATAATACAGTGGAACTCCGGTTTTTGTATGGTCCGCATATCGCACAATTCGGATTTAGAACACTTTTTTGGATGAAATTTTGGTCCAGATTTCGTACCTCCATCCAGAAATCGTATGAATCAGACACATCTGCCTGCCCCAGATGCTGCTACACATGTGTCTCAGTCTGGCTCTGTCACTGGTCGAGTAAGCATTCATCCAAAATATTTCACAATTTTTGTGTTTGTTTGTTTATTGATTGCGACTGCGAGATAAGCCACCATGGGCCCAACCTAACCACTGAAGAGCTGCAAGACCTTCATCAAGAACAGCAATAGACCACAGCTGAGGAAACTGCTTCAGAAGAGGAGGAAGTGGGGAGAAGGTGCCTTCTTCATGTACATGTGTGCACAGTGGAATGAGTTGCAAACTTTTGTTGAAAAATATCACCCTGACAAAGCAGATACAAGCAGTATCTGCAACATGTTCAGTAACAATACCTTGTCGCATTTCGGGCAAATCTTAACCCTTTCAGGGTTTAGGCCGTACTAGTACGGCTCACACACCAGGGTCCATGACGTACTAGTATTCATAAATTCTAGCGCCTTCAAATCTAGTGAGAGAAAGCTGGTAGGCCTACATATGAAAGAATGGGTCTAAGTGGTCAGTGTGCACAGTATAAAAAAAAATCCTGCAGCACACAGTGCGTAATGAGAAAAAAAAACTTTGACCGTGTTTTTGGATTAAAACAGCGACTTTGCACTATATTTTCATATGGTACTTATTGTTGAATTCTAGTTTTCTTGGTCTCATTGTATAGAATGGAAGACATATTACAGAAATTGAGATGATTTTGACTGGTTTTACAATGAAAAGTACCTTGAAATTGAGCTCAAAGTAGCAGAAATGTTCGATTTTTACCAAAGTTCAAAAGTAAACAAATCATGCTAAGCGTCCAATACACGTCAATTGGCGAGTCTAATATTCTTTCACAAGTGCGCCGATATTATTTATACCATTTCTACACTAATGCAGTAGTCTGCGTAACAGTAAATCTTCTATTTTTTTGTGAGAATAAAAATTCAAAGTGGAAAGCAAAAGAAATGTAAGAGGGGCCTGGGGATGTGACTAGTGAACAGAGGAAATGTTATTTTAGTGCCATGAATGTCTTTCTTGTTTATTCTGGACCCTATTTGGAAATTGGCATCTTTTGAAATTTGTGTGAAATTGGCAAAATTGCTAAATTCTGACCACTGTATTGGATAGTTGAAATCGGTAAATTGGTGGTTTCTTGCACTCATTCAATAGAAAAAATGGAGTTCTAGCGAAAAAGTTATGATTTGTTTCGACTAGTACATTGGAATTGGCCGAAAATAGGGCTCAAAGTGGGCAAAATCGCCAATGCGTAAACATCGTCGAGACCGCTAACTTCGCGAGAGCATAATTCCCTAAGTTTTCCATCAAATTTCATACTTTTGGTGTCATTATAACTGGAAAAGATTCTCTATCTTTTCGTAAGAAAATTTTTTTTTTTTTTTTTTTTTGAAATTTGGGGGACCCTGAGAACAAGTCTCTGAGAGGGCCTGTGGACTCTGAAAGGGTTAAAGAGGTGCCAGAAACAGAACTCTCTGAACAGATTTTTAGTGCAACAGAGGTCCAGTGTTAGTAAAATACAAAGAAGGGAAGTAAACCCAGAGAGGGCTTTGATACCTGAAGTCCTTATGGAGGGGGATTCCCTTCCAACCAATAATCTCTCCTTCTACCT
Source organism: Cherax quadricarinatus (assembly GCF_038502225.1). Classification (NCBI taxonomy): domain Eukaryota; kingdom Metazoa; phylum Arthropoda; class Malacostraca; order Decapoda; family Parastacidae; genus Cherax; species Cherax quadricarinatus. Next base: position 33,185,879 of record NC_091330.1, read on the forward strand.
CTCCACTCCTTACCTTTTTCAATATGCCAACAAGAGTCTTCAATAAAGGTACGTAATGTTCCTTTATCATTAAAATTAATCATTTATATTCATTTCTTATTGTTTTCTGTATGTATAACTATACTGTAGTTCTTAAAAAAAACATTTTTTGTTAATATTTTTGGGTGTCTGGAATGGATTAATTATATTTACGTTATTTCTCATGGGAAATAATAATACAGTTTTCGTACGATTTGGTTTTCGACCAACCTCCTGCAACGGATTAAGTACAAAAACCGGAGTTCCACTGTAATACTTACGTACTACTACTACTACTACTACTACTACTACTATGACTACTACTACTACTACTACTACTACTAATAATAATAATAATAATAATAATAATAATAATAATAATAATAATAATATTTAATAATAATACATATTACCTGGAGTTTACTTGGAGAGGGTTACGGGGGTCAACGCCCCTGCGGCTCAGTCTGAGACCAGGCCTCATGGTGGATCAGGGTCTGATCAACCAGGCTGTTACTGATGGCCGCACGCAAACCGACGTACCAACCATAGCCTGGTTGGTCAGGTACTGACTTTACATGCCTGTCCAGTACCTTCTTGAAGACAGTCAGGGGTCTATCGGTAATCCCCCTTATTTATGCTGGGAGGCAGTTGAACAGTCTTGGGCCTCGGACAATTATTGTGTTGTCTCTCAATGTACTCATGGTGCCCCTGCTTTTCATTGAGGGAATGTTGCATCTCCTGCCGAGTCTTTTGCTTTCCTAATAATACTAGAATAATAATAATAATGATTATAATAATAATAAAATATAATAATATATTTAATAATATAATAATATGTATAATAATAATATAATAATAATAATATGTATAATAATAATACATGTATAATAATAATAATAATAATAATAATAATAATAATAATAATATAATAAAATATTAAAAATATAATACAAAATAATAATAATAAATTAAAAATCTAATAATATAATATATAATAACATAATAATACAGTGAACTCCTGGATTAATCACTCCAAAAGTAGACCTATGTTCTTACCGCTAGCGTTCCAAACAGATCTACATTTCATTTTTCCTGCCTTCAAATTTGGTGCAATGGGCTTGAGCGGCCTAGACATGAGAGAATGGGCATGTGCACTCAGTGTGTGTTGTATGAAAAAAATCGGGGACTGCATGGTACCACATGGGAGCACCAGTTAGTTTCAGCTCCATCCTGGGTCAACACCATGGCAAACCCTCGTGATTCACTCACATCTTAGCGTATTAACACTCTTATTCGAGGAAAATGATATACAACGCGAGTTTAGTGGATCTGAGACCAATGTGACCTTAAATGATCAAGGGATTAGTGAAAATATTGACGATAACCCAGATGACCCTCAGCCCATCACCCCTGGAGTGGCCAGTGGGGCCATGCAAGACCCTCAGCCAAGCACCTCTGGTGTGGCCAGTGTGGCCACACCAGACTCTTAGCCAAGCACCTCCGGGGTCGCCAGTGTTACAACTCAAGAGGCTACTATGCAAAAGGAAATTATCATATTCTGTCATTTTTAGTGAAGATGAGTAAAAGTGATATAAGTGATGATGAGATTGATTTTATGCCCTTAGATGAATCTTCAAGTAATAATGATATCCATTATTCCCCCAGTGAAGTGTACCTTTAGGCATTGTTGCCTTTGTTCAGGCAGTGTGCCATATGCAGTGCCCAAGGGTCGTGGGAGGTCACAATCAAATACCTCAACTGATAGTGAAAGTGACCATGAAGGTGAATATGCAGGCATGAATGATGAGGTGGTGGTGGCTGGCATGGTGCCTGGCCCGGGTGGCGCATTGGGTGGGCAGACAAAAGACCTCCCGGCACCCCCTCAGCCATGTGCTGCCTCCGCTCCCGTCCCCCCTCTTGCTCCCCCACGCCCCATGCCTCAGGTCCACCCTGCACCATCTGACAGTGAATGGAACTGGGCACAAAGTACAACATTCATGCCACATCCTTTCGATTCTGATGACAGTGGAAGTGGCATCCTCCTACAATGCCCCATCACGAATGAGTCTACAGAGTTGGACTTTTTCCAGCTATACTTTGATGGGCCGCTAATGAACTTGAATGTCACCCAGACAAACAGTTACTACAGGTATATAATGAACAACACGGGTTGCAGAATCGTCACGACTGCGCAGATGGAAAGATACAACTGTGGCCGAAATGTATTTATTCCCTGGCACTGTCATGCTTATGCCTCATACATATAAGCACAACATAGCACATTACTGGTCCACAGACTACTTTATCAGTACTCTAGTCTTCCATGACCTCCTTCCCTGCAACAGATTCACTCTGTTGCTACGAATGTTGCACTTCTCAGACAGGAATAGGCCCAACAGAAATGACCTTTTATACAAAATCCGGGAAGTGTTTTTGTATCTGAAGCAGAAATTCAGTGCCTATTTTCATCCAGTCAAGAACATTGTTGTCGACAAATTCTTGATTCTGTTCAAGGGACGCCTGTCATTCAAGCAATACATACCGAGCAAACATAATCGCTTTGGTATAAAGCTGTTTGTTATGTGTGACTGTGAGAGTGGCATGGTGTTGGATGTCACTGTCTGCACCAGGAGAAACACACTCGATGATGACAGGCGGATGTTGGGAATTTCCGGTGATGTTGTTCACAGGATGATGGAACCACACCTCGGCAAGGGCCATACATTGTACACAGACAATTGGTATACAAGCCCTTTGCTCGCTGATTTCCTACGTGTGAACAATACTGATATATGTGGAACAGTGAGAAGAAATAGAAAACATATGCCAAGGTTCAGTGGAGACAGTGTTGAAGGTGTAGTGCAAGCATTTCATGCCAATGGCATCATGGCACTGATATGGCATGACAAACAGGATGTGACATTGCTCTCAACCATCCACAGAAATGAGATGGCACATAGTGAACAGGGAGACCAATGAATGCATTGTAAAGCCAGCTGTTGTCATCGACTATACAAACAATATGCGACTAGTCGACAAGTGTGACGTGATGACAGGATTCGCTGACTGTGTGCGTAGGAGTCGCAAGTGGTATATGAAAGTGTTTTTCCACCTTGGAGACGTTGCAATGCTCAATGCCTTCAATATGTATGAAATAAAGACTGGAAAGCGAATTCGTTATGCAGAATTCAGCCTAAATGTCATCAAGCAGATAGCAAGAAAGTATGGTACCACACCTATACCTGCCCTTCAACAGCGACCTGTCACACCACAACCTGTCTCCCAACCACAACCAGAGGGGGAAGTGCCAGACCGAATCCTTACTAACTGTCACTACCCGGTACCAATACAGCCTACCCTTAAAAAGAAATAATCTCAGAAAAAGTGTGTTGTGTGTGCTACCACCTCATGGTGACCCCCAACAGTGGAAGGACACACAATTCCTGTGCCAGCAATGTGGGGTGGCACTCTCTATGAATTCATGTTTCATGGAGTATCATACAATCCTGGAGTACTAGAAACAGAATTGGGACCTGTAAATACTTGTACAGGTCTCCCGCAACATTCACGTTTTCAACTTTCGCGGGCTTCACACATTCGCGAATTACCAACCGCCAAATTCCCAGCCTCCAAATCATATTTAAGTTTCCCGCCACCTGCGAGTCCCTACTACCCTCCCTCCGACCCCCCAACTGGCAGCCAGCCCTCCCACCAGTGTGGTGAGTGTTTTGTTTGTTCATTATTTGCTATTAAACTACAGTATAAATAATGTAAACCCATTCATAATTGCATATTGGAATGACTATTCGGACAGGTATTGGACAGTGACATCATGTGTTGACTCTTGAACACAGCAAAGAATCAAACATTTCTGCTACTGCTAATAATAGTAATAATAATAATAATAATAATAATAATAATAATAATAATAATAATAATAATAATAATAATAATAATAATTATAATAATAAATACGATAGAATTGAGGAAAGAAATTGTACAAAAATACCAAGGAGTGGTTGACACATCGTGAGTGTGGCTTTGTTTATGCTGGAGTGAGCATTAATCTCCTTGCTCTTCCAAACATTTCACAATAATTCATTGTGTTTGGTGCTTGTAGATTGAGTGCGACTGGAGTGGTAGAGGCAGTGGTTGGGGAAGCAGTTGAGGCATTGGGTGAGGCAGTGGTTGAGGCAGCGGTTGAGGCAGTGGGTGAGGCAGTGGTCGAGGCAGTGATATTTAATAACATACATGTTAATAATAATAATAATAATAATAATAATAATAATAATAATAATAATAATAATAATAATAATACATGTTATTAGTAATATGTACTATTATTATTTATAACATGTTATTAAATACCACTGCCTCAACTGCTGCCTCTACCATTGCTTCAACCGCTGCCTCTACCAGTGCCTCAACCGCTGCCTCACCCACTACCTCAACCACTGCCTCACCCACTGCCTCAACCACTGCTTCAACCATTGTTTCACCCACTGCCTCACCCACTGCCTCACACACTGCCTCTACCATTGCCTCATCCACTGCCTCACCCACTGCCTCACCCACTGCCTCAACCACTGCCTCAACCACTGCCTCTACCATTGCCTCACACACTGCCTCTACCATTGCCTCAACCACTGCCTCACCCACTGCCTCAACCGCTGCCTCACCCAATGCCTCAACCGCTTCCCCAACCACTGCCTCTACCACTCCAGTCGCACTCAATCTACAAGCACCAAACACAATGAATTATTGTGAAATGTTTAGAAGAGCAAGGAGACTAATGCTCACTCCAGCATAAACAAAGCCACACTGACGATGTGCCAACCACTCCTTCGTATTTTTGTACAATTTCCTTCTTCAATTCTATCGTATTTATTATTATTATAATTTATTATTATTAGTAGTAGTATTATTACTACTACTACTATTGTTATTATTAGCAGTAGCAGAAATGTTTGATCATTTGCTGTGTTCAAGAGTCAACACATGATGTCACCTTCCAATACCTGTCCGAATAGTCATTCCAATATGCAGTCATGAATGCGTTTACATTATTTATACTGTAGTTTAATAGTAAATAATGAACAAACAAAACACTCACCACACTGGTAGGAGGGCTGGCTGCCAGTTGGGGGGGTCGGAGGGAGGGTAGCAGGGACTCGCAGTGGTCGAGGAAGTGGAGGCAGTGGTGGAGGCAGTGGTATTTAATAACATACCTGTTATTAAACCATAACATGTATGTATTTAGTACAATTTACGATGTTTTCATGTATTTTATGATTGTTCATGGTTCAACAAGTTAAGGAAGAAGTATTGTATTATATTTCCCTACAATATATTGGGGCACCAAACATTCGCGATTTTTCAACATTCGCGAGGCTCTTGATCCCCTAACCCTCGCGAATGTTGAGGGAGACCTGTATATAGTTGTAGATAATAGAATGTGTTTCAACCAGGTGCACAATACCACCTACAAGTGTGTACAAATGTGTTTGTGATAATATGATCAATACTTTTGTACATAATATATGTGTCTAAACAACAATTGGCTATCAGATCAAAAGATCTGCTATAAAACATTATCATCATACCAGAAAAAAAGTGAAATGAAAAAAAAATTAAAAAAAAAAAAAAAACGATAAATATGTAGGATTTCTGCAAGCAGCAGCACCTCATGTTGCCATCAAGTGAGCGAAAATCCCTGACTTTGTGGCCTTATATCCCCATAAATACTGACTCTAAAAATTTTTTTTCTTACATTACTTCATGTAAAAAAAATGTCCTCTTCATTTAAATTTTTTATTTTTTTTTTTTCAAAATAATCGGAGTGCTGGGCAAGAAAACGTAGATATACATTTAGACAGTTAAGGGGTTAAGACGTCATAAGAATAAGTTATGTTTTTGCGTCAAAATATTGACTCGATGAATGACACTGAACATGGTATGTCATTCGTCTTGTGCGTGTCTGCGCAGCCTGAGCTGCCTGACACTCCATATACAGCCAGTGTGCCATTGTTTACCAGCCAGTGCGGACAATTCCACGCATTCATGCGACACATTTTGTATTATTCCATTTTTTTTAGTGCTTGTAACTGCTAAATAAGCCACCATGGGCCCAAGATATGATACTACGTGCCGCAAACTGCCCTTCTCACACTATACCATTCACTTATATATCCATACCTCACCTATGCTATCTGTGCTTGGGGTTCAACTGCAGCAACACACCTAAAGCCAATAATAACCCAACAAAAAGCCGCAGTAAGAATAATCACTAAATCCCATCCCTGGCAACACACCCCCCCCCCACTCTTCATAGATCTAAACTTACTCCCTGTTCAGTACATCCACACTTATTACTGTGCAATCTACATCTACAGGACCTTAAATTCCAATATTAACCTTGACCTAAAACGCTTTCTTGATAGTTGTGACAGAACCCACAGGCACAACACCAGACACAAACATCTCTATGACATTCCCCGTGTCCGACTAAACCTTTACAAAAATTCAATGTATGTCAAAGGCCCTAAAATCTGGAACACCCTACCTGAAAATTCTAAAACTGCAGACACATTCATCACCTTCAAAACTACCATCAGAAAACATCTTATCTCCCTGATACACCCTGTCAACTAAATACACGAATACCACCTGGTGGTTAACACTTACACTCACTCACCCATTTGACCATAAACAGAAATATCAATCTCAATCTCAAAATAATGAATCTTAACTAGTCATAAGTTGGCCTGTGATACTCCAATACTGAAACTATGTGTAGTGCCAAAACAAAAGCATTCACATTGCTAAACTCACAAACTAGTATTTAGTCACTTAGCCATAATACCAACTTACCTCATAATTTTGTAATATTTTAAACTTAAGATTTAATCTAAGTCTGCCCGAAATGGCTAGCCATACTAGGTGTTCTAGTGGTACACTCTGTAATTATTATTTTACTACATGTAAACCACACAATAACCAAATTCTGTAAACTCAGCATTGTAATCCTTATAGAGAATAAACTTTGAATTTGAATTTGAATTTGAATTTGAATTCTAGTGCCAGCCCTTTGGTAAAGAATATGAGAAAAACTATAGAATTCAAGAAAAATTTTGTAGAAAGATACGAAAGTGGTGGTGGAAGAGGGTGGTAGTGATGGTGGTAGAGGGTGGTAGTGGTTGTGATGGTAATAGAGGGTGGTACTATGCACCAACAGGTCTACTGCAATGTTCCTGCTTTCTTATGTACACCAGCCAGGGTACTTCCCTACACACACCAGCCAGGGTACTTCCCCACACACACCAGCCAGGGTACTTCCCCACACACCAGCCAAAGGAGCACTATATACAAAAGGAGCACTATATACAAAACTCAAGAGGGTCACCAAATAGAGCATAAGGAACACATAAAAGACCTAGGAATAATTACGTCAGCGGACCTTTCTTTTAAAGACCATAACAAGATAAAGATTGTGACAGCCAGGAAGATGACTAGGTGGGTATTGAGAACTTTCAAAACAAGGGAAACAATGCCGATGGTGACACTCTTCAAATCGCTAGTGCTCCCTCACTTAGAATATTGCTCAGTGCTGACAGCCCCGTTCAGGACAGGAGAAATATCGGAGCTGGAACAAATACAGAGATCGTTTATGGCTCACACTGAGCCAGTAAAGCACCTAAACTACTGGTAACGCCTGCGAGTCTTGAACATGTACTCATTGGAGCGGAGGAGAGAGAGGTACATGATAATATACAGGTCTCCCTCAACATTCACGTTTTCAACTTTCACGTTTTCAACTTTCACGGGCTTCACACATTCGCGAATTCCCAACCATCAAATTCCCTGCCACCAAATTCCCAGCCGCCAAATTCCCAGCTGCCAAATCATATTTAAGTTTCCCGCCACCTGCGAGTCCCTACTACCCTCCCTCCGACCCCCGCAACTGGCAGCCAGCCCTCCCACCACTCAGTGTGGTGAGTGTTTTGTTTATTCACTATTTGCTATTAAACTACAGTATAAATAATGTAAACCCATTCATGACTGCATATTGGAATGGCTATTCGAACAGGTATTAGACGGTGACATCATGCGTTTACTCTTTAACACTGCAAAGAATTAAACATTTCTGCTACAGCTAATAATAACAATAGTAGTAGTAATAATAATAATAATAATAATAATAATAATAATAATAATAATAAATATGATATAATTGAAGAAGGAAATTGTACAAAAATACGAGAGAGTGGTTGACACATCGTCAGTGTGACTTTGTTTATGCTGGAGTGAACATTAGTCTCCCTGCTCTTCCAAACATTTCACAATAATTCATTGTGTTTGGTGCTTGTAGATTGAGTGTGACTGGAGTGGTAGAGGCAATGGTATTTAATAACATACATGTTAATAATAATACATGTTATTAATAATATGTACTATTATTATTTATAACATATATGTTATTAAATACATACATGTTAATATTAATACATGTTATTAATAATAACATGTACTATTATTATTTATAACATATATGTTATTAAATACCACTGCCTCAACTGCTGAATTATTGTGAAATGTTTGGAAGAGCAGGGAGACTAATGTTCACTCCAGCATAAACAAAGCCACACTGACGATGTGTCAACCACTCCCTCGTATTTTTGTACAATTTCCTTCTTCAATTATATCGTATTTATTATTATTATTATTATTATTATTATTATTATTATTATTATTATTATTATTATTATTATTGTTATTATTAGCAATAGCAGAAATGTTCGATTCTTTGCAGTGTTCAAGAGTAAACACATGATGTCACCGTCTAATACCTTTCCTAATAGCCGTTCCAATATGCAGTCATGGATGAGTTTACATTATTTATTCTGTAGTTTAATAGCAAATAATGAACAAACAAAACACTCACCACACTGAGTGGTGGGAGGGCTGGCTGCCAGTTGTGGGGGTCGGAGGGAGGGTAGTAGGGACTCACAGTGGTGGAGGCAGTGGTGGAGTCTGTGTTATTTAATAACATACATGTTGTTAACATACATGTTATTAAATAACATACGTTATTAAAGCATAACATGTATATATTTAGTACAATTTACGACGTTTTCATGTATTTTATGATTATTCATGGTTCAACAAGTTAAGGAAGCAGTATTGTAATATATTTCCCTACAATATATTGGGGCACCAAACATTCACGGTTTTTCAACATTCGCGAGGCTCTTGATCCCCTAACCCTCGCGAATGTTGAGGGAGACCTGTATACCTGGAAGGTACTCGAGGGCTTGGTCCCAAATCTGCACACTGCCATAACAACATACTGGAGTGAGAGATATGGGAGGAAGTGTAAAATAAACCCAGTGAGGAGCAGGGGTGACGTGGGGGGAAAATAAGGGAACACTGTATCAACATCCGGGGGTCCTAGACTTTTCAACATCTTACCAGAAGATATCAGAAACACTGCTGGAACAAGTGTTGAAGCCTTCAAGAGGAAACTAGACAAGTATCTTCACCAGGTTCCAGATCAACCAGGCTGTGATGGATATGTAAGGCAGCAGGCCTCCAGCAGCAACAGCCTGGTTGACCAAGCGAGCACCAGACGAGCTTGGCCCATGGCCAGGCTCAGAGAGTATATATACTCTCGAAATTCTTCAAAGGTAAATTCTTCAAAGGTATAGACAGGGTACTTCCCCACACACCAGCCGGGGTACTTCCCCACACACCAGCCAGGGTACTTCCCGGCACACGATTTAATTTGAGTGGGACTTGCACATGAGTGAATAGAATTATCAAAGCTTATTGCTTGGGAAACATTGAAAATTGGGTTGGGCAAATACGATTCTGTTAGTGGGATGGTTTGTGAAGGACCTGCCTAGTATGGGCCAACAGGCCTGCTGCAGTGTTCCTGTATTCTTATGTGCAAACATTTATGGATTAACATCACCCTGACACAGCTGTTGCAGGCCGTGCTGGCAACATCTACAACGACAATGTTGTGTCCCACTTTAGAGAAATCTTAGAGACACCAGAAACAGAGTTCTCTGGACAGATATTTTGTGTGACGGGGGTCCAGTGACTCAAGCTGGTTCTAGTAGCATTAAAAAACAAAGAAGGGAAGTAACCCCAGAAAAGGACTTGGTACCTGAAGGCTTTATGGAAGGGGATTCCCCTTCCAAACAATAGTACACCTCCATCCTCTCCCCTCCCGTCACACCGCTCATCAATAAGTCTTCAATGAAGGTACGTGTCATTTTAGTAATGTTTTACTCTGCATGTCTCATTGTTTTCTGTGTAGGAAAATGTATATAAATAAATAAATGTAGAAAAATTATTTTGTTTAATTCTTTTGGGTGTCTGGAATGGATTAGTTGGATTTCCATTATTTCTCGTGGGAAAATTAATTCGGAATAAGTCAGATTCGGGATAAGTCACTCTCTCTGGAATGGATTAATTACGTAATCCATGGGTCCACTGTAATACATATACAGTAATAATATAATAAAAATACTATAGTAATAATTATAATAATAATACATACAATAATAACAAATGAGCTTCATAATGCCACCACGAGATGGCAGAGTACCACAACAACAACAATACTCACCATCACCAGTACAAGTGCATACTCGCGGTGGAAGGAATTTTTGTGGTTTGCTTACATTTTGTGCAGTTATTTTGCCAAATTTTCAGACTTCATTGAAGGGAAACACCCAGAGAAAGTTTTAAGTGGTCATGCATTGGAGCTATGTAATGGCACTTGTGTAACTCATTTCCGAAACATTCTGAAAGGTAGGAAGAAACAAACCTCCTTGGACAGTTTTTATTGAAACGTCTGCAGATGAAAGTGTGAAAAGCATGGAGAAAAAGCCAAAAATCAGTTAATAGTGAAGCGAGATAAAAATACAAATTGTAGCAGTTAGGTTCAGAGTGTAGCAATTAAGTGTAGCATTAAGAGTGTAGCAATTAAGTGTAGCATTGAGTGTAGCAATTAGTGTAGCATTAAGAGTGTAGCAATTAAGTGTAGCATTGAGTGTAGCAATTAGTGTAGCATTAAGAGTGTAGCAATTAAGTGTAGCATTAAGAGTGTAGCAATTAAGTGTAGCATTGAGTGTAGCAATTAAGTGTAGCATTAAGAGTGTAGCAATTAAGTGTAGCATTAGAAGTGTAGCAATTAAGTGTAGCATTGAGTGTAGCAATTAGTGTAGCATTAAGAGTGTAGCAATTAAGTGTAGCATTGAGTGTAGCAATTAGTGTAGCATCAAGAGTGTAGCAATTAAGTGTAGCATTAAGAGTGTAGCAATTAAGTGTAGCATTGAGTGTAGCAATTAAGTGTAGCATTAAGAGTGTAGCAATTAAGTGTAGCATTAGAAGTGTAGCAATTAAGTGTAGCATTGAGTGTAGCAATTAGTGTAGCATTAAGAGTGTAGCAATTAAGTGTAGCATTAAGAGTGTAGCAATTAAGTGTAGCATTGAGTGTAGCAATTAAGTGTAGCATTAAGAGTGTAGCAATTAAGTGTAGCATTAAGAGTGTAGCATTAAGAGTGTAGCAATTAAGTGTAGCATTAAGAGTGTAGCAATTAAATGTAGCATTAAGAGTGTAGCAATTAAGTGTAGCATTAAGAGTGTAGCAATTAAGTGTAGCATTAAGAGTGTAGCAATTAAGTGTAGCATTAAGAGTGTAGCAATTAAGTGCAGCATTAAGAGTGTAGCAATTAAGTGTAGCATTAAGAGTGTAGCAATTAAGTGTAGCATTAAGAGTGTAGCAATTAAGTGTAGCATTAAGAGTGTAGCAATTAAATGTAGCATTAAGAGTGTAGCAATTAAGTGTAGCATTAAGAGTGTAGCAATTAAGTGTAGCAATTAAGTGTAGCATTAAGAGTGTAGCAATTAAGTGCAGCATTAAGAGTGTAGCAATTAAGTGTAGCATTAAGAGTGTAGCAATTAAGTGTAGCATTAAGAGTGTAGCAATTCGAGATAGAAAAAGGAAGAAACAAAATGAACTGACAGCATACGCTGCTCTGCCTATCTTTTCCATCACCAACCTTCACCAGCATCTCTTCTTCAAGGTAAATGGTGTACGTGCACCAGTTTATATCTACATTATGTTTTCCTCATGAAAGTAGTGACCTAACGCAGTTAGCCTCACAAACTCCATTTTCTCTTATAATAATACCTCAGAAGGGGAAGCACAGGAAGACATTTTCAGATCTGGAGCGAGAATGCCCGCCACCACTCTCCTCCACAGTCGCCACCACTAGCCACATACGTAATGACATATTTTATTCATTCTAGAGTGCATATCAGGTTTCTGTGTTATTTATATTGTTTATTAAGTAATATTAGATGAATTGTGATAGATAAATAAGCCATAGAGTTGATATTAGCATTATATTTGTCCTGCTTCAGAGAGTAGGAATTCCGCTGGAACGGATTACCTGGAGTTTACCTGGAGAGAGTTCCGGGGGGTCAGCGCCCCCGCGGCCCGGTCTGTGACCAGGCCTCCTGGTGGATCAGAGCCTGATCAACCAGGCTGTTGCTGCTGGCTGCACGCAAACCAACGTACGAGCCACAGCCCGGCTGATCAGGAACTGACTTTAGGTGCTTGTCCAGTGCCAGCTTGAAGACTGCCAGGGGTCTGTTGGTAATCCCCCTTATGTGTGCTGGGAGGCAGTTGAACAGTCTCGGGCCCCTGACACTTATTGTATGGTCTCTTAACGTGCTAGTGACACCCCTGCTTTTCATTGGGGGGATGTTGCATCGTCTGCCAAGTCTTTTGCTTTCGTAGTGAGTGATTTTCGTGTGCAAGTTCGGTACTAGTCCCTCTAGGATTTTCCAGGTGTATATAATCATGTATCTCTCCCTCCTGCATTCCAGGGAATACAGGTTTAGGAACCTCAAGCGCTCCCAGTAATTTAGGTGTTTTATCTCCGTTATGCGCGCCGTGAAAGTTCTCTGTACATTTTCTAGGTCGGCAATTTCACCTGCCTTGAAAGGTGCTGTTAGTGTGCAGCAATATTCCAGCCTAGATAGAACAAGTGACCTGAAGAGTGTCATCATGGGCTTGGCCTCCCTAGTTTTGAAGGTTCTCATTATCCATCCTGTCATTTTTCTAGCAGATGCGATTGATACAATGTTATGGTCCTTGAAGGTGAGATCCTCCGACATGATCACTCCCAGGTCTTTGACGTTGGTGTTTCGCTCTATTTTGTGGCCAGAATTTGTTTTGTACTCTGATGAAGATTTAATTTCCTCATGTTTACCATATCTGAGTAATTGAAATTTCTCATCGTTGAACTTCATATTGTTTTCTGCAGCCCACTGAAAGATTTGGTTGATGTCCGCCTGGAGCCTTGCAGTGTCTGCAATGGAAGACACTGTCATGCAGATTCGGGTGTCATCTGCAAAGGAAGACACGGTGCTGTGGCTGACATCCTTGTCTATGTCGGATATGAGGATGAGGAACAAGATGGGAGCGAGTACTGTGCCTTGTGGAACAGAGCTTTTCACCGTAGCTGCCTCGGACTTTACTCTGTTGACGACTACTCTCTGTGTTCTGTTAGTGAGGAAATTATAGATCCATCGACCGACTTTTCCTGTTATTCCTTTAGCACGCATTTTGTGTGCTATTACGCCATGGTCACACTTGTCGAAGGCTTTTGCAAAGTCTGTATATATTACATCTGCATTCTTTTTGTCTTCTAGTGCATTTAGGACCTTGTCGTAGTGATCCAATAGTTGAGACAGACAGGAGCGACCTGTTCTAAACCCATGTTGCCCTGGGTTGTGTAACTGATGGGTTTCTAGATGGGTGGTGATCTTGCTTCTTAGGACCCTTTCAAAGATTTTTATGATATGGGATGTTAGTGCTATTGGTCTGTAGTTCTTTGCTGTTGCTTTACTGCCCCCTTTGTGGAGCGGGGCTATGTCTGTTGTTTTTAGTAACTGTGGGACGACCCCCGTGTCCATGCTCCCTCTCCACAGGATGGAAAAGGCTCGTGATAGGGGCTTCTTGCAGTTCTTGATGAACACAGAGTTCCATGAGTCTGGCCCTGGGGCAGAGTGCATGGGCATGTCATTTATCGCCTGTTCGAAGTCATTTGGCGTCAGGATAACATCGGATAGGCTTGTGTTAATCAAATTTTGTGGCTCTCTCATAAAAAATTCATTTTGATCTTCGACTCTCAGTCTGGTTAGCGGCTTGCTAAAAACTGAGTCATATTGGGACTTGAGTAGCTCACTCATTTCCTTGCTGTCATCTGTGTAGGACCCATCTTGTTTAAGTAGGGGCCCAATACTGGACGTTATTCTCGATTTTGATTTGGCATAGGAGAAGAAATACTTTGGGTTTCTTTCGATTTCATTTATGGCTTTTAGTTCTTCCCGCGATTCCTGACTCCTAAAGGATTCTTTTAGCTTAAGTTCGATGCTTGCTATTTCTCTGACCAGTGTCTCCCTACGCATTTCAGATATATTGACCTCTTTTAGCCGCTCTGTTATTCTTTTCCGTCGCCTGTAAAGGGAGCGCCTGTCTCTTTCTATTTTACATCTACTCCTCCTTTTTCTTAGAGGAATAAGCCTTGTGCATACATCGAGTGCCACCGAGTTAATCTGTTCTAGGCATAAGTTGGGGTCTGTGTTGCTTAGTATATCTTCCCAGCTTATATCGGTTAGGACTTGGTTTACTTGGTCCCACTTTATGTTTTTGTTATTGAAGTTGAATTTGGTGAATGCTCCCTCGTGACTAGTCTCATTATGTCGGTCTGGGGCTCCACGCATACATGTCTGAACCTCAATTATGTTGTGATCTGAGTATATTGTTTTTGATATGGTGACATTTCTTATCAGATCATCATTGTTAGTGAAGATGAGGTCTAGTGTATTCTCCAGTCTAGTAGGCTCTATTATTTGCTGGTTTAAATTGAATTTTGTGCAGAGATTTAAAAGCTCGTGTGAGTGTGAGTTTTCATCAGAGCTGCCTCCTGGTGTTATTACTGCAACAATATTATTTGCTATATTCCTCCATTTTAGGTGCCTTAAGTTGAAATCCCCCAGGAGCAAGATGTTGGGTGCAGGAGCTGGAAGATTTTCCAGACAGTGGTCAATTTTTAACAGCTGTTCCTGGAATTGCTGGGATGTTGCATCCGGAGGCTTGTAGACTACCACAATGACTAGGTTTTGGTTCTCGACCTTTACTGCTAAAACTTCCACTACATCATTTGAGGCATTAAGCAGTTCTGTGCAAACAAGTGACTCTGCAATGTACAGGCCAACCCCCCCCCCCCTTTTTCCTGTTCACTCTGTCACATCTGTATAGGTTGTAACCTGGGATCCATATTTCGTTGTCCAAGTGATCCTTTATGTGGGTCTCAGTGAAAGCCGCGAACATTGCCTTTGCCTCTGCAAGCAGTCCACGGATGAAAGGTATTTTGTTGTTTGTTGCTGGCTTTAGACCCTGTATATTTGCAAAGAAGAATGTTATCGGACTGGTGGTATTGTTGGTACTGGGGGGGGATTTTTTTTCCGGCATTAGTATCTGTATCTGTTGGTTTGGAGTGGAGGCCATCGACTGTGGTTCCACTCCAGGAATGACTGGATTTGGTGTACGATTTCTGCCATTTCCTGCCAGTTTTTTTTCCTTCCTGGCACTAAAAAACCTCTCCCTCTTGAGTGGTTGTGGCTACCCAGGTTTTCCCATGGCCTGGATGTTTTGTATCTTTTTGTCCCCTTTAGATGGTATGCCTGGCAATTTAAGTTATAGCACAGTCTTTCCTGTACTGAAGAGGTACACAGTTCAGGGTGAAACAGCTTACAGGAAGGGAGTTTGCATTTTCCTGTTGTCATATGGGCATGGCATTTTCTAGGGTGGTCATAGTTGCACGTCCCATCTGTTTTTCCAGATTTCCCATGCCAGCAGATACCAAGTGCATAGTATGTGCACAGGCTTGGTTTCCGTTTGCCTTGGGTTTCTGTGACTGTATTCCCTGTTGGTGCATGTTTCCCTGTCTTACTTCTATCATCCCTAGCACCAACAATGGAGCTCCCACCAGTTGTTTTTGGTAATATATCCTCACTATTGCTAGTGGAGTCCTCTTGTTTGCTATTTCCTGAGGTATTTCTAGTTTGCAATATTGGTTTTATCTTATCTTTGACTACACTTGTTTCCCTACTATGGCTCCTGTCCCCTATGAGGTCATTTATATGTATTCCTTCCTGCGTATAATTCCCGACTACCTGGACAAAATCTCCAGCTTCACCATTACTGTCTCCCAGGACAGCATCTCCAGCTTCACCATTACTGTCTCCCAGGACAGCACCTCCAGCTTCACCATTACTGTCTCCCAGGACAGCACCTCCAGCTTCACCATTACTGTCTCCCAGGACAGCACCTCCAGCTTCACCATTACTGTCTCCCAGGACAGCACCTCCAGCTTCACCATTATCCCAGGACAGCACTATCAACCCCACATTTACTGACTACCAGGACTTCATCTCCAGCCTTACAGTTTCTGACTACATGGCCAGTATCAAGGGCAGTACCATTCAGCCCAGACTTTTTATGTTCCCATCTGTTGTAGAAAGCTTCCAGGTTTTCTATGAAAGCAGCTTTGATGTTGTCCTCTTTTAATACCCTTGTGATTTTAGTCCACAGATTTATCTCATTTGGGCATACCCAAAAACATTTCCCTGTTTTAATACTGCTTGTAGCTAGTTCTTGGATATCTGCACAAGGGGCATGACACCAATTTCCACAAAAATGACAATTTACCCATGTGGAAGCCCGTTTGTTTGACTGACCACAGACTACACACAGTTTCATAATGATTTGAATGGTTGATTTACTCAATTCTACTAGCAACCTCTTGAATATTCTATTAATAACCTCCTTAAATGAAGCTCTAGCTATTTGTATTTCTGTTTCTAACTGTTTTTGTATATTGGACAGCTTACCGTGCACGTTCCTGATATATATTTAATGTTTGTGTTTATAAGGGCGCCTACAAGCCCATCCGTTTACTGTCTGCTTTATTGTCCAACGAAACCGTTTGAAACCAGTCAAGGGTTCGGTCAAGTCAAGGGTTCGGTCCAGTCAAGGGTTCGGACCAGTCAAGGGTTTGGACCAGTCAAGGGTTCGGACCAGTCGATCTGATCTGATCAGTGGGTCGCTTATTTAAAACATACTGGTCGGTGATTTGAGCTAACACATGAAGAATCTACTGGAAATTATCTACCCGAGTAATATGTGATTTGATTGATACAAAAGTATAACTTGCGTGTTGAAGAAACCGGTGATTTCTGGCAACTCCTACAATGACAATGAGGAAAATTGACTCGGCACACGAGCTGATCGGGATACAAGCAAGGTCACAGAACGGATTAAACTCAGAAGTCGAGGTTCCATTCAAACAATATAACAATTAGTAAATTTAGTAATGGGAATGGTTTTGTCTTGGCATGATGCACAGTTTCTATTAAAGCTCCTATATTGGAGTGTCTCAGGCAAACTTAAGACTAACTTAAGATTTATTAGGCAATAGCTATACTAGGAATTTTATATTTACAGTCATTTGAATGAGAGTAAGTGTAGGTTAGAGGAAATTACAGATAACGAGAGTAAGTCTATTTTGTTTTGGATGTGTTCATGATACAAAAAGAGAAAAGGTCTTTTTCACATAATTAGCTAACGAAGGGATATGTTAGAGAGACGAGATGTTTTTTAACGGTAGTTTTGAAAATGGTGGTCGAGTTTGCAGTTCTAGACTTTTCAGGCAGAGAGTTCCAGATTTTAGGTCCTTTTATGTACATCGTATTTTTGTAGATGTTTATCCAGACATGAGGAATGTCATGGAGATTTTTGTGTCAGGTACTGTGTCTATGGATCCTGTTGCAACTATCATGAAAGTGTTTTAGTTCAGGGTTAATATTAGATTTTAAGGTTCTGTAAATGTAGGTTGCACAGTAGCTGGTGTGAATGTTTTGTACAGTGAGTAAGTTTAGGTCTTTGAAGAGTGGGGGGGGGGGTTCTCTAGCATCAGATTACATGATAATTCTTACTGCAGCTTTTTGTTAGGTTATTATTGGCTTTAGGCTGGTTGCTGCTGTTGATCCCCAGACACAAACAGCATAGGTGAGGTAGGGATAGATGAATATTATAGTGTGAACAAGCTGACTGTGGTATATAGTAACATATCTTAGAGAGGATCCCAAAAGTTTTGGATACTTTTTTTATTACCTGGAGTTACCTGGAGAGAGTTCTGGGGGTCAACGCCCCCGCGGCCCAGTCTGTGACCAGGCCTCCTGGTGGATCAGAGCCTGATCAACCAGGCTGTTACTGCTGGCTGCACGCAAACCAACGTATGAGCCACAGCCCGGCTGGTCAGGTACCGACTTTAGGTGCTTGAAGACTGCCAGGGGTCTAGACGCAGGAATTTGCCGTCATTATGTGTAGCATAAATAATGTTGTGAATGATAATGTTCACCTGGGAATCACTTGTTATGTTAACAAACATAATGTTGAAGGTTTTGTCAATATTAAGTCAATTAGTAGTCATGCAGGTGGATATTTTCACTAGTTCTTCGTTAATAATAGTGTTGAGTGAAGTAAAATTACGCTGGAAGATGACGTAAGTGATGTAGTTAGTAAAGAGAATATATTTAAGGTGTTGTGACACATTAAATTATTGATGTGTAAGAGTAGGAGCAGAGTCTGGCTCCTCCTCACCTTAATACACAATATTTCATGAGTCAAACTCTCTCTATGTATCATCTAACACATAAATGTTGTAATATAATAAAGATAAGTGTCACTCACCTGTGTTAGACACCATAAATACTGTTTATTGTTGGATTTATCAGAGTGATGGAGAAACAAGACAAGTTGTGTCCTCTTCTTTGTTTGGTTTATAAAGGTGACTGACGACTTACACAGTATTGATCCCACCACCTTATTATCTTACTTTATTATCTTACTTTATTATCTTACTTTATTATCTTACTTTATGCACGTATACATAAATACAATTACATACATTATCATACATAGCAGTATATATGTAAAGAACCCAGGATAACCCCAAAAAGTCAAAGTGACTTATTTCCATTGGGGTTCTCTAAATCCCTTATTATTATACTATAAAGGAGATATACTAGGAATAAGGTCAAATGAGTTAATTATATTTAAATGCATGTTAGCTAAAAAAAATCATTCTCCTTTCTGTAGCTACATTCATTAGGCACTTTTTGGCACTCTTCTTGAACTGGTTTATGCTATGACTGGCTTTGACATATGCAGGCAGTCTGTTCCACTCCTTTATTGATGTACAGTAAAAGGTATTTGAATCCTGGCCACTGACTGGGGTACTATAAAGTTAAAGGACACAAGTGCAACTAGTGTGACATTTTTACTGTGGCAACGTTTCGCTCTCCAGGAGCTTTGTCAAGCCGTTACAAACAGTACATCAATATCAATATCAATATTAATATCAAGTTTATTCTCTATAAGGGTTACAATGCGGGGTTTACAGGATTTGGATATTGAGTAGTTTACATGTTATAAAATACTAATTACAGAGGGGGCCACTAGGACACCTAACATGGCTAAGCATTTAGGGCAGACTTAGATTAATTCTTAACATTAAATCCTTACAGATTATGGTATTAAGGCTAAGTGACTACATCATAATTTGTGAGTTTAGCAATGTGAATGCTTTTGTTTTGGCACAATACAAAATGTCTATATTGGAGTATCATAGGCAAATATGACTAGTTAGGCTTCATTATTTTAAGATTAAGATTGGTATTTCTGTGTTTATAGTCAGTGGGTGAGTGAGTGTAATTGTGAACCACCAGGTGGTCATCATGTAGTTAGTTGTCGGGGTGTATCAGGGAGTTTACACAGTTTAATATGTTTATTATGCACCCCATACCCATCCTGTGGGCGGTAGTCAAAAGATTACAGAGGTACATAATGGGTCCAGGGACTGGGCCTCAAAGTTTTGATGGCTGAGCAAGTTACAGAGGTAATGAATTCACAATTTACAAAGGTAATGAACTCCAGGTAGGTCTAGTCACAATCATGACAAGTTACAAAGGTATTAACAGATTATAGAGGTACACAATGGGTCCAGGGACTGGGCCCCAATATCAGGGAGATAAGATGTTTTCTAACTGTAGTCTTGAAAGTGATAAGTGTGTCTGCAGTTCTAGAGTTTTCAGGTAGGGTGTTCCAGATTTTAGGTCCTTTGAAATACATTGAATTTTTGTAAAGGCTTAGTCGGACACGGGGAATGTCATAGAGATGTTTGTGTCTGGTGTTATGCCTGTGGATCCTGTCACAACTATCAAGAAAGCGTTTTAGGTCAAGGTTAATATTGTAATTTAAGGTCCTGTAGATATAGATTGCACAGTAGTAAGTGTGGATGTTCTGAACAGGGAGTAAGTTTAGATCTATGAAGAGTGGGGGGGGGGGGTGTTGCCTGGGATGGGATTTAGTGATTATTCTTACTGCGGCTTTTTGTTGGGTTATTATTGGCTTTAGGTGTGTTCCTGCAGTTGAACCCCAAGCACAGATAGCATAGGTGAGGTATGGATATATAAGTGAATGGTATAGTGTGAGAAGGGCAGTTTGTGGCACGTAGTATCGTATCTTGGAGAGGATCCCCACCGTTTTGGATACTTTTTTTATGTGTTGGATATGGGTGCTGAAATTTAGGTTGTTGTCGAGGTATAGGCCAAGGAATTTGCCCTCATTATGTCTGGCAATTAGAGTGTTGTCGATCTTAATGTTAAGTTGCGCAACACCTGCTCTGCTACCAAACATAATATAGTAGGTTTTGTCATTGTTAAGTGTAAGTTTATTGGCTGTCATCCAAGTCGATATTTTGAGCAGCTCCTCGTTAACAACGGTGTTGAGGGTGGCAAGATTAAGATGGGAGATGACATAAGTCGTGTCGTCAGCAAAGAGAATGAGTTTCAGGTGTTGGGATACGTTTGGAAGATCATTGATGTAAATGAGGAAGAGCAGGGGTCCAAGGACACTTCCCTGCGGAACTCCAGTATCAAGTGGCCGTATCGATGAGGGTGTGTCTTTAATGGTGACATACTGATACCTTCACAATTACACTCACTCACCCGCTGACTATAAACCCAGAAATACTAATCTTAATCTTAAAATAATAAATCCTAACTAGTCATAAGTTTGCCTATGATACTCCAATATAGACACTTTGTATTGTGCCAAAACAAAAGCATTCACATTACTAAACTCACAAATTATGATGTAGTCACTTAGTCTTAATACCATAATCTGTAAGGATTTAATGCTAAGAATTAATCTAAGTCTGCCCGAAATGCCTAGTCATGCTAGGTGTCCTAGTGGCCCCCTCTGTAATTAGTATTTTATAACATGTAAACCACACAATACCCAAAACCTGTAAACCCCACACTGTAACCCTTATAGAGAATAAACTTGAATTGAATTGAATTGAATTGAATTATAAGAATTACATACAACCCCGAACATAACTGTATGGTGCCTTCCCTTGTTGCATTGATAGCAACTTCCGACAGTATTTAAGTCTCTACACTGTCTCTTGATCTTCAGTTAGTTCCAGACTTTGGAACAGACCTTCTCCAGGCTGAGGGACTGACAACCTCATATCTACGACTTCAAGGGTGATGGACTGATTACATCGTCTTCACATCTCTACTGCTCCCGCCTACTTTCTGTACTCGACTGCAGAAGCCTACTGTGTAGGCGAAACGTTTCGGAATAATGTTGCCTGTGTCTTATCAACCATTGATAGCAACTGTTCAATTTGATATGACAATCCTTTACATTATGATTGCCTAGACATCTGATACATCTGTCAAGTTCTTCCATTCTTTCCACTTTAATATCCCATGAATTATAGGCAATACAGTTCTTAGTGAAATGAGTACCCTTGCAGAAGAGACAGTCTGTCTTTTCCTTGCCTGAGCTCTTATCAACTGGGTTACCCTTACTGAGGTACTTATTCCTCTTACCTTGATGTGAGAAACCACTATTACTGATTCCTTCCACTTGATATGTGCCTATGTAACCCTTAATTATTATTATTACCACTGGGATTATTTTTCCCTTTTGAGACTTGACAGATACCTCAGAGTCATTATGTGTTATATCCTTACAACTGTTTGGCTGACTGGTCTGCAATTGAACAATTAATTCTTGCCGATCTAGTCTGATTTCCTTTAGACCGTACTCTGGAGGTTTTGGCAAACACACCCTTTGCATTAATAGGTTGATCAACTGCCTGGTTTACACCCTTTAATTTATTCAAAGCCTTACAAGACAGTTTTTCTTCCAGTTAGTAATGTTGATTAATTAAAACATTCATTTCCATTCCATCTGCACAATTCTCCAGCAGATCTCTTTCACAGTCTTTATACCACAATTTGTACCACTCAAATCTACTCTCTAAAGCATCTAAATATAACTTTAATTCATTAGGGTTCACGGTTCTTTGATACATTAAATCCAAGCGCTTACTGTATGTATGCCTTCGTCATATGGCCTTTAATAGCCTGTAATGATGCTCTCATTACTCTAAAATCCATGGACTTGTCAGCCACATTAACTCCATCAGATCCAGTCATGGTTATTGGATTACTAATCACCGATTATACAACATAAGTAGACACTATAAGAATAATTCTTGCACTTTACTCTTGTATAAATCCTAGCCACCCATGCGCTAGCAATTAATTGGGCTAATTGTCATCCACCACACGATCGATTAATTAAGTAATTAATTCAATTAATTTTTCACTGATTGCATCCGAGGCAGCTACGGTGAAAAGCTCTGTTCCTCAAGGCACAGTACTCGCTCCCATCTTGTTCCTCATCCTCATATCCGACATAGTACTCTGATAAAGATTTAATTTCCTCGTGTTTACCATATCTGAGTAATTGAAATTTCTCATCGTTGAACTTCATATTGTTTTCTGCAGCCCACTGAAAGATTTGGTTGATGTCCGCCTGGAGCCTTGCAGTGTCTGCAAGATTAGATTTTTTAGATTTTGCCACCGAAGTGGCTAGTTTATTGTGCACCCCATATCCATCCTGTGGACGGTAGCGCGAGAGCATATGGATACACAAAAGGCCTAGGAACTAGGCCCCAAAGGGTTAACAGGAATACATATGGATTTATATCTACATATCTATAGTTCACTTATCTGTTACAAGCAAATTTAGGAAATTTTCTTAGTATATCTGGTATCTTATTTTCATTAATAAGATATCTTGACATGTCACATAGGTTATTATACTGTCTGTCTCTGTATTCCTCAATAAGTGGACAATTAAGCACATAGTGTTCAAGAGAGTGACCATATGCCTCATCACATAATTTACATTTAGTTTGATCATCATCTGTGTGTCTCCCAAACTGCCAGAAGCACTTGTAACCAAGCCTAAGCCTGGCCTCTACAACATCAGTCAGTCAGTTCACATTGCAAGTTGCTCCATAAACATACTTATCTACGTTCATGTTATAGTGAGTTATAGATCTACTCAGGCTTCTAACTGCATTCCTATAACAATAATTTTCATTATTTACTTCTCTCCTAATATTATTCCTAATGCTAGACACAGTTATACCAAAGTTATATTCTACGTTCTCCTTCTGGATACTCTTCTTGGCTAACATATCAACTTTATCATGAAGGAGTAATCCAATGTGTGATGGGATCCATAGCAATTGTACATTAATTCCTTTGTCCCTAATTTTTGAGTATCTATACCTGGCTTCCCCAATGAGCATGTTGTTGGAGTCATTATATGAGTCAAGAGCCTTCAATGATGACATAGAATCAGTAATGATGATAGAGTCAAGCTCAGTGTCATAGGTTAGCTTTAGCGCCATTAGGATTGCAAACAATTCAGTTTGCAGTGTAGATGCCCAGTTGTTAATTCTTATGCCTAACTCAACAAATTTATTATCGTTCTTAACTAGGGAGGTGGCAACAAGAGCAGATGCAGCCCTGCCAGAAGACTCCTGTTTAGATCCATCAGTGTATATAACTTGTGATAACTTATTACTACCAGCTAGGTGAGAAAATTCTTCTTGAGCAGTTGCTCTAACAAGAGATTTAAGGAAGGGATTACTAGCAATGAGCTTCTTGGGAGGGACTTGTAGGTATGTGATATTAAATGAACACATCTTCCATGGAGGGGTGAAATGCTCTTGTTGCCTACAGTGATACAGTTCATGTAGGTTATAAAACTTAATGCAATTGCACGTTTTCACAATCCATTTAGATCTGTGTGTATTTACCTCTAGACACTTGGTAAGATTCACTGTGACAGTGTCTGGTTCGTTTCTCAACATTCTAATACCGAGTACAGTGTTAATTTCAACAATCCTATCACTGATACTAGAAATACCAAGCTCCTTCCTCATGTTAAGAACTTTTGTAGATCTGGGACAGCCAAGAATAGTCCTGAGAGCTTCATTTTGCATTAACTCCAAGGGTCGGAGAGAACTTTCTCTAGCTAATATCAACATGGGAGCAGCATAATCAATTAAGGACCTAACATAGGCTATGTACATCAATAAATAACAAAAAGGCACTGGAACAAAGGTGACTGGAACAATACACAAATAACCCGCACATAACAGAGAGAAGCTTATGACGACGTTTCGGTCCGACTAGGACCATTGACAAAGTCACACTGTGACTTTGTCAATGGTCCAAGTCGGACCGAAACGTCGTCGTAAGCTTATCTCTTTTATGTGCGGGTTATTTGTGTACTATGTACATCATTCTCACGATTCTCACATTAGCACCATAGTTGGGATTGTAGCCAGCAACAGCTTTGAGAGCATTTAGCCTAGCTTTGCATTTCTTGTTTAGTTGTGGTATAGTGGATTTGTTAAAGGGTACATCTACACCAAGATATCTGTAAGTTTTAACGTAGCTAATGATTTCACCCTGCAAATAGATGGGCGGGAGATGTCGTTTGCTTGTTAATATCTTTGTTTTAGAGGAAGATATTATGAGGCCTAGTCGATTACAAATTGCTTGAACTTCATTAAGAATGGCATTCATCTTCTTATGCCCTGTTGTATGGATCATGATATCATCAGCATAGCTTATAGCTATATGTTTAGGTGAGGCAGGTAGAGCATTTAGGAGAGCATTAATCAGAATATTAATAGCATGGGACTAAGAACTCCTCCCTGCGGTGTACTTAAAGACATTTCTTTAGAATCACTTCTGAAGCCTTCGTAAAGGACAGAGGATACTCTATTTGACAGGTATCCTATTATCCAGCAGAGTAAGCTACCACCAATATTCATTTTGGCTAGTTCATGTAGTATAACGGTTCTGTTCGCAATATCAAATGCAGATTTTAGATCAAGAAAAGTGGTAAAACTAGTAGAGGTGTGTGCAGTGAGAAAGGTGGAAATACAGTTCTGCACACTTTTACCTTTCATGAACCCATAGAGGTAGGGGGAAAGTTGGTGTCTGATTCTGTAGTACAGTCTGTTAAGCATCATTCTTTCAAAAGTTTTACAAAGACAACTAGTTAAGGAGATCGGCCTAAATGTATCAGGCTGTTGGGGCTTAGGGATAGGCACAATGAGGCTATTGGTCCAGGAAGTAGGAAGAACGCCCTCAATGTAACTGAGATTATACAGTGCCAACAAAGGGTTATCAGGCACGTGCCTTAGAGTTCTGAGAATATCATAGGTTATACCATCCTCTCCAGGAGCAGTTGATCGACCTTTGGTTAATGCATTATCTAATTCATACTCGGTAAAGAGGCAATCACTCTCATCAATATTTTGGCTCATAAAATTAATCAGTTTCAACATTTCTTCAGAAGTACTCTGTAAATTTTTTCTAATATGAGATGGAAGGCTTTCATGCCTGGATATTTTGGACCAGTCATTTATGAGGTCGAGGTCATTTGCTTTTTCAAGAGGAAAGGGATGAGCAACATTGCCAGTCTTTTCCCTGGTTATTTTATTTATACCTTTCCAAGCCAAACTCAAAGGGGTGGACCTATTTAATCCACTAACAAACTGTTCCCATTCCTGTTGCCTAAGTTCTTCCTTTCTATTCCTTGCATTTGTTAGTGCAGCTTGGAACGTTCTGAGCAGGTCTGGGATTCTACATTCACGGTATGCTTTACCAATCCTCCTAGCTGCATGTGTTAGATTCCGCAGCTGTGGATCATTATAGTATTTACATTGGTTTTTATTGTTATTTATAGTGGAGGGTCTTTGTTTCCTATTCCTGCCCACTTGATCTGTGAGAACACTCTCAATAGTGGTAATTAAATCATCATTAAATTTTTGTGTGCCAGTGGGCTCGTAATTCTTATACCATTGATCCAAGTGGTTAATAAAGTTGTCTCTGTGTTCTGGTTTGAGAATAAGTTTCCTCCTTCTGTATTTAGCTCCTTGATTGCTGGAGATGTGATCAAGATTGACAGTTGTTAGTCTTGGGAAGTGATCAGATAGAAGATTATCAACTATGACAGAGTCATGCATCGTATATGATGTATTAAATCCAAGACACAGATCTAGTATGCCACCATATATGTGAGTAGGCTCAGTAGTGCCCACAATTCGAACATTATCATGCTCATTCAGCAATCTCACTAGTTTAGTTCCATTGGTGTTTGTTATAGACCCACCAATATTCTTATGTCTGGCATTAAAATCTCCAAGAATGATGGTAGGTTCACTATTGATGCGATCTGGTAAAGCATCAGGTCGAAGCTGGTTCGCTGGGGCATAGAGATTAAAAATGTTTATGGAAAAATCGCCTGCATATACTTTGACACCATGATACTGCATGTTAACTCGACTCTGCAAGGAAAGGAGTGAATGTGGCAAGTTCTTTCTGACATACATCACACAACAGTTGGTTGACCTTAGGTTATACCTGGAGTTTACCTGGAGAGAGTTCTGGGGGTCAACGCCCCCGCGGCCCGGTCTGTCACCAGGCCTCCTGGTGGATCAGAGCCTGATCAAAGAGGCTGTTGCTGCTGGCTGTACGCAAACCAACGTACGAGCCACAGCCCGGCTGGTCAGGAACCGACTTTAGGTGCTTGTCCAGTGCCAGCTTGAAGACTGCCAGGGGTCTGTTGGTAATCCCCCTTATGTATGCTGGGAGGCAGTTGAACAGTCTCGGGCCCCTGACACTTATTGTATGATCTCTTAACGTGCTAGTGACACCCCTGCTTTTCATTGGGGGGATGTTGCATCGTCTGCCAAGTCTTTTGCTTTCGTAGTGAGTGATTTTCGTGTGCAAGTTCGGTACTAGTCCCTCTAGGATTTTCCAGGTGTATATAATCATTTATCTCTCCCGCCTGCGTTCCAGGGAATACAGGTTCAGGAACCTCAAGCACTCCCAGTAATTGAGGTGCTTTATCTCCGTTATGTGCGCCGTGAAGGTTCTCTGTACATTTTCTAGGTCAGCAATTTCACCTGCCTTGAAAGGTGCTGTTAGTGTGCAGCAATATTCCAGCCTAGATAGAAGAAGTGACCTGAAGAGTGTCATCATGGGCTTGGCCTCCCTAGTTTTGAAGGTTCTCATTATCCATCCTGTCATTTTTCTAGCAGATGCGATTGATACAATGTTATGGTCCTTGAAGGTGAGATCCTCCGACATGATCACTCCCAGGTCTTTGACGTTGGTGTTTCGCTCTATTTTGTGGCCAGAATTTGTTTTGTACTCTGATGAAGATTAAATTTCCTCGTGTTTACCATATCTGAGTAATTGAAATTTCTCATCGTTGAACTTCATATTGTTTTCTGCAGCCCACTGAAAGATTCGGTTGATGTCCGCCTGGAGCCTTGCAGTGTCTGCAATGGAAGACACTGTCATGCAGATTCGGGTGTCATCTGCAAAGGAAGACACGGTGCTGTGGCTGACATGTTTGTCTATGTCGGATATGAGGATAAGGAACAAGATGGGAGCGAGTACTGTGCCTTGTGGAACAGAGCTTTTCACCGTAGCTGCCTCGGACTTTACTCTGTTGACGACTACTCTCTGTGTTCTGTTAGTGAGGAAATTATAAATCCATCGACCGACTTTTCCTGTTATCCCTTTAGCACGCATTTTGTGCGCTATTGCGCAATGGTCACACTTGTCGAAGGCTTTTGCAAAGTCTGTATATATTACAGCTGCATTCTTCTTATCTTCTAGTGCATTTAGGACCTTGTCGTAGTGATCCAATAGTTGAGACAGACAGGAGCGACCTGTTCTAAACCCATGTTGCCCTGGGTTGTGTAACTGATTGGTTTCTAGATGGGTGGTGATCTTGCTTCTTAGGACCCTTTCAAAGATTTTTATGATATGGGATGTTAGTGCTATCGTTCTGTAGTTCTTTGCTGTTGCTTTACTGCATATCCAGGCAAGTTTGGTGGAGGTGCTCCATCTTTCAATCTACATTCCTGCAAACAAATGACATCAATATTCTTGGTTGCACTAATATGATGTAAGTCAGGCAACCGCTTCCTGATGGAAGCAATGTTCCATGAAAAGATTTGTAATGTATCCATTGTAGTGAGTTATTACAATCTCTTGCTCATAAGATGGTAAAACTATTATGCTTTGACTACAGTGTGCAGTCACTTAAGAGAAAATAGCATAGTTTGTGCGTCTTTATCTTCAGGACCTTTATTTTTAAGCATTTTTCGGCATCTTGGCAGCCAGTTAAAAGGCAAGTCTTGAAGGCAAGAGTCATGGGTTTCTTTCTCACAAATTGCTGGAAGCCGAACGGAGATTGCTGCACTTTTGACATCATCACCATGCTCAAGAGCATCATCCTGATTACATATATTTATTAAACTTGTCAGGATCTGTTCAAGATGCTCATTTTTTTTTCTGGAAATTTGTTATAATATGAGGAAGGTCAGGCGAATAAAATGCCTCTCCGGAGGATGGCACTTCTGGGTTAAGATAAGATAAGATAAGATAAGATTTCGTTCGGATTTTTAACCCCGGAGGGTTAGCCACCCAGGATAACCCAAGAAAGTCAGTGCGTCATCGAGGACTGTCTAACTTATTTCCATTGGGGTCCTTAATCTTGTCCCCCAGGATGCGACCCACACCAGTCGACTAACACCCAGGTACCTATTTGCTGCTAGGTGAACAGGACAACAGGTGTAAGGAAACGTGTCGAAATGTTTCCACCCGCCGGGAATCGAACCCGGGCCCTCCGTGTGTGAAGCGGGAGCTTTAGCCACCAAGCCACTGGGCCACAAAACAACGGGCCTGTCTGGGTTAGTGCTTTCTTTAACACCTATCACCTTAACAGGTACCATGGTTACATTAGTGTTCTCTGTTTCATCATTCATTGCAGGTAGGTCCTGTGCATCTGACTCATCTCCAATTTCCAGGAGGGTTACCTGTGTGGTGTCCGTCTGACTGTTGTAGTTGTGTGTGTTGGGAGAAATGACAAACTCATCCCCATATTCAGGTGTAGCCATAGGTATCTGTAGTGGCAGACCAGTAGTTCCATATGTGCTAGCAGGGATGGCTAGCTCCTCCACAGCTGGTGTGTGTGATGGCATTCTGGTATCACCAGAATCATTTGCAGTGAGGTGGGGTTCTTGCACACTTTGCAGAGGTTCAGTCTCAGATCTGGCTGTGGTAGACTGGATGGCCTCATCCTCAGTTACCATTAAAGGACTGTTATCAGGTTTACATCGAAGGTTGTTTGGGTTCTGACTGCAGTCCTTGTGGGAAACTGTAACCCCAACTTCTTTACAGTTAATACACTTAAATTTTTGGCTGTCAGGGCCTACTGTGCATTCTCTAGTGGAATGTTTCCCAGCACACTTACCACACCAAGAATGTAGTATTCCACAGTCTACTGCAACATGGCCATAGTGCTGGCATTTGTAACACCTACGTTTAGGGGGTAGGTACACTTCGATGTTTAGGAAACGTAAACCATGCACCCAGATATTCCGGGGGAGGGGCACAGGACCCACCCAACTGGCAATAATTTGGGATTTTCCTTTAAGTCTTTTAGGCTTGATGATATGCTCACTGAGAGTCAAATGGGATGGGTCCATGCAGAGAGGGTATCCAAAGATTATGATACTGACCCATTTTTTAAAGTGGTGAGTGTCTGATGGAGGTCGGAGCAGCTTAATATCCCCATAAGGTGTACTAAGTAGATCATTGATCAGTTCTGCATTCTGTTCCACAAACACAAAGTTGTGTGTGTTTTTCCTAAATTGGATCCTTGAGTTAGGATGCTTGTTTACAGCTTCCATTAGCCATGCACACTTAGCAGGCAGCGGGGTGTTGTCAGGGAAGTTCAGCTTAACACATTCTTCCTTTGAAGAAAGACTTCTTGCAGCCTCTGTGCACCAAGGACGTTTAGTGTCACATTGTGTACGAGTCAAGTGAGTCTGACTACGTCGACGCTCTAGCCCTTTCTCACTTTTTCTCTTTTGTTTACTTTTAAAGGTCTGGAAGCTATCATCATTTCCATCACCTGCAGAAATAGGTTCCTCTATAACAGTTGCCATGTTTGCCAGTGATGATATCTTGTGTAAGACTCACAACACAAGAATTCCTCGATTATCTTTCCCTTATAGCTTAGGCAAGAGCAAATATTCACTACAAAGTCAGAAGTCCAAAATAGATCACTAGACACAAGTGCTCAAGTTCAATGAACACCTCCAACCATACTCAACCCAGACCACCACCACTCAATACGACACACACCCCACCAAAAACACACTCAGAGACCTCTTGTATGTGTGTTAATAATATGGTACATATAATGATATAATGGATGGTACAGGCGAGGTCTTACACCTTATCACAAATTACAAAGATGAAAAGAGAGAGAGAGAGAGAGACAAAGTAGGTAATATTGAGCATAAAATTAGAATTCTGACATACATCACATTAAATAAGAGGTTCAAATTCATTGATAATTTCCACTTGAGTTAGTTCAGGCTACTGCCACCTAATGTACCTCACTGAAATAATAATATAGCAGACATCACAATGAATGCTGAAGACAACCTCTTACCCCAACCATAGATTGTAAACAGTATTACTAAAAAAAAAAAAAAAAACAAAAAAAAAAGAAAAAACTAGGTAATGTTACAATGACAATGAAATAAATCACTCTGGTTGACTTCCTTGGTCCATCCTGGGTAACTCACACGTTACTATGTTATACATTTATGCAAGCATAAGTGTGCAGCTGTAGATAGATGAACCAGTACCTAAACAATCTCACTTACACACGCATTACTATGTATGACAAGTGTTCCCAAGTACACCAAGTGTACACTTTATCACTTAGAATACACAACCGCTGGTCGTAATAAACACACTCAACTTCTCAAGTACACCAAGTGTACACTTTATCACTTAGACAGTTTAAAAGTAACAGAATTACTCAAGAGAGAAAGTATTCATGAAACTGAACATTATGCAGCAGATTAGATTTTGCCACCGAAGTGGCTAGTTTATTGTGCACCCCATATCCATCCTGTGGACGGTAGCGCGAGAGCATATGGATACACAAAAGGCCTAGGAACTAGGCCCCAAAGGGTTAACAGGAATACATATGGATTTATATCTACATATCTATAGTTCACTTATCTGTTACAAGCAAATTTAGGAAATTTGCTTAGTATATCTGGTATCTTATTTTCATTAATAAGATATCTTGACATGTCACATAGGTTATTATACTGTCTGTCTCTGTATTCCTCAATAAGTGGACAATTAAGCACATAGTGTTCAAGAGAGTGACCATATGCCTGATCACATAATTTACATTTAGTTTGATCATCATCTGTGTGTCTCCCAAACTGCCAGAAGTACTTGTAACCAAGCCTAAGCCTGGCCACTACAACATCAGTCAGTCTGTTCACATTGCAAGTTGCTCCATAAACATACTTATCTACGTTCATGTTATCATAGTGGGTTATAGATCTACTCAGGCTTCTAACTGCATTCCTATAACAATCATTTTCATTATTTACTTCTCTCCTAATATTATTCCTAATGCTAGACACAGTTATACCAAAGTTATATTCTACATTCTCCTTCTGGATACTCTTCTTGGCTAACATATCAACTTTATCATGAAGGAGTAATCCAATGTGTGATGGGATCCATAGCAATTGTACATTAATTCCTTTGTCCCTAATTTTTGAGTATCTATACCTGGCTTCCCCAATGAGCATGTTGTTGGAGTCATTATATGAGCCAAGAGCCTTCAATGATGACATAGAATCAGTAATGATGATAGAGTCAAGCTCAGTGTCATAGGTTAGCTTTAGCGCCATTAGGATTGCAAACAATTCAGTTTGCAGTGTAGACGCCCAGTTGTTAATTCTTATGCCTAACTCAACAAATTTATTATCGTTCTTAACTAGGGAGGTGGCAACAAGAGCAGATGCAGCCCTGCCAGAAGACTCCTGTTTAGATCCATCAGTGTATATAACTTGTGATAACTTATTACTACCAGCTAGGTGAAAAATTTCTTCTTGAGCAGTTGCTCTAACAAGAGATTTAAGGAAGGGATTACTAGCAATGAGCTTCTTGGGAGGGACTTGTAGGTATGTGATATTAAATGAACACATCTTCCATGGAGGGGTGAAATGCTCTTGTTGCCTACAGTGATACAGTTCATGCAGGTTATAAAACTTAATGCAATTGCACGTTTTCACAATCCATTTAGATCTGTGTGTATTTACCTCTAGACACTTGGTAAGATTCACTGTGACAGTGTCTGGTTCGTTTCTCAACATTCTAATACCGAGTACAGTGTTAATTTCAACAATCCTATCACTGATACTAGAAATACCAAGCTCCTTCCTCATGTTAAGAACTTTTGTAGATCTGGGACAGCCAAGAATAATCCTGAGAGCTTCATTTTGCATTAACTCCAAGGGTCGGAGAGAACTTTCTCTAGCTAATATCAACATGGGAGCAGCATAATCAATTAAGGACCTAACATAGGCTATGTACATCATTCTCACGATTCTCACATTAGCACCATAGTTGGGATTGTAGCCAGCAACAGCTTTGAGAGCATTTAGCCTAGCTTTACATTTCTTGTTTAGTTGTGGTATAGTGGATTTGTTAAAGGGTACATCTACACCAAGATATCTGTAAGTTTTAACGTAGCTAATGATTTCACCCTGCAAATAGATGGGTGGGGGATGTCGTTTGCTTGTTAATATCTTTGTTTTAGAGGAAGATATTATGAGGCCTAGTCGATTACAAATTGCTTGAACTTCATTAAGAATGGTATTCATCTTCTTATGCCCTGTTGTATGGATCATGATATCATCAGCATAGCTTATAGCTATATGTTTAGGTGAGGCAGGTAGAGCATTTAGGAGAGCATTAATCAGAATATTAAATAGCATGGGACTAAGAACTCCTCCCTGCGGTGTACCTAAAGACATTTCTTTAGAATCACTTCTGAAGCCTTGGTAAAGGACAGAGGATACTCTATTTGACAGGTATCCTATTATCCAGCAGAGTAAGCTACCACCAATATTCATTTTGGCTAGTTCATGTAGTATAACGGTTCTGTTCGCAATATCAAATGCAGATTTTAGATCAAGAAAAGTGGTAAAACTAGTAGAGGTGTGTGCAGTGAGAAAGGTGGAAATACAGTTCTGCACACTTTTACCTTTCATGAACCCATAGAGGTAGGGGGAAAGTTGATGTCTGATTCTGTAGTACAGTCTGTTAAGCATCATTCTTTCAAAAGTTTTACAAAGACAACTAGTTAAGGAGATCGGCCTAAATGTATCAGGCTGTTGGGGCTTAGGGATAGGCACAATGAGACTATTGGTCCAGGAAGTAGGAAGAACGCCCTCAATGTAACTGAGATTATACAGTGCCAACAAAGGGTTATCAGGCACGTGCCTTAGAGTTCTGAGAATATCATAGGTTATACCATCCTCTCCAGGAGCAGTTGATCGACCTTTGGTTAATGCATTATCTAATTCATACTCGGTAAAGAGGCAATCACTCTCATCAATATTTTGGCTCATAAAATTAATCAGTTTCAACATTTCTTCAGAAGTACTCTCTAAATTTTTTCTAATATGAGATGGAAGGCTTTCATGCCTGGATGTTTTGGACCAGTCATTTATGAGGTCATTTGCTTTTTCAAGAGGAAAGGGATGAGCAACATTGCCAGTCTTTTTCCTGGTTATTTTATTTATACCTTTCCAAGCCAAACTCAAAGGGGTGGACCTATTTAATCCACTAACAAACTGTTCCCATTCCTGTTGCCTAAGTTCTTCCTTTCTATTCCTTGCATTTGTTAGTGCAGCTTGGAACGTTCTGAGCAGGTCTGGGGTTCTACATTCACGGTATGCTTTACCAATCCTCCTAGCTGCATGTGTTAGATTGCGCAGCTGTGGATCATTATAGTATTTACATTGGTTTTTATTGTTATTTATAGTGGAGGGTCTTTGTTTCCTATTCCTGCCCACTTGATCTGTGAGAACACTCTCAATAGTGGTAATTAAATCATCATTAAATTTTTGTGTGCCAATGGGCTCGTAATTCTTATACCATTGATCCAAGTGGTTAATAAAGTTGTCTCTGTGTTCTGGTTTGAGAATAAGTTTCCTCCTTCTGTATTTAGCTCCTTGATTGCTGGAGATGTGATCAAGATTGACAGTTGTTAGTCTTGGGAAGTGATCAGATAGAAGATCATCAACTATGACAGAGTCATGCATCGTATATGATGTATTAAATCCAAGACACAGATCTAGTATGCCACCATATATGTGAGTAGGCTCAGTAGTGCCCACAATTCGAACATTATCATGCTCATTTAGCAATCTCACTAGTTTAGTTCCATTGGTGTTTGTTATAGACCCACCAATATTCTTATGTCTGGCATTAAAATCTCCAAGAATGATGGTAGGTTCACTATTGATGCGATCTGGTAAAGCATCAGGTCGAAGCTGGTTCGCTGGGGCATAGAGATTAAAAATGTTTATGGAAAAATCGCCTGCATATACTTTGACACCATGATACTGCATGTTAACTCGACTCTGCAAGGAAAGGAGTGAATGTGGCAAGTTCTTTCTGACATACATCACACAACAGTTGGTTGACCTTAGGTTATAAGCTGCATATCCAGGCAAGTTTGGTGGAGGTGCTCCATCTTTCAATCTACATTCCTGCAAACAGATGACATCAATATTCTTGGTTGCACTAATATGATGTAAGTCAGGCAACCGCTTCCTGATGGAAGCAATGTTCCATGAAAAGATTTGTAATGTATCCATTGTAGTGAGTTATTACAATCTCTTGCTCATAAGATGGTAAAACTATTATGCTTTGACTACAGTGTGCAGACACTTAAGAGCAAATAGCATAGTTTGTACGTCTTTATCTTCAGGACCTTTATTTTTAAGCATTTTTCGGCATTTTGGCAGCCAGTTAAAAGGCAAGTCTTGAAGGCAAGAGTTATGGGCTTCTTTCTCACAAATTGCTGGAAGCTGAACGGAGATTGCTGCACTTTTGACATCATCACCATGCTCAAGA
This sequence comes from Cherax quadricarinatus, assembly GCF_038502225.1. Lineage (NCBI taxonomy): Eukaryota > Metazoa > Arthropoda > Malacostraca > Decapoda > Parastacidae > Cherax > Cherax quadricarinatus. Next base: position 33,221,489 of record NC_091330.1, read on the forward strand.
GCATCATCCTGATTACATATATTTATTAAACTTGTCAGGATCTGTTCAAGATGCTCAATTTTTTTCTGGAAATTTGTTATAATATGAGGAAGGTCAGGCGAATCCAATGCCTCTCCGGAGGATGGCACTTCTGGGTTAGTGCTTTCTTTAACACCTATCACCTTAACAGGTACCATGGTTACATTAGTGTTCTCTGTTTCATCATTCATTGCAGGTAGGTCCTGTGCATCTGACTCATCTCCAATTTCCAGGGAGGTTACCTGTGTGGTGTCCGTCTGACTGTTGTAGTTGTGTGTATTGGGAGAAATGACAAACTCATCCCCATATTCAGGTGTAGCCATAGGTATCTGTAGTGGCAGACCAGTAGTTCCATATGTGCTAGCAGGGATGGCTAGCTCCTCCACAGCTGGTGTGTGTGATGGCATTCTGGTATCACCAGAATCCTTTGCAGTGAGGTGGGGTTCTTGCACACTTTGCAGAGGTTCAGTCTCAGATCTGGCTGTGGTAGACTGGATGGCCCCATCCTCAGTTACCATTAAAGGACTGTTATCAGGTTTACATCGAAGGTTGTTTGGGTTCTGACTGCAGTCCTTGTGGGAAACTGTAACCCCAACTTCTTTACAGTTAATACACTTAAATTTTTGGCTGTCAGGGCCTACTGTGCATTCTCTAGTGGAATGTTTCCCAGCACACTTACCACACCAAGAATGTAGTATTCCACAGTCTACTGCAACATGGCCATAGTGCTGGCATTTGTAACACCTACGTTTAGGGGGTAGGTACACTTCGATGTTTAGGAAACGTAAACCATGCACCCAGATATTCCGGGGGAGGGGCACAGGACCCACCCAACTGGCAATAATTTGGGATTTTCCTTTAAGTCTTTTAGGCTTGATGATATGCTCACTTAGAGTCAGATGGGATGGGTCCATGCAGAGAGGGTATCCAAAGATTATGATACTGACCCATTTTTTAAAGTGGTGAGTGTCTGATGGAGGTCGGAGCAGCTTAATATCCCCATAAGGTGTACTAAGTAGATCATTGATCAGCTCTTTATTCTGTTCCACAAACACAAAGTTGTGTGTGTTTTTCCTAAATTGGATCCTTGAGTTAGGATGCTTGTTTACAGCTTCCATTAGCCATGCACACTTAGCAGGCAGCGGGGTGTTGTCAGGGAAGTTCAGCTTAACACATTCTTCCTTTGAAGAAAGACTTCTTGCAGCCTCTGTGCACCAAGGACGTTTAGTATCACATTGTGTACGAGTCAAGTGAGTCTGACTACGTCGACGCTCTAGCCCTTTCTCACTTTTTCTCTTTTGTTTACTTTTAAAGGTCTGGAAGCTATCATCATTTCCATCACCTGCAGAAATAGGTTCCTCTATGACAGTTGCCATGTTTGCCAGTGATGATATCTGGTGTAAGACTCACAACACAAGAATTCCTCGCTTATCTTTCCCTTATAGCTTATGCAAGAGCAAATATTCACTACAAAGTCAGAAGTCCAAAATAGATCACAAGACACAAGTGCTCAAGTTCAATGAACACCTCCAACCATACTCAACCCAGACCACCACCACTCAATACGACACACACCCCACCAAAAACACACTCAGAGACCTCTTGTATGTGTGTTAATAATATGGTACATATAATGATATAATGGATGGTACAGGCGAGGTCTTACACCTTATCACAAATTACAAAGATGAACAGGCGAGGTCTTACACCTTATCAGAGAGAGAGAGAGAGAGAGAGAGAGAGAGAGAGAGAGAGAGAGAGAGAGAGAGAGAGACAAAGTAGGTAATATTGAGCATAAAATTAGAATTCTGACATACATCACATTAAACATGAGGTTCAAATTCAATGATAACTTCCACTTGAGTTAGTTCAGGCTACTGCCACCTAATGTACCTCACTGAAATAATAATATAGCAGACATCACAATGAATGCTGAAGACAACCTCTTACCCCAACCATAGATTGTAAACAGTATTACTAAAAAGAAAAAAAAAAAAAAAAAAAAAAAAAAGAAAAAAAAAAAAAAAAAAATAGGTAATGTTACAATGACAATGAGATAAATCACTCTGGTTGACTTCCTTGGTCCATCCTGGGTAACTCACACGTTACTATGTTATACATGTATGCAAGCATAAGTGTGCAGCTGTAGATAGATGAACCAGTACCTAAACAATCTCACTTACACACGCGTTACTATGTATGACAAGTGTTACCAAGTACACCAAGTGTACACTTTATCACTTAGAATACACTTGTGTTGATGTAAATATAGGTGAGAGTGGTACACCGCTGGTCGTAATAAACACGCTCAACTTCTCAAGGTCACACACTAGGCCCACCTTCTGGAGAGTTACCAGCGTTTTAATGTGTTTATTATGTGTCAGTGCGAGTCTGCAGCCATTAAATTGGTGTATCAGAAGTTAAACACTACAGTCCAGTTGATCAAATAGTCTAAAACAATTTACACAATGTATAACTAGAAGTATAATGATTGCAAATTGTTACTATTACAATTTTAACTAGGCGCTAGACCCACTAGATGAGATGGCAAGGAACATAGATGTTAACAGGCTGACTCTTGCTTAACACAGTTGAAAGGTAACCGAATTACTCAAGTAAGAAAGTATTCATGAAACTGAACATTATGCAGGAGTAAGCTTGTTCACAGTAAAAATACAAAGCATAAGTTACACACTCACATCACAGATGAACACTGCAATTTGAAATATTACTGGGAATTTAGCAGTAAAGTTTCAGTCTGAACGAGAAAATGTATTAGAAAACACAACAATGACACTAGGACAAGCAACTTAATTATGTAACCGTATTTAATAGTTCAGTTACACTGAGCAGAGCATGTATTACACTGATTTATCAAATGTAAGGAGTCACTACACTGAAGTACACTCTGAGCCTTTTAAAGTCTTAATACAGGCTTACAAATGACAATTAACTGTTGGGGAAAGCAGCACTTAACACTTCTAGCACAAGTATGACAGATGAATGTTCACTGTGTACAAGCCAATCACCACAAACTTACTATGTTTATAAGTGAACCTCTGGCATGTCCCACTCAAAATGTCAGCACTGCAATGCTCGTCAAATTGTTCTCAAGCCACTACAGGAAACACTGGTATGCCAGCAGCACTGCAGAACATATACACAGACATGCTGGGCCCTAGGACAGCTATAACTGCAGGCTGCCTTAGCTTGTTCTGGCTAGCTTTTAGTGCTGCCCTCAAGCTTGCTTGACTGTGCTCGCCAAGCCCGTGCCAACCACCCGGACACCTGCTTGCAGCAGGCAGGCAGGCACACAGGAGACACTCGCAAGATGAGCGGAGTGCAGCACAGAGGACACGGGCACTCAAGCACCCATGTGGTCTGGCAAAAAAACGGCCTCTAGACCACAAGCAAATAGAGGCGAACGGCTGAGTTCCAAATCGAGGAAGGAGAAGGGACAAGGAAGGGATATTCACCTCGCTAGACACAGGCAATATGGGTGTAGTGGCCTGCAGGTCGCAGTGCAATTTTCAAGGTCATTCACTGGGCCCACAGTCGTCTCGAGAGTTACCAACCCTGTACTACTTGTTAATTACTCCAAACCTGCAGCACTTAACACATCTAGCACACGTGTCTTGGAATGACACAAATTTTCACTACATAAGAACTAGTTCTCACAACACCGAAGGTACGGCCGGAACACTGTAGAACGTTCACAAAGGCATTCTGGGATTCAGAACAGATGTAGCCTTGGCCTTCACTGGCTGGCTTGGAGCGCTGTTTGGCCTGGATCAGCTAAACTCGCCCTTATCCCATATGTAGATAATGGCGACGAGTTAAGGGATACCGGTGAATAGGAAAGTCGAGGAAGGGACATTCACCTCACTAGACACACGCAGTATGGGTGTAAGTGGCATGCGGGTCTTATAGTGCCATTTTCAAGGTCACCCAGCAGGCCAGACATTCCTCACTCATTTTAAGCCTACGTAGGTACTGATGGTAGCACAATGTCCTAAGTCAGCGTAATCCACTCATGCAAATAGTTACAACAAATCTGCAGCACTTGTGGAACTCACATATTCGAGTACCAGCGGGGCAGCAAAATACACCTCTACACTGCACGTCGTTGATAGAGGCGAACGGCTGAGTTTAAAGGCGGACTGTTGTAGATACAGGAGAACAGCAGGGGTAACTGAGCACGCACATTCGCCTTTATTCACATAGTCAATATGGGCGAAAGTCTCAGGCAGATGATGCAGTGCCTCGCTCAAGGTCACAGGCTGAGGCAGACTTCTCAAGAGTTACCAAACACTGCAATATTTGTACAGATTGTTACTCACTCCAACTTGCAAAAATTCTAGCACACCTGTCTTGGAGTGAAAGACGAATTTTCAGTGTGTGGACACCTGGGTTACCAACTCACGTAGGACTGCACACTCGTCGTTATTCCTCAGGTTGGTAAAGCGATGAGTTGTGAGCATTTTGAGAGGCACGAGTAGCAGTGGACTAGCAAAATTCGCCTCTACACTGTATGTTGATAGAGGCGAAAGGCTGAGGTCAAATGAAAGGCAGAGGGGAAGCAGAGGCCTGTGAGGGCCTTTGCAAAAAGGAAGACTATTTCCAGTGTTTCACTAGGTATATCCTTAGTCACAGCTCGCACATCACAACACTGAAGCTTCTCCAACAGTAGGAGTTTTAATGATGACTTAAGTCGGGAGAAATGGGTAGGCCTGAATTAAGCTGTCCCCTTCTGGCATTATGCACAGTAAGCTTGTAGTAAAAATACAAAGCATAAGTTACACACTCACATCACAGATGAACATGCAATTTGAAATATTACTGGGAATTTTAAAGTTTCAGTGAACGAGAAAATGGAGCAAAATAGGACAAGGGTATTTAATAGTTCAGTTACACTGAACAGAGCATGTATTACACTGATTTATCAAATGTAAGGAGTCACTACACTGAAGTACACTCTGAGCCTTTTAAAGTCTTAATACACCGGGTGGTGGCCCGGTGGCCTGGTGGCTAAAGCTTCCGCTTCACACACGGAGGGCCCGGGTTCGATTCCCGGCGGGTGGAAACATTTCGACACGTTTCCTTACACCTGTTGTCCTGTTCACCTAGCAGCAAATAGGTACCTGGGTGTTAGTCGACTGGTGTGGGTCGCATCCTGGGGGACAAGATTAAGGACCCCAATGGAAATAAGTTAGACAGTCCTCGATGACGCACTGACTTTCTTGGGTTATCCTGGGTGGCTAACCCTCCGGGGTTAAAAATCCGAACGAAATCTTATCTTATCTTATCTTACAGGCTTACAAATGACAATTAACTGTTGGGGAAGCATCACTTAACACTTCTAGCACAAGTATGACAGATGAATGTTCACTGTGTACAAGCCAATCACCACAACCTCTGGCATGTCCCACTTAAAATGTCAGTACTGCAATGCTCGTTAAATTGTTCTTAACTAAGCCACTACAGGAAACACTGGTATGCCAGCAGCACTGTAGGACGTATACATAGACATGCTGGGCCTTAAGACAGCTATAACTGCAGGCTGCCTTAGCTTGTTCTGGCTAGCTTTTAGTGCTGCTTTCAAGCTTGCTTGACTGTGCTTGCTAAGCCCGTGTCAACCACCTGGATATTTGCTTGTAGCAGGCAGGTAGGCACACAGGAGACACATTCGTAAGATGAGTGGAGTGCGGCACAGAGGACACGGGCACTCAAGTACTTATGTGGTCTGGCAAAAACCACCTCTAGACCATAAGTAAATAGAGGTGAATGGCTGAGTTCCAAATCGAGGAAGGAGAAGGGACAAGGAAGGGATATTCACCTCGCTAGACACAGGCAATATGGGTGTAGTGGACTGCAGGTCGCAGTGCAATTTTCAAGGTCATTCACTGGGCCCACAGTCGTCTCGAGAGTTACCAACCCTGTACTACTTGTTAATTACTCCAAACCCACAGCACTTAACACATCTAGCACACGTGTCTTGGAATGACAGACAAATTTTCACTACATAAGAACTAGTTCTCACAACACCGAAGGTACGGCCGGAACACTGTAGAACGTTCACAAAGGCATTCTGGGATTCAGAATGCCTTGGCCTTCACTGGCCTTCACTTGGCCTTCACTGGCTGGCTTGGAGTGCTGTTTGGCCTGGATCAGCTAAACTCGCCCTTGTCCCATATGTAGATAATGGCGACGAGTTAAGGGATACCAGTGAATAGGAAAGTCGAGGAAGGGACATTCACCTCACTAGACACACGCAGTATGGGTGTAAGTGGCATGCGGGTCTTATAGTGCCATTTTCAAGGTCACCCAGCAGGCCAGACATTCCTCACTCATTTTAAGCCTACGTAGGTACTGATGGTAGCACAATGTCCTAAGTAAGCATAATCCAGTCATGCAAATAGTTACAACAAATCTGAAGCACTTGCGGAACTCACATATTCGAGTACCAGCAGAGCAGCAAAATACACCTCTACCCTGCACCTTGATAGAGGCGAACGGCTGAGTTTAAAGGCGGAGAGTTGGGGATACAGGAGAACAGCAGGGGTAACTGAGCACGCACATTCGCCTTTCTTCACATAGTCAATGTGGGCGAAAGTCTCAGGCAGGTGATGCAGTGCCTCGCTCAAGGTCACTGACTGAGGCAGACTTCTCAAGAGTTACCAAACACTGCAATACTCGTACAAATAGTTACTCCAGCCTTGCAGAACTTCTAGAACACGTGTCTTGGAGTGAAAGACGAATTTTCAGTGTGTGGACACCTGGGTTACCAACTCACGTAGGACTGCACACTCGTCGTTATTCCTCAGGTTGGTAAAGCGATGAGTTGTGAGCATTTTGAGAGGCACGAGTAGCAGTGGACTAGCAAAATTCACCTCTACACTGTATGTTGATAGAGGCGAAAGGCTGAGGTCAAATGAAAGGCAGAGGGGAAGCAGAGGCCTGTGAGGGCCTTTGCAAAAAGGAAAACTATTTCCAGTGTTTCACTAGGTATATCCTTAGTCACAGCTCGCACATAACAGTTCTCCCAACACTGAAGCTGTCTTCCAACAGTAGGGGTTTTAATGATGACTTATCAGTCGGGAGAAATGGGTAGGCCTGCGAATTAGTAGGTCCAGATCCCCAGCACACGTCTACTCCCCTCAGCCACTCGGCCGAGACTGACAATGGAAGACACTGTCATGCAAATTCGGGTGTCATCTGCAAAGGAAGACACGGTGCTGTGGCTGACATCCTTGTCTATGTCAGATATGAGGATGAGGAACAAGATGGGAGCAAGTACTGTGCCTTGTGGAACAGAGCTTTTCACCGTAGCTGCCTCGGACTTTACTCTGTTGACGACTATTCTCTGTGTTCTGTTAGTGAGGAAATTATAGATCCATCGACCGACTTTTCCTGTTATTCCTTTAGCACGCATTTTGTGCGCTATTACGCCATGGTCACACTTGTCGAAGGCTTTTGCAAAGTCTGTATATATTACATATGCATTCTTTTTATCTTCTAGTGCATCTAGGACCTTGTCGTAGTGATCCAATAGTTGAGACAGACAGGAGCGACCTGTTCTAAACCCATGTTGCCCTGGGTTGTGTAATTGATGGGTTTCTAGATGGGTGGTGATCTTGCTTCTTAGGACTCTTTCAAAGATTTTTATGATATTGGATGTTAGTGCTATCGGTCTGTAGTTCTTTGCTGTATAGATTATATTAGTTTAAATGAATGAAGGAGGGGAGGGGGGTAGGTTACACATGGATATATCCATTATTGAAAGAATTAAGAGTAAGACGGAGAATAGGATAGTAGATGAACAAGGAGGTTTTAGGAAAGGTAGGGGGTGTGTGGACCAGGTGTTTACAGTGAAACATATAAGTGAACAGTATTTAGATAAGGCTAAAGAGGTCTTTGTGGCATTTATGGATTTGGAAAAGGCGTATGACAGGGTGGATAGAGGGGCAATGTGGCAGATGTTGCAGGTGTATGGTGTAGGAGGTAGGTTACTGAAAGCAGTGAAGAGTTTTTACGAGGATAGTGAGGCTCAAGTTAGAGTATGTAGGAAAGAGGGAAATTATTTCCCAGTAAAAGTAGGCCTTAGACAAGGATGTGTGATGTCACCGTGGTTGTTTAATATATTTATAGATGGGGTTGTAAGAGAAGTAAATGCGAGGGTCTTGGCAAGAGGCGTGGAGTTAAAAGATAAAGAATCACACATAAAGTGGGAGTTGTCACAGTTGCTCTTTGCTGATGACACTGTGCTCTTGGGAGATTCTGTAGAGAAGTTGCAGAGATTGGTGGATGAATTTGGTAGGGTGTGCAGAAGAAGAAAATTGAAAGTGAATACAGGAAAGAGTAAGGTTATGAGGATAACAAAAAGATTAGGTGATGAAAGATTGGATATCAGATTGGAGGGAGAGAGTATGGAGGAGGTGAATGTATTCAGATATTTGGGAGTGGACGTGTCAGCGAATGGGTCTATGAAAGATGAGGTGAATCATAGAATTGATGAGGGGAAAAGGGTGAGTGGTGCACTAAGGAGTCTGTGGAGACAAAGAACTTTGTCCTTGGAGGCAAAGAGGGGAATGTATGAGAGTATAGTTTTACCAACGCTCTTATATGGGTGTGAAGCATGGGTGATGAATGTTGCAGTGAGGAGAAGGCTGGAGGCAGTGGAGATGTCATGTCTGAGGGCAATGTGTGGTGTGAATACAATGCAGAGAATTCGTAGTTTGGAAGTTAGGAGGAGGTGCGGGATTACCATAACTGTTGTCCAGAGTGATGAGGAAGGGTTGTTGAGGTGGTTCGGACATGTAGAGAGAATGGAGCGAAACAGAATGACTTCAAGAGTGTATCAGTCTGTAGTGGAAGGAAGGCGGGGTAGGGGTCGGTCTAGGAAAGGTTGGAGGGAGGGGGTAAAGGAGGTTTTGTGCACGAGGGGCTTGGACTTCCAGCAGGCATGCGTGAGCATGTTTGATAGGAGTGAATGGAGACAAATGGTTTTTAATACTTGACGTGCTGTTGGAGTGTGAGCAAAGTAACATTTATGAAGGGGTTCAGGTAAACCGGCAGGCCGGACTTGAGTCCTGGAGATGGGAAGTACAGTGCCTGCACTCTGAAGGAGGGGTGTTAATGTTGCAGTTTAAAAACTGTAGTGTAAAGCACCCTTCTGGCAAGACAGTGATGGAGTGAATGATGGTGAAAGTTTTTCTTTTTCGGGCCACCCTGCCTTGGTGGGAATCGGCCAGTGTGATAATATAAAAAAATATCCATCAAGGAAAAGCACTTATATGTAATACCACCACTTACCAGATATTCTCTGGTGATCACTTGATGTAGCTGGATCACACACAACCTATCCAATTACAACATACCTAACTGGTCAGTATCAGTCTGCTATAACTAGAAGGGTTACTTAACTGTGGGTGATTGATGCTCCTTATTTCCTCCATTCACCATCTCATTTCGATGTCCTGCTACACCGACACGGTTCTTATTCCAGCAGGATGAGGTATCTGTTGGTTTGTCCCTGTTTAGAAGCTGTGACTCCATAAAAATTTCATTATCCTCGGGACAGGAACCACGAGGTCTACACGTGTTCACTCGGAGCAAGGCGACTTATTTCACTTCACCCATTCTCTTAACTTAGTGTTATTATCACTGATTACATTACAATTCACAAGACGATTTAATGTCTCATAATTATTATGCACATTAGAGATCACTCCATTAAGATCTGAGACCGATGAGTGATGATTAAATCTCGGGTATTTTCCCCTGGACACACTCCATGGCATCACGCCAGTCACCACCAGTCCTACTATTATTCACTAATTTTACCACTTTATTACGGTGGTCCCATAAATTACGTTCCCTCACTCTTCACCAGGAACAGTTACGACACTTCCTATTATGAAGTGAGACCTATATTAATCCTTAGGCCGCCGTGAACACCAATTTCCTGGTCCCATGCTTTCCCAGTCTCTTAACTCCATTCAAAACACTCCCGCTCCCTGATGCCCCATCTCGACCTCCGCCCTGCCCATCAGCGCAGGCGCAGAGGGAACCTCTTGGTTCTCTTCCATTTTCAAATACATTTTTGACCTATATCAACACATTAACCACCTATTGGGCACTACAGCTTTGGAAAATTAAAATATTTTCCACACAGCACAAGAAAATATGTGTAGAGTGTACCAATAACAAGAGTGTCACAATTTCCGAAAGCGAGTGTAAGGCTGTTGAACAAGGTGGTGGTGGTATTGGTGGTGCCCTTAATTACAGTAATGACGAATCCAATAGTTGTGTTGATAACTATAGTGAGCATCATGATGAGGGCAGTGGTGCCTATGATGTTAGTAATAGTGATGAATGTAATATAAGTGGTGGTGCAGAGTGTGATGAGGTTAACCACATTGACATTAATGTTGAATACAATAATGTTGGTAAATGTAATGAACACAATGTTGATAGTGGTGTTGGTGATGACAGTTATAGTGATGCTTGTAATGTTAGTGGAGGAGGGAATGTGAGTGGTGGTGTCACCTATCATACATTCACACATGAACAGCGTCGTGTTCTGTGTAAACAAAGACTCCCACGAGGTCTTACAACTGGAAGTGCACTTAACAAACTCATGCACAAGGGTAACACTGTTGACATTGATAACCTCTGCTATTTATATGAACAATTTTTTCATTATGCTGAGAAACTCAACAAGATCCCAGGACTACTATAATGGATCAAAACTCGTATAAACTTTCTATATTAATTGTAGATGAATGGTTCAAAGAACCGACACGTTGATAAATGAGACACATGTGCAACTCTTGGGTATCTTTATTGAGTAAACGTTTCGCCACACAGTGGCTTCATCAGTCCATACAAATGAGAAACTTGAAGAACAGGAGGAGAATGAGGTAATCAGTCCCTCAGCCTTGAGTCGATGTGGTCAGTCCATCAATCTTGAATAGAATACGGCACAAAGTGCGGAGGAGCTTATAAACCGTAGGCTTATAAACCGTATTCAAGATTGATGGACTGACCACATCGACTCAAGGCTGAGGGACTGATTACCTCATTCTCCTCCTGTTCTTCAAGTTTCTCCTTTGTATGGACTGATGAAGCCACTGTGTGGCGAAACATTTCCTCAACAAAGATACCCAAGAGTTGCACATGTGTCTAATTTTTCTATATTAAGCTGGAATATTGCATCACTTAGAAAAAGACTTCCTGATCTTCATCATAAGGTAACCACTAACCCACTGACGTTGTGTGTCTACCATTTTTAGCTTAATATCTTTATTATGCACCCCATACCCATCCTGAGGGCGGAAAACATTATATACTGAGTCAAAAAAGGAGAATTAGTGTGCACTACCTAGCAGAGTTTACTACCAGAGGGGAATCATAGGCCTGGGTGCCATGTGAAAAAATAATAATAATTGAACTTTTCTTGTCAGAGGAAAGAAAGTCTCCCTGATAGCATTGCGTATACATAGTGTCATAGTGTATACTACAATGGCTCCCTAGTATATAGATGATAAAGGCTAAAGTATCATTTGAAAACAGGTGAATTTGTAAATGAAGTGATAAGCCAATAGAGGCAGGTGCCAGAAGTCGCCAGAAACTTACCACAGGTCAGCTGTTTTTAATAATCTTCCTGGCCTGCTAGTGTACTCGCATATAATCTAGTGATACCAGTGAATAGCAGAATACAGTGCTGTAGTAGCAACTAACCAGTATTATAATGGTACTTAGTGGAGTGGAGTGACTTTCATTAGTTTCTTTTTCTTGAAATACCAGACGTTACTGTGAATTTCATATAACCTGTAGTTACCAGCGGTCGCAATATACACAATGAGAAGCAATTATTACTACAGAAAAAGCGTCCCTCCTCCAAAATTTCTACCAGTCAACTATAGTGATAATATAGCATTTATTGTGGTGGAGGCCAAAAAGAAAAACTAGAAAAGCTAGATACAGCGATTGATAAACAAGGGATGAGGCTCGACCGTTCGTCACTGTAGGAGTTGCCAGCAGTCACCCGTTTCTTCAACACGCAAGTTATACTTTTGTATCAATCAAATAACATATTACTCGGGTAGAATTTTCCAGTAGATCCTTCATGTCTTAGCCCAAATCACCGACCAGTATGTTTTAAATAAGTGACCCACTGATCAGATCAGACTGGCTCCGAACCCTCGACTGGACCGAACCCTCGACTGGTCGAACCCTTGACTGGTTTCAAACGGATTCGTTGGACAATAAAGCAGACTGCAAACGGATGGGGTTGTAGGCACCCTTATAAACACAAACAATAAATATAAAACAAACTCCAGGAGCGTACTCCGGTAAGCTGTCCTGATATAAAAGTACAGTTAGAAATAGAAATACAGATAGCTAGAGCTTTACTTAAAGAGGTTATTAATAGGGTATTCAAGAGGTTGCTAGTAGAATTACAGTAAATCAACCATTCAAATCATTATGAAGCTGTGAGTAGTCTGCAATAAATCAAACAAACGGGCTTCCACATGGATAAATTGTCATTTTTGTGGAAATTGGTGTCACGCCCCTTGTGCAGATATCCAAGAACTAGCTACAAGCAGTATTAAAACAGGGAAGTGTTTTTGGGTATGCCAAAAGGAGATAAATCTGTGGACTAAAACCACAAGGGTATTAAAAGAGGATAACATCAAAGCTGCTTTCATAGAAAACCTGGAAGCTTTCTACAACAGATGGGAACATAACAAGTCTGGGCTGAATGGTACTGCCCTTGATACTGGCCATGTAGTCAGAAACTGTAAGGCTGGAGGTGATGTCCTGGTAGTCAGTAAATGTGGGGCTGATAGTGCTGTCCTGGGAGACAGTAATGGTGAAGCTGGAGGTGCTGTCCTGGGAGACAGTAATGGTGAAGCTGGAGGTGCTGTCCTGGGAAACAGAAATGGTGAAGCTGGAGGTGCTGTCCTGGGAGACAGTAATGGTGAAGCTGGAGATCCTGTCCTGGGAGACAGTAATGGTGAAGTTGGAGATGCTGTCCTGGGAGACAGTAATGGTGAAGCTGGAGGTGCTGTCCTGGGAGACAGTAATGGTGAAGCCCCAGGGCCAGACTCATGGAACTCCGTGTTCATCAAGAACTGCAAGAAGCCCCTATCACGAGCCTTTACCATCCTATGGAGAGGGAGCATGGACACGGGGGTCGTCCCACAGTTACTAAAACAACAGACATAGCCCCACTCCACAAAGGGGGCAGTAAAGCAACAGCAAAGAACTACAGACCGATAGCACTAACATCCCATATCATAAAAATCTTTGAAAGAGTCATAAGAAGCAAGATCACCACCCATCTAGAAACCCATCAGTTACACAACCCAGGGCAACATGGGTTTAGAACAGGTCGCTCCTGTCTGTCTCAACTATTGGATCACTACGACAAGGTCCTAGATGCACTAGAAGACAAAAAGAATGCAGAAGTAATATATACAGACTTTGCAAAAGCCTTCGACAAGTGTGACCATGGCATAATAGCGCACAAAATGCGTGCTAAAGGAATAACAAGAAAAGTCGGTCGATGGATCTATAATTTCCTCACTAACAGAACACAGAGAGTAGTAGTCAACAGAGTAAAGTCCGAGGCAGGCACGGTGAAAAGCTCTGTTCCAAAAGGCACAGTACTCGCTCCCATCTTGTTCCTCATCTTCATATCCGACATAGACAAGGATGTCAGCCACTGCACCGTGTCTTCCTTTGCAGATGACACCCGAATCTGCATGACAGTGTCTTCCATTGCAGACACTGCAGGGCTCCAGGGGGACATCAACCAAATCTTTCAGTGGGCTGCAGAAAACAATATGAAGTTCAACGATGAGAAATTTCAATTACTCAGATATGGTAAACACGAGGAAATTAAATCTTCATCAGAGTACAAAACAAATTCTGGCCACAAAATAGAGCGAAACACCAACGTCAAAGACCTGGGAGTGATCATGTCGGAGGATCTCACTTTCAAGAACCATAACATTGTATCGATCGCATCTGCTATAAAAATGACAGGATGGATAATGAGAACCTTCAAAACTAGGGAGGCCAAGCCCATGATGACACTCTTCAGGTCACTTGTTCTATCTAGGCTGGAATATTGCTGCACACTAATAGCACCTTTCAAGGCAGGTGAAATTGCTGACCTAGAAAATGTACAGAGAACCTTCACGGCGCGCATAACGGAGATAAAACACCTCAATTACTGGGAGCGCTTGAGGTTCCTCAACCTGTATTCCCTGGAATGCAGGCGGGAGAGATACATGATTATATACACCTGGAAAATCCTAGAGGGACTAGTGCCGAACTTGCACATGAAAATCACTCACTACGAAAGCAAAAGACTTGGCAGACGATGCAACATCCCCCCAATGAAAAGCAGGGGTGTCACTAGCACGTTAAGAGACCATACAATAAGTGTCAGGGGCCCGAGACTGTTCAAGTGCCTCCCAGCATACATAAGGGGGATTATCAACAGACCCCTGGCAGTCTTCAAGCTGGCACTGGACAAGCACCTAAAGTCGGTTCCTGATCAGCCGGGCTGTGGCTCGTGCGTTGGTTTGCGTGCAGACAGCAGTAACAGGCTGGTTGATCAGGCTCTGATCCACCAGGAGGCCTGGTCACAGACCGGGCCGCGGGGGCGTTGACCCCCGGAACTCTCTCCAGGTAAACTCCAGGTACATAATGGGTCCAGGGACTTGACCCCAAAGTTATGATAGCTGAACTAGTTACAAAGGTAATGAACTCCAGGTAGATCTGGTCACAATCATGGCAAGTTACGAAGGTAATGAATCAGCCTCACTCCTATACATGGTTACAGTCATTAACAAATTACAAAGTAATGAGCCACTGATACGTCCACACCTGGTCACAACTGTAATGAGTTATAAATACAAATATTAAGTGGGTCAAACACCCACACTAGCCTGCGCACACACACGTACACACAAGAGAGCGCACGCACAGACACATGCAAATGAGCGTACCAATATATGCACACACACACACACACACACACACACACACACACACAACCTTCTGGAGTTTTATGATAAAATAACAGAAGTAAGACAAGAGAGAGAGGGGTGGGTTGATTGCATCTTCTTGGACTGCAAGAAGGCCTTTGACACAGTTCCTCACAAGAGATTAGTGCAGAAGCTAGAGCATCAGGCGCATATAACAGGAAGGGCACTGCAATGGATCAGAGAATACCTGACAGGGAGGCAACAACGAGTCATGGTACGTAATGATGTATCACAGTGGGCACCTGTGACGAGCGGGGTCCCACAGGGGTCGGTCCTAGGACCAGTGCTATTTTTGGTATATGTGAACGACATGACGGAAGGGTTAGACTCAGAAGTGTCCCTGTTTGCAGATGATGTGAAGTTAATGAGGAGAATTAAATCTGATGAGGACCAGGCAGGACTTCAAAGAGACCTGGACAGACTGGACACCTGGTCCAGCAAATGGCTTCTCGAATTTAATCCTGCCAAATGCAAAGTCATGAAGATAGGGGAAGAGCACAGAAGACCACAGACAGAGTATAGGCTAGGTGGCCAAAGACTGCAAACCTCACTCAAGGAGAAAGATCTTGGGGTGAGTATAACACCGAGCATGTCTCCGGAAGCACACATCAATCAGATAACTGCTGCAGCATATGGGCGCCTGGCAAACCTGAGAACAGCATTCCGATACCTTAGTAAGGAATCATTCAAGACACTGTACACCGTGTATGTCAGGCCCATACTGGAGTATGCAGCAACTGTTTGGAACCCGCACTTGATAAAGCACGTCAAGAAACTAGAGAAAGTACAAAGGTTTGCGACAAGGTTAGTTCCAGAGCTAAGGGGAATGTCCTATGAAGAAAGATTAAGGGAAATCGGCCTGACCACACTGGAGGACAGGAGGGTCAGGGGAGACATGATAACGACATATAAAATACTGCGTGGAATAGACAAGGTGGACAAAGACAGGATGTTCCAGGGAGGGGACACAGAAACAAGAGGCCACAATTGGAAGTTGAAGACACAAATGAGTCAGAGAGATAGTAGGAAGTATTTCTTCAGTCATAGAGTTGTAAGGCAGTGGAATAGCCTAGAAAATGACGTAGTGGAGGCAGGAACCATACACAGTTTTAAGACGAGGTTTGATAAAGCTCATGGAGCGGGGAGAGAGAGGGCCTAGTAGCAACCGGTGAAGAGGCGGGGCCAGGAGCTAGGACTCGACCCCTGCAACCACAAATAGGTGAGTACAAATAGGTGAGTACACATCCAATGCCCCCACCCACTACATTACAAACTCCACCCCCACAGCAACAACCCATAGTTCCTTATCAGGTCTCCCATTTCCCCAACCCAATACACCATTACACCAATACATAAAGGTGGTGACCCTACAGATTTAAACAACTATAGGCCAATATCTAACCTACCATTCCTATCCAAAATCTTTGAGAAACTCGTGCACAGGAGACTGTATTCATTTATAACGGCTCAAAACATACTCAACCCCTGCCAATTTGGATTCAGGAAAAATAAAAGCACTAATGATGCAATCATAAAAATGCTTGATCTGCTGTACACAGCATTGGAAAATAAGGAATATCCACTAGGAATTTTTACTGACCTAAGAAAAGCTTTTGACACAGTAGACCACGACATCCTACTCCACAAACTTGATCATTACGCTTGCTTATATCAAATCTTACATTACTAATAGGTATCAGTATGTCACCATTAAAGACACAGCATCAGCAACACGGCCAATTGATACTGGAGTTCCGCAGAGAAGTGTCCTTGGTCCCCTGCTCTTCCTCATATACATCAATGACCTTCCAAACGTATCCCAACACCTGAAACCCATTCTCTTTGCTGACGACACGACTTATGTCATCTCTCACCCTAGTCTTGCCACCCTCAACACCATTGTGAATGAGGAGCTGATCAAAATATCGACTTGGATGACAGCCAATAAACTTACGCTTAACACTGACAAAACCTACTATATTATGTTTGGTAGCAGAGCAGGAGATGCACAAACTAACATTAAGATTGACAACACGCTAATTACCAGAAATAATGGGGGCAAATTCCTAGGCTTATTCCTTGACAACAACCTGAATTTCAGCACCCATATCCAGCATATAACCAAAAAAGTATCCAAAACGGTTGGGATCCTCTCCAAGATACGATACTACGTGCCGCAAAATGCCCTTCTCACACTATACCTCTCACTTATTTATCCATACCTCACCTATGCTATTTGTGCTTGGGGATCAACTGCAGCAACACACCTAAAGCCAATAATAACCCAACAAAAAGCTGCAGTAAGAATAATCACCAAATCCCATCCCTGGCAACACACCCCCCCACTCTTCATAGACCTAAACTTACTCCCTGTTCAGTACATCCACACTTACTACTGTGCAATCTACATCTACAGGGCCCTAAACTCTAATATCAACCTTGACCTAAAACGCTTTCTTGATAGCTGTGACAGAACCCACAGGCATAACACCAGACACAAACATCTCTACGACATTCCCCATGTCCGACTAAACCTTTACAAAAATTCAATGTATGTCAAAGGCCCTAAAATCTGGAATACCCTACCTGAGAACTCTAGAACTGCAGACACATTTAGCCTGGTGGCTAAAGCTCCCGCTTCACACACGGAGCGCCCGGGTTCGATTCCCGGCGGGTGGAAACATTTCGACATGTTTCCTTACACCTGTTGTCCTGTTCACCTAGCAGCAAATAGGTACCTGGGTGTTAGTCGACTGGTGTGGGTCGCATCCTGGGGGACAAGATTAAGGACCCCAATGGAAATAAGTTAGACTGTCCTCGATGACGCACTGACTTTCTTGGGTTATCCTGGGTGGCTAACCCTCCGGGGTTAAAAATCCGAACGAAATCTTATCTTATCTTATCTTATCTTATCTTATCTTCCTGATACACCCTGTCAACTAACTACACGAATACCACCTGGTGGTTCACACTTACACTCACTCACTCATTTGACCATAAACAGAAATATTAATCTCATTCTTAAAATAATGAATCCTGTGATACTCCAATACTGAAACTATGTACTGTGCCAAAAACAAAAGCATTCACGTTGCTAAACTCACAAACTAGTATTTAGTCACTTAGCCATAATACCAACTTACCTCAAAATTTGTAATATTTTACAATTAAGAATAAAACTAAGTCTGCCCGAAATGCCTAGCCATGCTAAGCGTTCTAGTGGTACACTCTGTAATCACTATTTTACAACATGTAAACCACACAATAACCAAATTTCTGTAAACTCAGCATTGTAATCCTTATAGAGAATAAACTTTGAATTTGAACCCCAATACACCTCCCAGACCACAGTCTTAGAAAAGAAGTTGAAGGTGTGGTATACAAATGCAGATGGAATAACAAACAAATATGAGGAGTGGCACAAAAGAATCAAGGAGACATCCCCAGACATAATAGCATTCACAGAAACAAAACTCACCAGAATAATAACAGATTCAATCTTTCCATCCGGATACCAAATCCTCAGGAAAGACAGAGGGAGGAGAGGGGGAGGAGGAGTTGCACTGCTCATTAAAAACCAGTGGGGTTTTGAGAAAATGGAAGGAATGGATGGCACGGGCGAAAGGGACTACTTAGTAGGAACAATCCAGTCTGAGGGACATAAGGAGATAATTGCAGTAATGTACAACCCACTACAGAACTGCAGGAGGCAAAGAGAATAATATGATGAGAGCAACAGAGCAATGATCGACACACTAGCCGAGGTGGCCAGGAGAGCACACATGGGGGGAGCAAAGTTACTAGTTTTGGGTGATTTCAATCACAAGGAGATTGACTGGGAAAACCTGGAGCCCCATGGGGGTCCCGAAAAATGGAGAGCCAAGATGATGGATGTGGTACTGGAAAACCTCATGCATCAACATGTTAGAGACACTACCAGAGAGAGAGGAGAGGATGAACCAGCAAGACTGGACGTTGTATTCACCTTGAGTAGTTCGGACATCGAGGGTATAATGTATGAAAGGCCCCTGGGAGCTAGTGATCATGTGGTTCTGTGCTTTGACTACATAGTTGAGCTCCAAGTGGAGAGAGTAGCAGGAATAGGCTGGGAAAAACCAAACTACAAAAGGGGGAACTACTCAGGCATAAGGAACTTCCTTCAAGACATTCAGTGGGAGAGGGAACTGACAGGAAAACCAGTACAAGAAATGAAGGACTATGTGGCAACAAAATGCAATGAGGCAGAGGAGAGGTTTGTTACCAAGGGAAACAGAAATAATGGGAAGAACAGAACGAGTCCTTGGTTCACCCGAAGGTGTAGGGAGGAAAAACTAGGTGTACTAGAGAATGGAAAAGGTACAGAAGATAGAGAACTCAGGAAAATAAAGAGATTAGCCAAAGAGCCAGAAACGAATATGCACAGATAAGAAGGGAGGCTCAGAGACAATATGAAAATGACATAGCATCAAAAGTAAAGACTGACCCGAAGCTGTTGTACAACCACATCAGGAGGAAAACAACAGTCAAGGACCAGGTAATCAGACTGAGGAAGGGTGATGGGGAATTCAAAGCTGCTTTCATAGAAAACCTGGAAGCTTTCTACAACAGATGGGAACATAAAAAGTCTGGGCTGAATGGTACTGCCCTTGATACTGGCCATGTAGTCAGAAACTGTAAGGCTGGAGATGAAGTCCTGGTAGTCAGTAAATGTGGGGCTGATAGTGCTGTCCTGGGAGACAGTAATGGTGAAGCTGGAGGTGCTGTCCTGGGAGACAGTAATGGTGAAGCTGGAGGTGCTGTCCTGGGAGACAGTAATGGTGAAGCTGGAGGTGCTGTCCTGAGAGACAGTAATGGTGAAGCTGGAGGTGCTGTTCTGGGAGACAGTAATGGTGAAGCTGGAGATGCTGTCCTGGGAGACAGTAATGGTGAAGCTGGAGATGCTGTCCTGGGAGACAGTAATGGTGAAGCTGGAGATTTTGTCCAGGTAGTCGGGAATTATACGCAGGAAGGAATACATATAAATGACCTCATAGGGGACAGGAGCCATAGTAGGAAAACAAGGGTAGTCAAAGATAAGATAAAACCAATATTGCAAACTAGAAATACCGCAGGAAATAGCAAACAAGAGGACTCCACTAGCAATAGTGAGGATATATTACCAAAAACAACTGGTGGGAGCTCCATTGTTGGTGCTAGGGAGGATAGAAGTAAGACAGGGAAACATGCACCAACAGGGAATACAGTCATAGAAACCCAAGGCAAACGGAAACCAAGCCTGTGCACATACTATGCACTCGGTATCTGCTGGCATGGGAAATCTGGAAAAACAGATGGGACGTGCAACTATGACCACCCTAGAAAATGCCATGCCCATATGACAACAGGAAAATGCAAACTCCCTTCCTGTAAGCTTTTTCACCCTGAACTGTGTACCTCTTCAGTACAGGAAAGACTGTGCTATAACGTAAATTGCCAGGCATTCCATCTAAAGGGGACAAAAAGATACAAAACATCCAGGCCATGGGAAAACCTGGGTAGCCACAGCCACTCAAGAGGGAGAGGTTTTTTAGTGCCAGGAAGGAAAAAAAACTGGCAGGAAATGGCAGAAATCGTACACCAAATCCAGTCATTCCTGGAGTGGAACCACACTGAGTCTATGTCAGCGTGTCAGCGTGCCTCGTTGTGCTCCGGTTTTCTCGTGTTTTCACGGTCGCTCTTACGTGCTAGAACTTTAATTTGTGTCATCAATCCTATACGATACATCCCTCTAGCGCCTGGAACCAATCTTGGGCGGAAAACATTATATACTGAGTCAAAAAAGGAGAATTAGTGTGCACTACCTAGTAGAGTTTACTGCCAGAGGGGAATCATAGGCCTGTGTCCCGTGTGAAAAAAATAATAATAATTGAACTTTTCGTGTCAGAGGAAAGAAAGTCTCCCTGATAACATTGAGTATACATAGTGTATAGTGTATACTACAGTGGCTCCCTAGTATATTGATGATAAAGGCTAAAGTGTCAGTTGAAAACAGGTGAATTTGTAAATGAAGTGATAAGCCTATAGAGGCAGGTGCCAGAAGTCGCCAGAAACTTACCACAGGTCAGCTGTTTTAAAAATCTTCCTGGCCTGCTAGTGTACTCGCATATAATCTAATGATACCAGTGATTAGCAGAATACAGTGCTGTAGTAGCAACTAACCAGTATTATAATGGTACTTAGTGGAGTGGAGTGACTTTCATTAGTTTCTTTTTCTTGAAATACCAGACGTTACTGTGAATTTCATATAACCTGTAGTTACCAGCGGTCGCAATATACACAACGAGAAGAAATTATTACTACAGAAAAAGCGTCCTTCCTCCAAAATTTGCACCAGTCAACTATAGTGATAATATAGCATTTATTGTGGTGGAGACGAAAAAAAAAAAATAGAAAAGCTAGATACAGCGATTGATAAACAAGGGTTGAGGTCGACCGTTCGTCACTGTAGGAGCTGCCAGATATCACCGGCTCTTCAACACGCAAGTTATACTTTTGTATCAGTCAAATCACATATTACTCGGGTAGATAATTTCCAGTAGATCCTTCATGTGTTAGCTCAAATCACCGACCAGTATGTTTTAAATAAGTGACCCACTGATCAGATCAGATCGACTGGTCTGAACCCTTGACTGGTCCGAACCCTTGACTGGTCCGAACCCGGGACTGGTTTCAAACGGTTTCGTTGGACAATAAAGCAGACTGTAAACGGATGGGGTTGTAGGCGCCCTTATAAACACAAACATTAAAAATCAGGAACGTGACGGTAAGCTGTCCAATATACAAAAACAGATAGAAACAGAAATACAAATAGCTAGAGCTTCATTTAAGGTTATTAATAGAATATTCAAGAGGTTGCTAGTAGAATTGCAGTAAATCAACCATTCAAATCATTATGGGTATGGGGTGCATAATAAACATATTAAACTAACTAAACAAATCATTATGAAGCTGTGTGTAGTCTGTGGTCAGTCAAACAAACGGGCTTCCACATGGATAAATTGTCATTTTTGTGGAAATTGGTGTCACGCTCCTTGTGCAGATATTCAAGAACTAGCTACAAGCAGTATTAAAACAGAGAAGTGTTTTTGGGTATGCCCAAATGAGGAAAATCTGTGGACTAAAATCACAAGGGTATTAAAAGAGGACAACATCAAAGCTGCTTTCATAGAAACCTGGAAGCTTTCTACAACAGATGGGAACATAAAAAGTCTGGGCTCAATGGTACTGCCCTTGATACTGGCCATGTAGTCAGAAACTGTAAGGCTGGCGGTGATGTCCTGGTAGTCAGTAAATGTGGGGCTGATAGTGCTGTCCTGGGAGACAGTAATGGTGAAGCTGGAGGTACTGTCCTGGGAGACAGAAATGGTGAAGCTGGAAATACTGTCCTGGGAGACAGTAATGGTGAAGCTGGAGATTTTGTCCAGGTAGTCGGGAATTATACGCAGGAAGGAATACATATAAAGGACCTCATAGGGGACAGGAGCCATAGTAGGGAAACAAGTGTAGTCAAAGATAAGATAAAACCAATATTGCAAACTAGAAATACCGCAGGAAATAGCAAACAAGAGGACTCCAATAGCAATAGTGAGGATAAATTACCAAAAACAACTGGTGGGAGCTCCATTGTTGGTGCTAGGGAGGATAGAAGTATGACAGGGAAACATTCACCATCAGGGAATACAGCAACAGAAACCCAAGGCAAGCGGAAACCAAGCCTGTGCACATACTATGCACTTGGTATCTGCTGGCATGGGAAATCTGGAAAAACGGATGGGACATGCAACTATGACCACCCTAGAAAATGCCATGCCCATATGACAACAGGAAAATGCAAACTCCCTTCCTGTAAGCTTTTTCACCCTGAAATGTGTACCTCTTCAGTACAGGAAAGACTGTGCTATAACTTAAATTGCCAGGCATACCATCTAAAGGGGACAAAAAGATACAAAACATCCAGGCCTTGGGAAAACCTGGGTAGCCACAGCCACTCAAGAGGGAGAGGTTTTTTAGTGCCAGGAAGGAAAAAAAACTGGCAGGAAATGGCAGAAATCGTACACCAAATCCAGTCATTCCTGGAGTGGAACCACAGTCGATGGCCTCCACTCCAAACCAACAGATACAGATACTAATGCCGAAAAAAAAATCCCCCCCCAGTACCAACAATACCACCAGTCCGATAACATTCTTCTTTGCAAATATACAGGGTCTAAAGCCAGCAACAAACAACAAAATACCTTTCATCCGTGGACTGCTTGCAGAGGCAAAGGCAATGTTCGCGGCTTTCACTGAGACCCACATAAAGGATCACTTGGACAACGAAATATGGATCCCAGGTTACAACCTATACAGATGTGACAGAGTGAACAGGCAAAAGGGGGGGGGGGGGTTGGCCTGTACATTGCAGAGTCACTTGTTTGCACAGAACTGCTAAATGCCTCAAATGATGTAGTGGAAGTTTTAGCAGTAAAGGTCGAGAACCAAAACCTAGTCATTGTGGTAGTCTACAAGCCTCCGGATGCAACATCCCAGCAATTCCAGGAACAGCTGTTAAAAATTGACCACTGTCTGGAAAATCTTCCAGCTCCTGCACCCAACATCTTGCTCCTGGGGGATTTCAACTTAAGGTACCTAAAATGGAGGAATATAGCAAACAATATTGTTGCAGTAATAACACCAGGAGGCAGATCTGATGAAAACTCACACTCACACGAGCTTTTAAATCTCTGCACAAAATTCAATTTAAACCAGCAAATAATAGAGCCTATTAGACTGGAGAATACACTAGACCTCATCTTCACAAACAATGATGATCTGATGAGAAATGT
Organism: Cherax quadricarinatus; assembly: GCF_038502225.1. Lineage (NCBI taxonomy): Eukaryota > Metazoa > Arthropoda > Malacostraca > Decapoda > Parastacidae > Cherax > Cherax quadricarinatus. Next base: position 33,245,436 of record NC_091330.1, read on the forward strand.
CACCATATCAAAAACAATATACTCAGATCACAACATAATTGAGGTTCAGACATGTATGCGTGGAGCCCCAGACAGACAAAATGAGACTAGTCACGAGGGAGCATTCACCAAATTCAACTTCAATAACAAAAACATAAAGTGGGACCAAGTAAAGCAAGTCCTAACCGATATAAGCTGGGAAGATATACTAAGCAACACAGACCCCAACTTATGCCTAGAACAGATTAACTCGGTGGCACTCGATGTATGCACAAGGCTTATTCCTCTAAGAAAAAGGAGGAGTAGATGTAAAATAGAAAGAGACAGGCGCTCCCTTTACAGGCGACGGAAAAGAATAACAGAGCGGCTAAAAGAGGTCAATATATCTGAAATGCGTAGGGAGACACTGGTCAGAGAAATAGCAAGCATCGAACTTAAGCTAAAAGAATCCTTTAGGAGTCAGGAATCGCGGGAAGAACTAAAAGCCATAAATGAAATCGAAAGAAACCCAAAGTATTTCTTCTCCTATGCCAAATCAAAATCGAGAACAACGTCCAGTATTGGGCCCCTACTTAAACAAGATGGGTCCTACACAGATGACAGCAAGGAAATGAGTGAGCTACTCAAGTCCCAATATGACTCAGTTTTTAGCAAGCCGCTAACCAGACTGAGAGTCGAAGATGAAAATGAATTTTTTATGAGAGAGCCACAAAATTTGATTAACACAAGCCTATCCGATGTTATCCTGACGCCAAATGACTTCGAACAGGCGATAAATGACATGCCCATGCACTCTGCCCCAGGGCCAGACTCATGGAACTCTGTGTTCATCAAGAACTGCAAGAAGCCCCTATCACGAGCCTTTTCCATCCTATGGAGAGGGAGCATGGACACGGGGGTCGTCCCTCAGTTACTAAAAACAACAGACATAGCCCCACTCCACAAAGGGGGCAGTAAAGCAACAGCAAAGAACTACAGGCCAATAGCACTAACATCCCATATCATAAAAATCTTTGAAAGGGTCCTAAGAAGCAAGATCACCACCCATCTAGAAACCCATCAGTCACACAACCCAGGGCAACATGGGTTTAGAACAGGTCGCTCCTGTCTGTCTCAACTATTGGATCACTACGACAAGGTCCTAAATGCACTAGAAGACAAAAAGAATGCAGATGTAATATATACAGACTTTGCAAAAGCCTTCGACAAGTGTGACCATGGCGTAATAGCGCACAAAATGCGTGCTAAAGGAATAACAGGAAAAGTCGGTCGATGGATCTTTAATTTCCTCACTAACAGAACACAGAGAGTAGTCGTCAACAGAGTAAAGTCCGAGGCAGCTACGGTGAAAAGCTCTGTTCCACAAGGCACAGTACTAGCTCCCATCTTGTTCCTCATCCTCATATCCGACATAGACAAGGATGTCAGCCACAGCACCGTGTCTTCCTTTGCAGATGACACCCGAATCTGCATGACAGTGTCTTCCATTGCAGACACTGCAAGGCTCCAGGCGGACATCAACCAAATCTTTCAGTGGGCTGCAGAAAACAATATGAAGGTCAACGATGAGAAATTTCAATTACTCAGATATGGTAAACATGAGGAAATTAAATCTTCATCAGAGTACAAAATAAATACTGGCCACAAAATAGAGCGAAACACCAACGTCAAAGACCTGGGAGTGATTATGTCGGAGGATCTTACCTTCAAGGACCATAACATTGTATCAATCGCATCTGCTAGAAAAATGACAGGATCGATAATGAGAACCTTCAAAACTAGAGAGGCCAAGCCCATGATGACACTCTTCAGGTCACTTGTTCTATCTAGGCTGGAATATTGCTGCACTCTAACAGCACCTTTCAAGGCAGGTGAAATTGCCGACCTAGAAAATGTACAGAGAACTTTCACGGCGCGCATAACGGAGATAAAACACCTCAATTACTGGGAGCGCTTGAGGTTTCTAAACCTGTATTCCCTGGAACGCAGGAGGGAGAGATACATGATTATATACACCTGGAAAATCCTAGAGGGACTAGTACCGAACTTGCACACGAAAATCACTCACTACGAAAGCAAAAGACTTGGCAGACGATGCACCATCCCCCCAATGAAAAGCAGGGGTGTCACTAGCACGTTAAGAGACCATACAATAAGTGTCAGGGGCCCGAGACTGTTCAACTGCCTCCCAGCACACATAAGGGGGATTACCAACAGACCTCTGGCAGTCTTCAAGCTGGCATTGGACAAGCACCTAAAGTCAGTTCCTGATCAGCCGGGCTGTGGCTCGTACGTTGGTTTGCGTGCAGCCAGCAGCAACAGCCTGGTTGATCAGGCGCTGATCCACCAGGAGGCCTGGTCACAGACCGGGCCGCGGGGGCGTTGACCCCCGAAACTCTCTCCAGGTAAACTCCAGGTAAACAGTCGATGGCCTCCACTCCAAACCAACAGATACAGATACTAATGCGGGAAAAAAAATCCCCCCCCAGTACCAACAATACCACCAGTCCGATAACATTCTTCTTGGCAAATATACAGGGTCTAAAGCCAGCAACAAACAACAAAATACCTTTCATCCGTGTACTGCTTGCAGAGGCAAAGGCAATGTTCGCGGTTTTCACTGAGACCCACATAAAGGATCACTTGGACAACGAAATATGGATCCCAGGTTAAAACCTATACAGATGTGACAGAGTGAACAGGCAAAAGGGGGGGGGGTGGCCTGTACATTGCAGAGTCACTTGTTTGCACAGAACTGCTAAATGCCTCAAATGATGTAGTGGAAGTTTTAGCAGTAAAGGTCGAGAACCAAAACCTAGTCATTGTGGTAGTCTACAAGCCTCCGGATGCAACATCCCAGAAATTCCAGGAACAGCTGTTAAAAATTGACCACTGTCTGGAAAATCTTCCAGCTCCTGCAACCAACATCTTGCTCCTGGAGGATTTCAACTTAAGGCACCTAAAATGGAGGAATATAGCAATTAATATTGTTGCAGTAATAACACCAGGAGGCACCTCTGATGAAAACTCACACTCACGCGAGCTTTTAAATCTCTGCACAAAATTCAATTTAAACCAGCAAATAATAGAGGCTACTAGACTGGAGAATACACTAGACCTCATCTTCACTAACAATGATGATCTGATAAGAAATGTCACCATATCAAAAACAATATACTCAGATCACAACATAATTGAGGTTCAGACATGTATGCGCGGAGCCCCAAAATGACATAATGAGATTAGTCACGAGGGAGCATTCACCAAATTCAACTTCAATAACAAAAACATAAAGTGGGACCAAGTAAAGCAAGTCCTAACCGATATAAGCTGGGAAGATATACTAAGCAACACAGACCCCAACTTATGCCTAGACCAGATTAACTCAGTGGCACTCGATGTATGCACAAGGCTTATTCCTCTAAGAAAAAGGAGGAGTAGATGTAAAATAGAAAGAGACAGGCGCTCCCTTTACAGGCGACGAAAAAGAATAACAGAGCGGCTAAAAGAGGTCAATATATCTGAAATGCGTAGGGAGACACTGGTCAGAGAAATAGCAAGCATCGAACTTAAGCTTAAAGAATCCTTTAGGAGTCAGGAATCGCGGGAAGAACTAAAAGCCATAAATGAAATCGAAAGAAACCCAAAGTATTTCTTCTCCTATGCAAAATCAAAATCGAGAACAACGTCCAGTATTGGGCCCCTACTTAAACAAGATGGGTCCTACACAGATGACAGCAAGGAAATGAGTGAGCTACTCAAGTCCCAATATGACTCAGTTTTTAGCAAGCCGCTAACCAGACTGAGAGTCGAAGATGAAAATGAATTTTTTATGAGAGAGCCACAAAATTTGATTAACACAAGCCTATCCGATGTTATCCTGACGCCAAATGACTTCGACCAGGCGATAAATGACATGCCCATGCACTCTGCCCCAGGGCCAGACTCATGGAACTCTGTGTTCATCAAGAACTGCAAGAAGCCCCTATCACGAGCCTTTTTCATCCTATGGAGAGGGAGCATGGACACGGGGGTCGTCCCACAGTTACTAAAAACCACAGACATAGCCCCACTCCACAAAGGGGGCAGTAAAGCAACAGCAAAGAACTACAGACCAATAGCACTAACATCCCATATCATAAAAATCTTTGAAAGGGTCCTAAGAAGCAAGATCACCACCCATCTAGAAACCCATCAGTTACACAACCCAGGGCAACATGAGTTTAGAACAGGTCGCTCCTGTCTGTCTCAACTATTGGATCACTACGACAAGGTCCTAAATGCACTAGAAGACAAAAAGAATGCAGATGTAATATATACAGACTTTGCAAAAGCCTTCGACAAGTGTGACCATGGCGTAATAGCGCACAAAATGCGTGCTAAAGGAATAACAGGAAAAGTCGGTCGATGGATTTATAATTTCCTCACTAACAGAACACAGAGAGTAGTCGTCAACAGAGTAAAGTCCGAGGCAGCTACGGTGAAAAGCTCTGTTCCACAAGGCACAGTACTAGCTCCCATCTTGTTCCTCATCCTCATATCCGACATAGACAAGGATGTCAGCCACAGCACCGTGTCTTCCTTTGCAGATGACACCCGAATCTGCATGACAGTGTCTTCCATTGCAGACACTGCAAGGCTCCAGGCGGACATCAACCAAATCTTTCAGTGGGCTGCAGAAAACAATATGAAGTTCAACGATGAGAAATTTCAATTACTCAGATATGGTAAACATGAGGAAATTAAATCTTCATCAGAGTACAAAACAAATTCTGGCCACAAAATAGAGCGAAACACCAACGTCAAAGACCTGGGAGTGATTATGTCGGAGGATCTTACCTTCAAGGACCATAACATTGTATCAATCGCATCTGCTAGAAAAATGACAGGATGGATAATGAGAACCTTCAAAACTAGGGAGGCCAAGCCCATGATTACACTCTTCAGGTCACTTGTTCTATCTAGGCTGGAATATTGCTGCACTCTAACAGCACCTTTCAAGGCAGGTGAAATTGCCGACCTAGAAAATGTACAGAGAACTTTCACGGCGCGCATAACGGAGATAAAACACCTCAATTACTGGGAGCGCTTGAGGTTTCTAAACCTGTATTCCCTGGAACGCAGGAGGGAGAGATACATGATTATATACACCTGGAAAATCCTAGAGGGACTAGTACCGAACTTGCACACGAAAATCACTCACTACGAAAGCAAAAGACTTGGCAGACGATGCACCATCCCCCCAATGAAAAGCAGGGGTGTCACTAGCACGTTAAGAGACCATACAATAAGTGTCAGGGGCCCGAGACTGTTCAACTGCCTCCCAGCACACATAAGGGGGATTACCAACAGACCCCTGGCAGTCTTCAAGCTGGCACTGGACAAGCACCTAAAGTCAGTTCCTGATCAGCCGGGCTGTGGCTCGTACGTTGGTTTGCGTGCAGCCAGCAGCAACAGCCTGGTTGATCAGGCGCTGATCCACCAGGAGGCCTGGTCACAGACCGGGCCGCGGGGGCGTTGACCCCCGAAACTCTCTCCAGGTAAACTCCAGGTAAACAGTCGATGGCCTCTACTCCAAACCAACAGATACAGATACTAATGCCGGAAAAAAAATCCCCCCCCCAGTACCAACAATACCACCAGTCCGATAACATTCTTCTTGGCAAATATTCAGGGTCTAAAGCCAGCAACAAACAACAGAATACCTTTCATCCGTGGACTGCTTGCAGAGGCAAAGGCAATGTTCGCGGTTTTCACTGAGACCCACATAAAGGATCACTTGGACAACGAAATATGGATCCCAGGTTAAAAACCTATACAGATGTGACAGAGTGAACAGGCAAAAGGGGGGGGGGTTGGCCTGTACATTGCAGAGTCACTTGTTTGCACAGAACTGCTAAATGCCTCAAATGATGTAGTGGAAGTTTTAGCAGTAAAGGTCGAGAACCAAAACCTAGTCATTGTGGTAGTCTACAAGCCTCCGGATGCAACATCCCAGAAATTCCAGGAACAGCTGTTAAAAATTGACCACTGTCTGGAAAATCTTCCAGCTCCTGCAACCAACATCTTGCTCCTGGGGATTTCAACTTAAGGCACCTAAAATGGAGGAATATAGCAATTAATATTGTTGCAGTAATAACACCAGGAGGCACCTCTGATGAAAACTCACACTCACGCGAGCTTTTAAATCTCTGCACAAAATTCAATTTAAACCAGCAAATAATAGAGCCTACTAGACTGGAGAATACACTAGACCTCATCTTCACTAACAATGATGATCTGATAAGAAATGTCACCATATCAAAAACAATATACTCAGATCACAACATAATTGAGGTTCAGACATGTATGCGCGGAGCCCCAAAATGACATAATGAGATTAGTCACGAGGGAGCATTCACCAAATTCAACTTCAATAACAAAAACATAAAGTTGGACCAAGTAAAGCAAGTCCTAACCGATATAAGCTGGGAAGATATACTAAGCAACACAGACCCCAACTTATGCCTAGACCAGATTAACTCAGTGGCACTCGATGTATGCACAAGGCTTATTCCTCTAAGAAAAAGGAGGAGTAGATGTAAAATAGAAAGAGACAGGCGCTCCCTTTACAGGCGACGAAAAAGAATAACAGAGCGGCTAAAAGAGGTCAATATATCTGAAATGCGTAGGGAGACACTGGTCAGAGAAATAGCAAGCATCGAACTTAAGCTTAAAGAATCCTTTAGGAGTCAGGAATCGCGGGAAGAACTAAAAGCCATAAATGAAATCGAAAGAAACCCAAAGTATTTCTTCTCCTATGCCAAATCAAAATCGAGAACAACGTCCAGTATTGGGCCCCTACTTAAACAAGATGGGTCCTACACAGATGACAGCAAGGAAATGAGTGAGCTACTCAAGTCCCAATATGACTCAGTTTTTAGCAAGCCGCTAACCAGACTGAGAGTCGAAGATGAAAATGAATTTTTTTATGAGAGAGCCACAAAATTTGATTAACACAAGCCTATCCGATGTTATCCTGACGCCAAATGACTTCGAACAGGCGATAAATGACATGCCCATGCACTCTGCCCCAGGGCCAGACTCATGGAACTCTGTGTTCATCAAGAACTGCAAGAAGCCCCTATCACGAGCCTTTTCCATCCTATGGAGAGGGAGCATGGACACGGGGGTCGTCCCACAGTTACTAAAAACCACAGACATAGCCCCACTCCACAAAGGGGCAGTAAAGCAACAGCAAAGAACTACAGACCAATAGCACTAACATCCCATATCATAAAAATCTTTGAAAGGGTCCTAAGAAGCAAGATCACCACCCATCTAGAAACCCATCAGTTACACAACCCAGGGCAACATGAGTTTAGAACAGGTCGCTCCTGTCTGTCTCAACTATTGGATCACTACGACAAGGTCCTAAATGCACTAGAAGACAAAAAGAATGCAGATGTAATATATACAGACTTTGCAAAAGCCTTCGACAAGTGTGACCATGGCGTAATAGCGCACAAAATGCGTGCTAAAGGAATAACAGGAAAAGTCGGTCGATGGATCTATAATTTCCTCTCTAACAGAACACAGAGAGTAGTCGTCAACAGAGTAAAGTCCGAGGCAGCTACGGTGAAAAGCTCTGTTCCACAAGGCACAGTACTCGCTCCCATCTTGTTCCTCATCCTCATATCCGACATAGACAAGGATGTCAGCCACAGCACCGTGTCTTCCTTTGCAGATGACACCCGAATCTGCATGACAGTGTCTTCCATTGCAGACACTGCAAAGCTCCAGGCGGACATCAACCAAATCTTTCAGTGGGCTGCAGAAAACAATATGAAGTTCAACGATGAGAAATTTCAATTGCTCAGATATGGTAAACATGAGGAAATTAAATCTTCATCAGAGTACAAAACAAATTTTGGCCACAAAATAGAGCGAAACACCAACGTCAAAGACCTGGGAGTGATCATGTCGGAGGATCTCACCTTCAAGGACCATAACATTGTATCAATCGCATCTGCTAGAAAAATGACAGGATGGATAATGAGAACCTTCAAAACTAGGGAGGCCAAGCCCATGATGACACTCTTCAGGTCACTTGTTCTATCTAGGCTGGAATATTGCTGCACACTAACAGCACCTTTCGAGGCAGGTGAAATTGCTGACCTAGAAAATGTACAGAGAACCTTCACGGCACGCATAACGGAGATAAAACACCTAAATTACTGGGAGCGCTTGAGGTTCCTAAAACTGTATTCCCTGGAACGCAGGCGGGAGAGATGCATTATTATATACACCTGGAAAATCCTAGAGGGACTAGTACCGAACTTGCACACGAAAATCACTCACTACGAAAGCAAAAGACTTGGCAGACGATGCAACATCCCCCCAATGAAAAGCAGGGGTGTCACTAGTACGTTAAGAGACCATACAATAAGTGTCAGGGGCCCGAGACTGTTCAACTGCCTCCCAGCATACATAAGGGGGATTACCAACAGACCCCTGGCAGTCTTCAAGCTGGCACTGGACAAGCACCTAAAGTCAGTTCCTGATCAGCCGGGCTGTGGCTCATACGTTGGTTTGTGTGCAGCCAGCAGCAACAGCCTGGTTGATCAGGCTCTGATCCACCAGGAGGCCTGGTCACAGACCGGGCCGCGGGGCCGTTGACCCCCGGAACTCTCTCCATGTAAACTCCATTTAGTCAAGCATGTCAAGGAATTAGAGAAAGTGCAAAGGTTTGCAACAAGACTAGTCCCAGAGCTACGGGGATTGTCCTACGAAGAAATGTTGAGGGAAATCGGCCTGACGACACTGGAGGACAGGAGGGTCAGGGGAGACATGATAACGACATATAAAATACTGCGTGGAATAGACAAGGTAGACAAAGACGGAATGTTCCAGAGATGGGACACAGACACAAGAGGTCACAATTGGAAGTTGAAGACTCAGATGAATCAAAGGGATGTTAGGACGTATTTCTTCAGTCATAGAGTAGTCAGGCCGTGGAATAGCCTAGAAAGTGACGAGGCGGGAACCATACATAGTTTTAAGGCGAGGTATGATATAGCTCATGGGGCAGGGAGAGAGAGAACCTAGTAGCAATCAGCGAAGAGGCGGGGCCAGGAGCTGAGTCTCGATCCCTACAACCACAAATAGGTGAGTACAAATAGGTGAGTACACACGCACACACACACACACACACACACACACATGGTAATGCATTATTTACAGCTAGCAAAGTCAGAGTATTTCTCCAGAATGGTCTGTAATATACCACTGTGGATAAAATACTTTGTCATTTTTTGAACATTTCTGAGTGAGTTGTCTCTAAATTCATTAATTTTATCGCACTCCAGTACATAATGACGCAAGGTGTGACAATAGTCCATCTGGCAAAGTTTACATTTCGTTTGGTCTACATCTGGTGGTGGGGATTTAACCTGCCAAAGATACTTGTAACCCAGCCGGAGCCGGGCGGTAGTGACATCCAAGAGTCTGCTTATCTTGTTGGATGCATCATAGACATGTGGCTCCTCCTGCATGATGGAATGATGATTGATGGACTGACTTGTGTCAATCTCCCTAAATCTGAGTCAATAAAGTTCAATTGAAGTTCTTTTCGTATTATTGTTCTCAAACTGCTAACTGACAAGCCAAGATTGTAATCTACTCCCTCTTTGAAAGCATACAGCTTAGCCAATTTATCAGTTCTATCATGCATCTGAAGACCAATGTGAGATGGAATCCACAGCATGTGCACTCTGACTCCACTGTCCACAATCTTACCATACCTATGTCTGACTTCTGACACAAGCATGCCAAAATTTATACTTAATGAGTTGAGAGCATTTATGGATGACAGAGAATCAGTTACAATTAAAATGTCAACCTTAGATACATGGACGCATTTAAGTGCAAGGAGTATGGCAAACAGTTCTGTTTGAAGGATAGAGGCCCAGTTATTGATGCGTGCTCCAATTTCTTTATGAGAGCCATCACTCTGTATGACAACAGCAACACTACCAGCTGCACCAGTGAACTGGTGAACAGAACCATCAACGTAAATAATTTATGAAAGTGTGTTGTGTGTGACTAAGTTATCAATACAGCTTAAGGCATCATGTTTGGCTTCAAGACGAAGCTTTGGTTGTGATTTAAGAAGAGTTTTGGGGGGAAATGGAGGAATGGTAGTTTGGAATGGGGTAATATCCCATGGAGCAGGGAAGTGTCTCTGTTGCCTAACTTGACATAGATCATGTAGCTGGTTCATGCGGAGGTCGGTTCCAGTTTTTTCGATCCATCTGGAAAGATGTTCACCAGTGCTGAGGAAAGTTTGGAGGGCTTCTGTGCAGGGGTTTGAATGGGCTAACCTAAGCATATTGACCCCAATAAGTATATTTCTTTCAGTAACACGATCTCTAATGCTTGGAATATTAAGTTCTTTCCGCATATTTAAAATTTTGGCAGTACGAGGGCATCCTAGGATGATCCTCATTGCTTCGTTTTGCAGTTTTTCCAGCCCTCCAAGCTTCCAGTCAGACGCGAGTGCAAGTAGTGGCGCCGCATAATCAACCAATGATCTAATATAAGCAAGATACATCATTTTTACAATTTTAACATTAGCTCCATACCTGGGACGAAAATCTGCCACAACTCTAAGTGCTCTCAGCCTTTGTATTGGCGACAAAGTCTCGTTACGACAGGTCCAAGTAGTGGAACCTCAATGCCTAGATACCTGTATCTGCTTACATATTCTAGAAGAGACCCATCATGCAATTGGATCTGACGAACTGTGCCTCTCTGTCGAGGAGGACGCCTGTTGAGTATCTTTGTTTTATCCCCTGAGATTATTAACCCCAGGTCCTGACACGAGGCTAGTTCATGATTAAGAATGTTTTGGGTGTTGGAGAATCCGGTGGTGTAAATCATTATATCATCAGCAAAACTAACCATATAATGATGGGGTTGGCTAGGCATGGCATTAAGTAAGGCATTAATCAGAATATTGAAAAGGGTGGGACTAAGCACACCTCCCTGTGGGGTTCCTAATTCAAAATCTTTAGTTACACTTCTATGTCCCTGGAACAACACAGACAACTTTCTGTTGGACAGGTAACCTTTAATCCAGCGGAGAAGCCATCCTCCAACATCCATTCTGGCAAGTTCACTAATGATTACATGTCGGTTGGCTACATCGAAAGCAGATTTAAGGTCAAGGAAGGTAGTGTATGAGCTGTCAGTGTGCAGAGTGAGAAAGGTGGCTATGCAATGAGGCACGCTCCTTCCATGCATGAAGCCATGCAACCGGGGAGACAAGAATTGCTTAATTCTGTGCATAAGACGATTAAGAATCATCCTTTCGAATGTTTTACACAAGCAGCTAGTAAGGGATATTGGGCGAAATGAGTTTTGTTGATTGGGCTTCAGAATGGGAATAATGAGGCTGTTGGTCCATGATTTAGGGAGCTCCCCAGTGATATAGCTCATTTTATATAATTCAAGTAATGGATTACCTGGTACTCGACACAGCAATCTGAGTATGTTGTAAGTAATACCATCCTCACCAGGCGACGTGGAGTTGCCCTTAGTTGGTGCTGCATCAAGTTCATAATTAGTGAAAGGAATGTTGCAGTCATCTGCCTTGCTGAGCATAAACCAAACAAGTCTCTCCCTTGCATCATATTTGTCCATTAATTTTACCTGTGTGGTACTAGGAAGATTGTCATAGCTAGATGTAGCAGCCCAAGCACTAACTCATTCGCCGTATGTAAGGGATGAGGGTGCGCGATCTGCCCCGTTCTGTTACCCTTAATTCTATTTATGTCCCTCCATGCCCGGCTAAGTGGGGTGTGAGCATTGAGACCGTTGACAAATTGTCCCCAGTCTGTTTGCCGCAGCTCTGTCATACGCTCTCTGGCAGCAGCAAGGGCAGTTTGGAAGAGCCTCAGCATTTCAGGGGTACGATGGTTTCTATAGGCTAGACCTAGTCTGCGAGCAGTGCGTTTCAGTGTTCGAAGTTTAGAATCATTGTAATAGGAATGGTTTTTATAAGACTTGTGATTATTATGGAAGTCATTTGGATTTAGTCTACAAGAGTGCAGAGTCCCTGAAAAATCCCAACCCCCTAAATTGCCCTCATTTGTTGCATATAACCTCAAATCTACTAACTCTTGTGTTCTATATATTAAAAAATCACTTCCTCATCAACTTCTTGCACATAAGAAAACAGAGAGGCTACAATACCACGGTGTTAGGATTTATATAGGGAACTCTGCTCTCAACATATTTAACTGGTATGCTCCTGCTAATAAGTTTAATTACTTGGAGATCCCAACTTGTGCTCATTCTGAACCTACTCTCATTATTGGCGATTATAATGCAAGACACAAAAGCACTGGAAACTCACAATTTGGTAGTCGTAATGGTAATCAACTGCTGTCACTCTTAAACAGTCATGATAATGTGCAAATTGTAGGTGACCTTGAACCCACACATATTTACGGAGGTGTCCTTGATCTGTGTCTTGGCTTTAACATTACTTCTGCCAGCTGTGAGTCTTCCATTGTAACATGTATAGCGTCTGATCATTTCTCAAGGCTAACCTCACTAGATATTGGTAATACTATCCTTCCTGGTGGGATATTCAAACGGAAACGTTTTAATGTTCCCCCTGATCAGCATGATGACTTTGTTGCACATGTGACTGACTGGTATAATTCCTGTGAGTGTACCTCTGTCGAGACTTTTAACAATGACCTTGTGAGCAGTATTCAGAACTACTTAGAGCCGCCTCTGAAACCTCATGGTAATGTAAACCCATCTAACTTCCATAATAATCATACCTCCTATAAAAACCATACCTATTACAATGATTCTAAACTTCGAACACTGAAACGTACTGCTCGCAGACTAGCCTACATAGCCATCGTACTCTTGGAATGCTGAACCTCTTCCAAACTGCCCTTGCTGCTACCAGAGAGCGTATGACAGAGCTGCGGCAAACAAACTGGGAACAATTTGTCAATGGTCTCAATGCTCACACCCCACTTAGCGGGGCATGGAGGGACATAAATAGAATTAAAGGTAACAGAACTGGGCAGATCGCGCACCCTCATCCCTTACATAGGGCGAATGAGTTAGTCAGTGCTTGGGCTGCTACATCTAGCTATGACAGTCTTCCCAGTACCACACAGGCAAAATTAATGGACTACCATCCTGTGGGTGGTAGTCACCCCAGACCATCCTGTGGGTGGTATTCACCCCAGACCATACTGTGAGAGGTAGTCACACCAGACTATCCTGTGGGCGGTAGTCACCCCAGACCATACTGTGGGAAGTAGTCACCCCAGACCATCCTGTGGGTGGTAGTCACCCCAGACCATCCTGTGGGTGGTAGTCACCCCAGACCATCCTGTGGGTGGTAGTCACCCATGACCATCCTGTGGGTGGTAGTCACCCCAGACCATCCTGTGGGTGGTAGTCACCCCAGACCATCCTGTGGGTGGTAGTCACCCATGACCATCATGTGGGTGGTAGTCACCCCAGACCATCCTGTGGGTGGTAGTCACCCCAGACCATCCTGTGGGTGGTAGTCACCCCAGACCATCCTGTGGGTGGTAGTCACCCCAGACCATCCTGTGGGTGGTATTCACCCCAGACCATCCTGTGGGTGGTAGTCACCCATGACCATCATGTGGGTGGTAGTCACCCCAGACCATTATGTGGGTGGTAGTCACCCCAGACCATCCTGTGGGTGGTAGTCACCCATGACCATCATGTGGGTGGTAGTCACCCCAGACCATCCTGTGGGTGGTAGTCACCCCAGACCATCCTGTGGGTGGTATTCACCCCAGACCATCCTGTGGGTGGTAGTCACCCCAGACCATCCTGTGGGTGGTATTCACCCCAGACCATCCTGTGGGTGGTATTCACCCCAGACCATCCTGTGGGTGGTAGTCACCCCAGACCATCCTGTGGGTGGTATTCACCCCAGACCATCCTGTGGGTGGTATTCACCCCAGACCATCCTGTGGGTGGTAGTCACCCCAGACCATCCTGTGGGTGGTATTCACCCCAGACCATCCTGTGGGTGGTAGTCACCCCAGACCATCCTGTGGGTGGTATTCACCCCAGACCATCCTGTGGGTGGTATTCACCCCAGACCATCCTGTGGGTGGTAGTCACCCCAGACCATCCTGTGGGTGGTAGTCACCCCAGACCATCCTGTGGGTGGTATTCACCCCAGACCATCCTGTGGGTGGTAGTCACCCCAGACCATCCTGTGGGTGGTAGTCACCCCAGACCATCCTGTGGGTGGTATTCACCCCAGACCATCCTGTGGGTGGTAGTCACCCCAGACCATCCTGTGGGTGGTAGTCACCCCAGACCATCCTGTGGGTGGTAGTTACCCCAGACCATCCTGTGGGTGGTATTCACCCCAGACCATCCTGTGGGTGGTAGTCACCCCAGACCATCCTGTGGGTGGTAGTCACCCCAGACCATCCTGTGGGTGGTAGTCACCCCAGACCATCCTGTGGGTGGTAGTTACCCCAGACCATCCTGTGGGTGGTAGTCACCCCAGACCATCCTGTGGGTGGTAGTCACCCCAGACCATCCTGTGGGTGGTAGTCACCCCAGACCATCCTGTGGGTGGTAGTCACCCCAGACCATCCTGTGGGTGGTAGTTACCCCAGACCATCCTATGGGCGGTAGTCTTTTTTTTTTTTATATATTTTTATTTAAAAAACACAGTATACATGTATGTTATACATAATTGACTTAAAACACAGTATAGTTGTGTGGTATACAAAATTGATTTTAAAACAAGAACCGTGAAAACTTTATGTAAGACAACAATATATATAACCAAACAGAGAACATACCTTAAACACCAAATAAATATATAACCAAACCTGACAGTCTTATTCTTATTGTGTATGAAATTTTATATACAAAAGAAAGTCATATAAACTAATGCATTGCGCATTCAATGGTGCTATGGACATAAAAATTTATGTACAAAAACAATATCATAGAAACTAATACATTGCACAGTCACTAGTACATTGGTTATATTAAATAACTATCAGAAAACTACATGACTTGAAATTGAAACCTGGTGTTCTTTATTTTTGGTTTTGCAAGTATTGAAAAAGGAATCAAAATATACAAAAAGCCTTTAATAATTAACATAGACTTGTACAGATCTTTTTTTTTGTATATTTTTATTAAAACAGAACAAATACAGTAAAGTATAAGAGTAAAATAAAAACCATACTAGATATTACAAAACCTCTAATACACAATCCCGGTACATTTAGAACACCATAGATCATGGCCATATTACAACCATATACATAACCCACGACCATATACATAACCCACAACCATATACATAACCCACGAACATATACATAACCCACGACCATATACATAACCCACAACCATATACATAACCCACAACCATATACATAACCCACGAACATATACATAACCCACAACCATATACATAACCCACAACCATATACATAACCCACAACCATATACATAACCCACGACCATATACATAACCCACAACCATATACATAACCCACAACCATATACATAACCCACAACCATATACATAACCCACAACCATATACATAACCCACAACCATATACATAACCCACAACCATATACATAACCCACAACCATATACATAACCCACAACCATATACATAACCCACAACCATATACATAACCCACAACCATATACATAACCCACAACCATATACATAACCCACAACCATATACATAACCCACAACCATATACATAACCCACAACCATATACATAACCCACGACCATATACATAACCCACGACCATATACATAACCCACGATCATATACATAACCCACAACCATATACATAACCCACAACCATATACATAACCCACGACCATATACATAACCCACGATCATATACATAACCCACAACCATATACATAACCCACAACCATATACATAACCCACGACCATATACATAACCCACAACCATATACATAACCCACAGCCATATACATAACCCACGACCATATACATAACCCAAAACCATATACATAACCCACAACCATATACATAACCCACGACCATATACATAACCCACGACCATATACATAACCCACAACCATATACATAACCCACAACCATATACATAACCCACAACCATATACATAACCCAAAACCATATACATAACCCACAACCATATACATAACCCACAACCATATACATAACCCACAACCATATACATAACCCACAACCATATACATAACCCACAACCATATACATAACCCACAACCATATACATAACCCACAACCATATACATAACCCACGACCATATACATAACCCACAACCATATACATAACCCACTACCATATACATATACATAACCCACAACCATATACATAACCCACAACCATATACATAACCCACAACCATATACATAACCCACAACCATATACATAACCCACAACCATATACATAACCTACAACCATATACATAACCCACGACCATATACATAACCCACAACCATATACATAACCCACGACCATATACATAACCCACAACCATATACATAACCCACGACCATATACATAACCCACAACCATATACATAACCCACAACCATATACATAACCCACGACCATATACATAACCCACGATCATATACATAACCCACAACCATATACATAACCCACAACCATATACATAACCCACGACCATATACATAACCCACAACCATATACATAACCCACAACCATATACATAACCCACAACCATATACATAACCCACAACCATATACATAACCCACAACCATATACATAACCCACGACCATATACATAACCCACAACCATATACATAACCCACAACCATATACATAACCCACAACCATATACATAACCTACAACCATATACATAACCCAAAACCATATACATAACCCACAACCATATACATAACCCACAACCATATACATAACCCACAACCATATACATAACCCACAACCATATACATAACCCACAACCATATACATAACCCACAACCATATACATAACCCACAACCATATACATAACCCACGACCATATACATAACCCACGACCATATACATAACCCACAACCATATACATAACCCACAACCATATACATAACCCACAACCATATACATAACCCACAACCATATACATAACCCACAACCATATACATAACCTACAACCATATACATAACCCACGACCATATACATAACCCACAACCATATACATAACCCACGACCATATACATAACCCACAACCATATACATAACCCACGACCATATACATAACCCACAACTATATACATAACCCACAACCATATACATAACCCACAACCATATACATAACCTACAACCATATACATAACCCACGACCATATACATAACCCACAACCATATACATAACCCACGACCATATACATAATCCACAACCATATACATAACCCACAACCATATACATAACCCACAACCATATACATAACCCACAACCATATACATAACCTACAACCATATACATAACCCACAACCATATACATAACCTACAACCATATACATAACCCACAACCATATACATAACCCACGACCATATACATAACCCACGACCATATACATAACCCACAACCATATACATAACCCACAACCATATACATAACCCACAACCATATACATAACCTACAACCATATACATAACCCACGACCATATACATAACCCACAACCATATACATAACCCACGACCATATACATAACCCACAACCATATACATAACCCACAACCATATACATAACCCACAACCATATACATAACCCACAACCATATACATAACCCACAACCATATACATAACCCACAACCATATACATAACCCACAACCATATACATAACCCACGACCATATACATAACCCACAACCATATACATAACCCACAACCATATACATAACCTACAAACCCTCCTTTACAATACTCATTATTGCCAGTGCCGACACAGCTGACACTTCTACCCCCCCCCCCCCCGTATGTACAGTCCCCATTCTAAATAACATACATTAATTTCCCTAATGAATGGTCATTGATAACAATTTCTACTAAAATAACCCAACCAACCAACTTCCAAACAAAAACAGTCAGGGTCATTATAAGACATGTAGGAACGAGTCCTGCAATCATATATATATGTATACATATACGCATGCATATACACACATACGTGTATGTGCACTTATTCATAAGAACAAACTGAATCATACATAGAAATAAATCGCTAAATGACTTGTCTGCAAATAAACTAAAAATATTACATTCAATGATAGAACTATACCTAAGACATTGGTTCCCACAAACACCCTACACATACACAAAGTTAATGTTACCGATTAACACTCAATATATAATAGGACCTTCCATACAAAATAAGGGTATATATAAACCCCATCAAATACTTATATATTTTCGTACATAGTGCATAAAGTACCCATTCAATACGATAAAAAGAGACGGATGACAAGGCTAAATCTATCATCAGATTGAAAATATATAAAACATAACCTCACAATATTATATAAATATAAACCTCCTATATAAAATGGTTCTTATGACAATAAGAGAAAAAATCGAAAATCACATACAACTTTTGACTCTGTGAATTTACAAATTCATAAGGTCTACATACTCCGGAGCCCCCGACGGCTCCCTACAAATAAACTTTACCCACATCAACCACCTTGCAAACCAATCAACCATACCTCACCAGGCTTCCAATCACTCCAAGAGGACACACCACTGAAGAGACCAACCCCTTGCCTCTCACCCCATACCCAAACGGAGTAGACGTTCAACAGTAAGTCCACGATATCCCTCCGGAAAACTAATTACCCACCTTCCCCCATATAATTGTTTGTTCCTACATGCTGTCCTATAAAAACTCGCCGCCAACGCTTTTATCCTAATGTTCCCCTCCACCTCCCTCATCCCCCAAGAAACATACAAGTAATCAACTATTACGTATCTGATAGCCCTTCCCACCTCTTTGGGTACCCCTCCCATATCTAACATTAAAGCCCTAAGGGGTGATATCTGTCCCCCCCCCAATAAAAAGAAAACCCTCTTCAACCACAATCTTACCACCTCCAATGCAGAACAAAAATATACTACATGAAAAGCCGTTTCAACTTCCCCACAAAAACCGCATGACGCCTCTCTCACAAAACCCATTCGTCTTAGCACCTCTTTCGATGCTAACGTCCCCATAAGAAATCTATATACTAATTCCCTCGCTCTTGCCGGTATTCTTAATTTACTAAATTCCACCCATATCACTCTCCAATCATATGTGGGATACACTGCCATCCCTTGCATTAATTCCTGACGACGACCCACACCCACTAACCGTTTTACCTTGAGTTTTTTAACATTGCGAACCTTTAACATAAACCGCAACATATCTTCACACTCCACTAAGTCCCTGCCACCCCACCATTTGCGGATATCCCCCATCACCTCCCCCACCCGAAGACCCCTTTCCCCCGCTGCCCGAATATACCTCTGCTTCACATATAGCGCCTTCACCCTAGACCCTAATGCAATCAATCCCAGTCCTCCCTGCCTTACCGCAGTCATTACTACATCTTTGCCCAACCACGCCCTCCCATAACCCCACACATACCTTAAGACTCTTCTTTGCATTTCCATAATATCCTGACTTTGTAATGGGTAAATTTCCGCCACTCCCCACACCTTACTATAAATCAGCGTATTTACCACCACAACCCTTTGATGCAAGGTTACATCCCCGGCCCTTAGACTCCTGAGCCTACTCAAAGCTCTGTCCATTACCATTTCTGAATTAACCCTCCTGCTCTCCTGTGCATCTGCCAAAAACAAAATCCCACAAATCTTTAGCCTATCTACAGTTATCCAGCCAAACTCCTACCCCAAGGTCCCTCCTACCCAAGCGCCTACCTCCAGCAACCGTGATTTCTGCTTATTAACTCTCATCCCAGTAGCATTCCCAAAAACCTCAATTACCCTTCCCACTTTTCTTAAATCTTCTATCTCATTAAGTAAAACAGTTGTATCATCTACATAACCAACAATATTCCCACAATATCCTCCACTCTCCCCCATCCTTCCCATCCCACCATCAACCAGAACATAGAAAGGATTCTGCATACATGCAAAGAGTATTTGGGAGAGTGGACACCCCTGCCTTAAACCCCTCCCCATGCTTACAGAACTACCCAACCTCCCATTTACCTGTACTCTCATTGATGCATTCTCATACAAAGTCCTCACCCATCCAACCACCCTCCCTCCAAAACCCATTCTCACCATACTCTCAATCAAAAATTCCCTATCCACATAATCATAAGCTTTCTCCCAATCCAGACCTAGAATACCTCCCTTATTACTACCCTCAAGGAAATCCCGAATACGACCATGACCTACCCGCATACTCCTCCCCGGGATACCAAACTGTCCCCCATGTATCACCGACCCCATGACCTTCTTCAGTCTATTACCCAAAATTTTCGCAAAAACCTTGTAATCCGCGCACATCAAAGATATTGCACGGTAAGCACTCAACTCTCTTCCCCCCCTCTTCTTTGGCACCAAAACTATGACACCCATACTTTGCGATGTGCCCAACTTCCCACTAGTTAACATATGGTCCAATAGCCTAACAAAACACTGCCTAATACACCCCCAATGTGCTCTATAAAAATCATTTGGTATACCGTCTATCCCTGGTGTTTTCCCGGTACTCATCCCGAAAACTGCCTCTTCCACCTCAACCTCACTTATACCAACCTCCAACCCCACTCTATCCTGCTCACTTAAAACGCTATGGAACCCCCCTTCAAAAATACCCTCCCAGGAACCCCCCTCCCTCCAACTCCATTTCTCCCTAAACCAACTATCTGCATAAAGACTCATACTTTCCGTATTGGATAGGACTCGACCCACTGGATACCCTCCCACCCCAGGGCTTGTCTCCAATTGTAGAATGGTGGTTACACTCTGTCGATCCCTAAATTTACGTAAAACATACCCAGACGGCTTATCACCCCACAAAACATCCTCTAACCCCGCCCTAACCCTAATTGCATCAAACCTATCATTGTGTAATTCAGTGATTCTACTCCGCAGACTGTCCATTTCATCCCTCCTACCACCTCCCCCAACATAACAATCTTGCAACTGTCCCTCCAGATAATTTTGCAACCCAAAACGCCACCTCGCCTCTTCTCGTCCCCTTACCTTAAAAAAATTCGCTATTCCAGGTTTGGCCTGCATTTCCCACCAATCTAACAGATCTATCTCCCTGTCCCTAGCCTCCCAAAAAGGCAACCACCAATCACTGAAAAAAGGCCCCTCCCCCTCCTCCTTAAGAAGCCTTACATTTAATTTCCAGTACCCAGAATAAATACGCACCACTCCATCCCACATCAAATCTGCTATTACCGCCCTGTGATCAGAAAACCCCACGTCAAGGGTTTGCACCCTCACAACGTCTATTCCCTGCTTAATATAGATTCTGTCCAATCGCGCTTCATATCCCCTACGGACGAACGTGTGCTCCACTAGGTATCCCCCCCTCCCCACCACATCTACAACCCCAATATCTCGCAATACATCCCTCAGAACACTCAACACACAACCCGCCCCTCTCGGTTCGACATCACCACTCCGAATCACACAATTCCAATCACCTCCAATTACTGTTATAGCAGGCAAACCTCTCAAGTGATACATCAGTACCTCCCTGACAAAATCTACTTTTACCCTGGTATTACTAGTTGCTGGCATGTAAACTCCTACGAAACTTGCTCGACTCTCACCCCAGACACCATCCACCCTCACGACCCTCCCACCCCCCTCCTCTTCCCAGCCGATGACACGCAAGGGGCTGGTCTCCTTTATCGCCACTGCTACCCCACCTTTCAATTGCAAACCACTGGTAACATACATCCGATATCCTTTTAACCTCAACACACAACCAGCCCTATGATTATGCTCTTGCAAAAAGCAAATGTCTACATCAAACCGCCGTAAAAACCACTCCAACCAAACTTTCTTAACCTCAGTCTTAAGTCCATTAACATTAAGCGTGACACTTCTGAAAATTATAGAAGGGGCGGCTTTCCCCTATGCCGCTGGGATTTACTAGCTGCACTTTTCACATTACGTATTCCCTTACCACTCGAGTTATCCTGTGCAGTCACCTTCCCCCTCCCTCTCCCACTGTGCAACTCAGGCGCACCTCTACCACTATGTGGCATCGGCTCCACAACCGCTGCCCATGACTTCTTCCCCGGCCTCTGCCCCGGGGTAATAACCTCGTCTATCTCTGATGCCGCAGTTCTTTTCCTAGAACTTCCACTTACACACATCTCACCCTCAGACGAATCCTCCTGGTGTACCTCCACGGCCACCACATGCTCCAGCCTTTTCTTACTCAAGTCTTTCTCCACAATTTGTTGTCCCTCCAGCTCTCCAACTTCACATAAACTGAGGACACCTTCTGCACCGGGCTCCTCCCCATCCAAAAAGTCCTTGATCACATCTGCCAGTAAACCCTCCTGAGTCGAAGCTTCCTGGACAAAAGACTCCTCAGATATCACCTTCGACTCCCCCGACTCCCCTGGGAGAGTGACACACGTCTCCGCCACCGCCACCTCCCGGTCGACCTCCTCGCTCCAGAGATCAGACCTCCGGCCTCCCGAGGCAACAGAGCCAGGCACCAAATCACACGACTGTTGAATCACAATCGGCGTTTCCAGAATTCGAGGAGCCCGCCTCCTAGGACACTGGGCCGCCATGTGCTCATAAGAGCTACACAGACGACATGTTTTTCTCTGACCCGCATAGTACACATAAACCTGTGTTCTACAACCGGTCATCGTTACATAGGATGGTATAGGCCTTGTTAAAGACATTGTAAGGGTGTAAGAACCTTCCGGCATTCCTTCATATGGACCATCCCTCCATACCCCCATGGTTGCAGAATGCACTGTACATTCCATACCTTCACCCATGTGAAGTACTTAGAAACATCATGTAACACAACATCCATCGCTGAATTCACACTCATGCGTTGTTCCTGGTACTGCTCGACAATTCTTGTGTAGAAGCCGGCTCTTAGAAATTTCACGAAGATTCTTGTCAAACCATTAAGAGCGACGCCATATAATTCCTCGTTGGGGATACCATATGTGTCCCTGATGATGTTAGGGAGAAGTACGTTCATCGTATCTCCACTTAACGTACCACGAACCAGCTCTATGCAGATAGTATTTACTCTTCGTACTGTATGTTCAGCCATTTTGATATCCCAAAATGAGCAGCGCACGTCCTCACTACTCAATGGTTGTTGATGTACTGTGGGAGCTCGCCTGAAAACAGCAGAGGGGTGCCGAGCACAACCGCACTCCACCGTGGTCAGGCAGCGAATGGGGTTGCCAGTCGGTCAAGAAGTTTATTTATTTGAGGACTTTGTCGGTCACTTGTTTAAGTCTTATTCGAGTATTGAGACATAGTGAACTACTTAGAGCACTTACACACATACACAAACTTACTTGTACATATTTGTAATATCTTATTAAATGTTAATGTACCAGACGGTACTTAAGAATTATAAATGTGATATGTGCTTTCAGCACAATAATATTGAACTCGAGAGATTGATTTTATTTTGATTGCTGTGATTTAATTTACTTTGATAATATACCTCTAGACTTAATAAATTTATTAAATTTTAATTTCTCTAGTTAGTAGCCTACCAGTTGTAATCCTAAAGCGCTATCGAACCATACTGAATTTTAATGGATAATTGGACAAGGATACTGACTACTTGTTACGAAAACCCAGTAACAGGCTGGATGCTAGAAGGGCAGTCCTTTCTAGTATTCACTGGAGATCTCTAAGCTTTTAGAATCGCGTTTTTTGTAACACCCCAGACCATCCTATGGGAGGTAGTCACCCCAGACCATCATGTGGGTGGTAGTCACCCCAGACCATCCTGTGGGCGGAAGTCACACCAGAACATAATATGGGCGATACTCCTCCCAGACCATCCTGTGGGTGGTAGTCACCCCATACCAATGCTGTGGGCCGTAGTCACCCCAGACCATCCTGTGTGTGGAAGTAACCTCAGATCATCCAGTGATCAGTAGTCACCCCAGACCATCCTGTGGGGGGTAGTCACCCCAGAGCATCCTGTAGGCGGTAGTCACCCCATACCCATCCAGCGGGAGGTAGTCACCCCAGACCATCGTGAGGGCAGTAGTCACCCGAGACCATCCTGTGGGTGGTAGCCACCTCAGACAATCCTGTGGGTGGTAGTCACCCCACACCATCCTGTGGGCAGTAGTCACCACAGACCATCCTGTGGGCGGTAGCCACCCTGGACCATCCTGTGGGTGGTAGTCACCCCAGACCATCCTGCAGGTGATAGTCACCCCAGACCATCCTGTGTGTGGTAGTCACCCCAGACCATCCTGTGGGTGTTAGTCACCCCAGACCATCCTGTGGGCGGTAGTCACCCCAGACCATCCTGTGGGCAGTACTCAACCCAGACCATCCTGTGGGTGGTAGTCACCCGAGACCATCCTGTGGGCAGTAGTTACCACAGATCATCCTGTGGGTGGTAGTCAACCCAGACCAACCTGTGGGTGTCTGTCACCCCAGACCATCCTATGGGTGGTAGTCACCCCAGACCATACTGTGGGTGGTAGTCTTCCCAGACCATCCAGGGGCGATAGTCACCACAGACCATCCTGGTGGCGGTAGTCACACCAGACCCATCCTCTGAGTCGTAGACACCCCAGACCCTAGTGTGTGCAGTAGTCACCCCAGTCCATCCTGTGGGTGGTAGTCACCCCAGACCATCCTGAGGGTGGAAGTCACCCCAGACAATCCTGTGGGAGGTAGTCACCCCAGACAATCCTTTGGGAGGTAGTCAAGCCAGACCATCCTGTGGGTGGTAGTCACCCCAGACCATCCCGTGTGTGGTAGTCACACCAGACGATCGTGTGGGCTGTAGTTTCCCCAGAAGATCATGTGGGCGGTAGTCACCTCAAACCATCCTATAGGCGGTAGTCACCCTAGACCACCCTGTGGGTGGTAGTCACCCCATACCCATCCTGTGGGCTGTAGTCACCCCAGACCATCCTGTGGGTGGAAGTAACCTCAGACCATCCAGTGGGCAGTAGTCACCCCAGACAAACCTGTGGGCGGTAGTCACCCCAGACCATCCTATAGACGGTAGTCACCCCATACCCATCCAGTGGATGGTAGTCACCCCAGATCATCCTGTGGGCAGTAGTTGTCCGAGACCATCCTGTGGGTGGTAGCCACCCCAGACCATCCTGAGTGTGGTAGTCACCCCAGACCATCATGTGGGTAGTAGTCACCCCAGTTCATCCTATGGGTGGTAGTCACCCCAGACCATCAAGTGGGCGGTAGTCACCACAGACAACCCTGTGGGCGGTCGTCACTCCGGACCATCCTGTGGGCGGTAGTCACCCCAGACCATCCTGTGAGTGGTAGTCACCCCAGACCATCCTGTGGGTGGTAGTCACCCCAGACCATCCTGTGGGTGGTAGTCACATCAGACCAACCCGTGGGCGGTAGTTACCCCAGACCATCCTGTGGGCGGAAGTCACCCCTGATCATCCTGTGGGCGGTAGTCACCCCAGACCCCTCACGTGGGTGGTAGTCACCCCAGACAATCCTGTGGGCGGTAGTCACGCCAGACCATCCTGTGGGCAGTAGTCACCCCAGACCATCCTGTGGGCGGTAGTCACCCCAGACTATCCTGTGGGTGGTAGTAACCCCAGACCATCCAGTGGGTGGTAGTCACCCCAGATAATCCTGTGGGTGGTAGTCACCCCAGACCATCATGTTGTTGGTAGTCACCCCAGACCAACCTGTATGCGGTAGTCACCCCAGACCATCCAGTGCGTGGTAGTCACCCCAGACCATCCTGTGGGCGATAGTTACCCCAGACCATCCTATGGGCGGTAGTCAAACCAGACCATCCTGTGAATGGTAGTCACGCCAGACCATCCTATGGGCGGTAGTAACCCCATGCAATCCTGTGAGCGGTAGTAACCCCAGACCATCATATGAACGGTAGTCACCCCAGACCACCCTGTGGGCAGTAATCACCCCATACCCATCCTGTGGGCGTTAGTCACCCAAGACCATGATGTGGGCGGTAGTCCCACCAGACCATCGTATGGGCGGTAGTCACCCCAGACCTTCCTGTGGGTGGTAGTCACCCCAGACCATCCTGGGGCGGTAGTCACCCTAGGCCATCCTGTTGGTCGTAGTCACCCCAGACCATCCTTTGGGCGGTAGTCACTTCAGACCATCCTGTTGGTGGAAGTAACCTCAGACCATGCAATGGGCGGTAGTCACCCCAGACCTTCCTGTGGGCGGTAGTCACCCCAGACAATCCTGTAGGCGGTAGTCACCCCATACCCATCCTGTGAACGGAAGTCACCCCAGACCATCATAAGGGTGGTAGTCACCCCAGACCATCCTGTGGGTGGTCGTCACCCCATACCCATCCTTTGGGCGGTAGTCACCAAAGTCCATCCTGTTCGCGGTAGTCACCCCAGACCATTATGTGGGCGGTAGTCACCCCAGACCATCCTGTGGGCGGTAGTCACCCCAGATCATCCTATGGGTGGTAGCCACCCCAGACCATCCTATGGGTGGTAGTTACCTCAGACCATCCAATGAGTGGTAGTCACGCCAGACCATCCTGTGGGCGGTAGTCACCCCAGACCATCCAATGGGTGGTAGTTACCCCAGACCATCCTATGGATGGTAGTTACCCCAGACCATCCTATGGGTGGTAGTCACCCCAGACCATCCTATGGGTGGCAGTTGCCCCAGACCATCCTATGGGTGGTAGTCACGCCAGACCATCCTGTGGGCGGAAGTCACCCTAGACCATCCTATGGGTGGTAGTCACCCCAGACCATCCTATGGGTGGTAGTTTCCCCAGACCATCCTATGGGTGGTAGTCACGCCAGACCATCCTGTGGGCGGTAGTCACCCCAGACCATCCTATGGGTGGTAGTTACCCCAGCCCATCCTATGGGTGGTACTTACCCAAGACCATCCTATGGGTGGTAGTTACCCCAGCCCATCCTATGGGTGGTAGTTACCCCAGACCATCCTATGGGTGGTAGTCTCGCCAGACCATCCTGTGGGCGGTAGTCACCCCAGACCATCCTGTGGGTGGTAGTTGCCCCAGACCATCCTGTGGGTGGTAGTTACCCCAGACCATCCTATGGGTGGTAGTTACCTCAGACCTTCCTATGGGTGGTAGTTACCCCAGACCATCCTGTAGGTGGTAGTTACCCCGGACCATCCTGTGGGTGGTAGTTACCCCAGACCATCCAGTGGTTGGTAGTTACCCCAGACCATCATGTAGGTGGTAGTTACCCCAGACCATACTGTGGGTGGTAGTTTCCCCAGACCATCCTGTGGGTGGTAGTTACCCGAGACCATCCTGAGGGTGGTAGTTACCCCAGACCATCCAGTGGGTGGTAGTTTCCCCAGACCATCCTGTGGGTGGTAGTTACCCCAGACCATCCGATGGGTGGTAATTACCCCAGACCGTCCTGTGGGTGGTAGTTACCCCAGACCATCCTGTGGGTGGTAGTTACCCCGGACCGTCCTATGGGTGGTAATTACCCCAGAACATCCTGTGGGTGGTAGTTACCCCAGACCATCCTATGGGTGGAAGTTACCCCAGACCATCCTGTGGGTGGTAGTTACCCCAGACCATTATGTGGGTGGTAGTTACAACAGACCATCCTGCGGGTGGTAGTTACCCCAGACCATCCTGTGGGTGGTAGTTACCCCAGATCATCCTATGGGTGGTAGTTACACCAGACCATCCTGTGGGTGGAAGTTACCCCAGACCATCCTGTTCATGGTAGTTACCCCAGACCATCCTGTGGGTGGTAGTTACCCCAGACCATCCTGTGGGTGGTAGTTACCCCAGACCATCCTGTGGGTAGTAGTTACCCCAGACCATCCTGTGGGAGGTAGTTACCACAGACCATCCTATGGGTGGTACTTACCCCAGACCATCCTTTGTGTGGTAGTTACCCCAGACCATCCTGTGGGTGGTAGTTACCCCAGACCATCTTGTGGGTGGTAGTTACCGCAGACCATCCTATGGGTGGAAGTTACCCCAGACCGTCCTATGGGTGGTAGTTACCCCAGACCATCCTGTGGGTGGTAGTTACCCCAGACCATCCTGTGGGTGGAAGTTACCCCAGACCATCCTGTGGGTGGTAGTTACCCCAGACCATCCTGTGGGTGGTAGTTACCCCAGACCATCCTGTGGGTGGTAGTTACTCCAGATCATCCTATGGGTGGTAGTTACACCAGACCATCCTGTGGGTGGTAGTTACCCCAGACCATCCTGTGGGCTGTAGTCACCCTAGACCATCCTATGGGTGGTAGTCACCCCAGACCATCCTATGGGTGGTAGTTTCCCCAGACCATCCTATGGATGGTAGTCACGCCAGACCATCCTGTGGGCGGTAGTCACCCCAGACCATCCTATTTGTGGTAGTTACCCCAGCCCATCCTATGGGTGGTAGTTACCCCAGACCATCCTATGGGTGGTAATCACCCCAGACCATCCTGTGGGTGGTAGTTACCCCAGACCATCCTGTGGGTGGCAGTTACCCCAGACCATCCTGTGGGCGGTAGTCACCCTAGACCATCCTATGGGGGTTAGTCACCCAAGACCATCCTTCGGGTGGTAGTTTCCCCAGACCATCCTATGGGTGGTAGTCACGCCAGACCATCCTGTGGGCGGCAGTCTCCCCAGACCATCCTATGGGCGGTAGTTACCCCAGACCATCCTATGGGTGGTAGTCACCCCATACCTTCCTATGGGTGTTAGTTACTCCAGACCATCCTATGGGTGGTAGTTACCCCAGACCATCCTGTGGGTGGTAGTTGCCCCAGACCATCCTGTGGGTGGTAGTTACCCCAGACCATCTTATGGGTGGTAGTTACCCCAGACCATTCTATGGGTGGTAGTTACCCCAGACCATCCTGTTGGTGGTAGTTACCCCAGACCATCCTGTGGGTGGTAGTTACCCCAGACCATCCTGTATGTGGTAGTTACCCAAGACCATCATGTGGGTGGTAGTTACCCCACACCAACCTGTGGGTGGTAGTTTCCCCAGACCATCCTGTGGGTGGTAGATACCCGAGACCATCCTGTGGGTGGTAGTTACCCCAGACCATCCTGTTGGTGGTAGTTACCCCAGACCATCCAGTGGGTGGTAGTTACCCCAGACCATCCTATGGGTGGTAATTACCCCAGACCATCCTGTGGGTGGTAGTTACCCCAGACCATCCTGTGGGTGGTAGTTACCTCAGACCATCATGTGGGTGGTAGTTACCCCGGACCATCCTGTGGGTGGTAGTTACGCCAGACCATCCTGTGGGTGGTAGTTACCCCAGACCATCCTGTGGGTGGTAGTTACCCCAGACCATCCTGTGGGTGGTAGTTACCCCAGACCATCCTGTGGGTGGTAGTTACCCCAGACCATCCTGTGCGAGGTAGTTACCCCAGACCATCCTATGGGTGGTAGTTACCCCAGTCCATCCTTTGGGTGGTAGTTAACCCAGACAATCCTGTATGTGGTAGTTACCCCAGACCATCATGTGGGTGGTAGTTACGCCAGACCATCCTGTGGGTGGTAGTTACCCCAGACCATCGTGTGGGTGTTAGTTACCCCAGACCATCGTGTGGGTGGTAGTTACCCCAGACCATCCTGTGGGTGGTAGTTACCCCAGACCATCCTGTGGGTGGTAGTTACCCCAGACCATCCTGTGGGTGGTAGTTACCCCAGACCATCCTATGGGTGGTAATTACCCCAGACCATCCTGTGGGTGGTAGTTACCCCAGACCATCCTGTGGGTGGTAGTTACCCCGGACCATCCTGTGGGGTGGGAGTTACGCCAGACCATCCTGTGGGTGGTAGTTACTCCAGACCATCGTGTGAGTGGTAGTTACCCCAGACCATCCTGTGGGTGGTAGTTACCCCAGACCATCCTGTGGGTGGTAGTTACCCCAGACCTTCCTGTGGGTGGTAGTTACCCCACACCATCCTGTGGGTGGTAGTTACCCCAGACCATCCTGTGGGTGGTAGTTACCCCAGACCATCCTTTAAGAGGTAATTACCCCAGACCATCCTGTGGGTGGTAGTTACCCCAGACCATCCTTTGGGTGGTAGTTACCCCAGACCATCCTGTGGGTGGTAGATACCCCAGACCATCCTGTGGGTGGTAGTTACCCCAGACCATCCTATGGGTGGAAGTTACCCCAGACCATCCTATGGGTGGTAGTTACCCCAGACCATCCTGTGGGTGGTAGTTACCCCAGACCATCCTGTGGGTGGTAGTTACCCCAGACCATCCTGTGGGTGGTAGTTACCGCAGACCATCCTGCGGGTGGTAGTTACCCCAGACCATCCAGTGGGTGGTAGTTACCCCAGATCATCCTATGGGTGGTAGTTACACCAGATCATCCTGTGGATGGTAGTTACCCCAGACCATCCTGTGCGTGGTAGTTACCCCAGACCATCCTGTGGGTGGTAGTTACCCCAGACCATCCTGTGGGTGGTAGTTACCCCAGACCATCCTGTGGGAGGTAGTTACCCCAGACCATCCTATGGGTGGTACTTAACCCAGACCATCCTTTGAGTGGTAGTTACCCCAGACCATCCTATGGGTGGAAGTTACCCCAGACCATCCTGTGGGTGGTAGTTATCCCAGACCATTATGTGGGTGGTAGTTACAACAGACCATCCTGTGGGTGGTAGTTACCCCAGACCATCCTGTGGGTGGTAGTTACCCCAGACCATCCTGTGGGTGGTAGTTACCCCAGACCATCCTGCGGGTGGTAGTTACCCCAGACCATCCAGTGGGTGGTAGTTACCCCAGATCATCCTATGGGTGGTAGTTACACCAGACCATCCTGTGGGTGGTAGTTACCCCAGACCATCCTGTGGATGGTAGTTACCCCAGACCATCCTGTTGGTGGTAGTTACCCCAGACCATCCTATGGGTGGTAATTACCCCAGACCGTCCTGTGGGTGGTAGTTACCCCAGACCATCCTGTGGGTGGAAGTTACCCCGGACCGTCCTATGGGTGGTAATTACCCCAGACCATCCTGTGGGTGGTAGTTACCCCAGACCATCCTATGGGTGGAAGTTACCCCAGACCATCCTGTGGGTGGTAGTTACCCCAGACCATTATGTGGGTGGTAGTTACAACAGACCATCCTGCGGGTGGTAGTTACCCCAGACCATCCTGTGGGTGGTAGTTACCCCAGATCATCCTATGGGTGGTAGTTACACCAGACCATCCTGTGGGTGGAAGTTACCCCAGACCATCCTGTTCATGGTAGTTACCCCAGACCATCCTGTGGGTGGTAGTTACCCCAGACCATCCTGTGGGTGGTAGTTACCCCAGACCATCCTGTGGGTAGTAGTTACACCAGACCATCCTGTGGGAGGTAGTTACCACAGACCATCCTATGGGTGGTACTTACCCCAGACCATCCTTTGTGTGGTAGTTACCCCAGACCATCCTGTGGGTGGTAGTTACCCCAGACCATCTTGTGGGTGGTAGTTACCGCAGACCATCCTATGGGTGGAAGTTACCCCAGACCGTCCTATGGGTGGTAGTTACCCCAGACCATCCTGTGGGTGGTAGTTACCCCAGACCATCCTGTGTGTGGAAGTTACCCCAGACCATCCTGTGGGTGGTAGTTACCCAAGACCATCCTGTGGGTGGTAGTTACCCCAGACCATCCTGTGGGTGGTAGTTACTCCAGATCATCCTATGGGTGGTAGTTACACCAGACCATCCTGTGGGTGGTAGTTACCCCAGACCATCCTGTGGGCGGTAGTCACCCTAGACCATCCTATGGGTGGTAGTCACCCCAGACCATCCTATGGGTGGTAGTTTCCCCAGATCATCCTATGGATGGTAGTCACGCCAGACCATCCTGTGGGCGGTAGTCACCCCAGACCATCCTATTTGTGGTAGTTACCCCAGCCCATCCTATGGGTGGTAGTTACCCCAGACCATCCTATGGGTGGTAATCACCCCAGACCATCCTGTGGGTGGTAGTTACCCCAGACCATCCTGTGGGTGGCAGTTACCCCAGACCATCCTGTGGGCGGTAGTCACCCTAGACCATCCTATGGGGGTTAGTCACCCCAGACCATCCTTCGGGTGGTAGTTTCCCCAGACCATCCTATGGGTGGTAGTCACGCCAGACCATCCTGTGGGCGGCAGTCTCCCCAGACCATCCTATGGGCGGTAGTTACCCCAGACCATCCTATGGGTGGTAGTCACCCCATACCTTCCTATGGGTGCTAGTTACTCCAGACCATCCTATGGGTGGTAGTTACCCCAGACCATCCTGTGGGTGGTAGTTGCCCCAGACCATCCTGTGGGTGGTAGTTACCCCAGACCATCCTATGGGTGGTAGTTACCCCAGACCATTCTATGGGTGGTAGTTACCCCAGACCATCCTGTTGGTGGTAGTTACCCCAGACCATCCTGTGGGTGGTAGTTACCCCAGACCATCCTGTATGTGGTAGTTACTCAAGACCATCATGTGGGTAGTAGTTACCCCACACCATCCTGTGGGTGGTAGTTTCCCCAGACCATCCTGTGGGTGGTAGATACCCGAGACCATCCTGTGGGTGGTAGTTACCCCAGACCATCATGTGGGTGGTAGTTACCCCAGACCATCCTGTGGGTGGTAGTTACCCCAGACCATCCTGTGGGTGGTAGTTACCCCAGACCATCCTGTGTGAGGTAGTTACCCCAGACCATCCAATGGGTGGTAGTTACCCCAGTCCATCCTTTGGGTGGTAGTTACCCCAGACCATCCTGTGGGTGGTAGTTACCCCAGACCATCCTGTGGGTGGAAGTTACCCCAGACCATCCTATGGGTGGAAGTTACCCCAGACCATCCTATGGGTGGTAGTTACCCCAGACCATCCTGTGTGTGGTAGTTACCCCAGACCATCCTGTGGGTGGTAGTTACCCCAGACCATCCTGTGGGTGGTAGTTACCCCAGACCATCCTGCGGGTGGTAGTTACCCCAGACCATCCTGTGGGTGGTATTTACCCCAGATCATCCTATGGGTGGTAGTTACACCAGACCATCCTGTGGGTGGTAGTTACCCCAGACGATCCTGTGGATGGTAGTTACCCTAGACCATCCTGTGGGTGGTAGTTACCCCAGACCATCCTGTGGGTGGTAGTTACCCCAGACCATCCTGTGGGTGGTAGTTACCCCAGACCATCCTGTGGGAGGTAGTTACCCCAGACCATCCGATGGGTGGTAGTTACTCCAGACTATCCTTTGGGTGGTAGTTACCCCAGACCATCCTGTGGGTGGTAGTTACCCCAGACCATCCTGTGGGTGGTAGTTACCCCAGACCATCCTGTATGTGGTAGTTACCCGAGACCATCATGTGGGTGGTAGTTACCCCACACCATCCTGTGGGTGGTAGTTTCCCCAGACCATCCTGTGGGTGGTAGTTACCCCAGACCATCCTATGTGTGGTAATTACCCCAGACCATCCTGTGGGTTGTAGTTACCCCAGACCATCCTGTGGGTGGTAGTTACTTCAGACCATCATGTGGGTGGTAGTTACCGCGGACCATCCTGTGGGTGGTAGTTACGCCAGACCATCCTGTGGGTGGTAGTTACCCCAGACCATCGTGTGGGTGTTAGTTACCCCAGACCATCCTGTGGGTGGTAGTTACCCCAGACCATCCTCTGGGTGGTAGTTACCCCAGACCATCCTGTGGGTGGTAGTTACCCCAGACCATCCTGTGGGTGGTAGTTACTCCAGACCATCCTGTGGGTGGTAGTTACCCCTGACCATCCTATGGGTGGTAATTACCCCAGACCATCCTGTGGGTGGTAGTTACCCCAGACAATCCTGTGGGTGGTAGTTACCCCTGACCATCCGGTGGGGTGGTAGTTACGCCAGACCATCCTGTGGGTGGTAGTTACTCCAGACCATCGTGTGGGTGGTAGTTACCCCAGACCATCGTGTGGGTGGTAGTTACCCCAGATCATCCTGTGGGTGGTAGTTACCCCAGACCTTCCTGTGGGTGGTAGTTACCCCACACCATCCTGTGGGTGGTAGTTACCCCAAACCATCCTGTGGGTGGTAGTTACCCCAGACCATCCTTTAAGAGGTAGTTACCCCAGACCATCCTGTGGGTGGTAGTTACCCCAGACCATCCTTTGGGTGGTAGTTACCCCAGACCATCCTGTGGGTGGTAGTTACCCCAGACCATCCTGTGGGTGGTAGTTTCCCCAGACCATCCTATGGGTGGAAGTTACACCAGACCATCCTATGGGTGGTAGTTACCCCAGACCATCCTGTGGGTGGTAGTTACCCCAGACCATCCTGTGGGTGGTAGTTACCCCAGACCATCCTGTGGGTGGTAGTTACCCCAGACCATCCTGCGGGTGGTAGTTACCCCAGACCATCCAGTGGGTGGTAGTTACCCCAGATCATCCTATGGGTGGTAGTTACACCAGACCATCCTGTGGGTGGTAGTTACCCCAGACCATACTGTGGATGGTAGTTACCCCAGACCATCCTGTGGGTGGTAGTTACCCCAGACCATCCTGTGGGTGGTAGTTACCCCAGACCATCCTGTGGGAGGTAGTTACCCCAGACCATCCTATGGGTGGTACTTAACCCAGACCATCCTTTGAGTGGTAGTTACCCCAGACCATCCTGTGGGTGGTAGTTACCCCAGACCATCTTGTGGGTGGTAGTTACCCCAGACCATCCTGTGGGTGGCAGTTACCCCAGACCATCTTGTGGGTGGTAGTTACCCCAGACCATCCTATGGGTGGTAGTCACCCCAGACCATCCTATGGGTGGTAGTTTCCCCAGACCATCCTATTGATGGTAGTCACGCCAGACCATCCTGTGGGCGGTAGTCACCCCAGACCATCCTATGGGTGGTAGTTACCCCAGCCCATCCTATGGGTGGTAGTTACCCCAGACCATCCTATGGGTGGTAGTCACCCCAGACCATCCTGTGGGTGGTAGTTACCCCAGACCATCCTGTGGGTGGCAGTTACCCCAGACCATCCTATGGGTGGTAGTTACCCCAGACCATCTTGT
Source organism: Cherax quadricarinatus (assembly GCF_038502225.1). Lineage (NCBI taxonomy): Eukaryota > Metazoa > Arthropoda > Malacostraca > Decapoda > Parastacidae > Cherax > Cherax quadricarinatus. Next base: position 33,280,704 of record NC_091330.1, read on the forward strand.
GGGTGGTAGTTACCCCAGACCATCCTATGGGTGGTAGTCACCCCAGACCATGCTATGGGTGGTAGTTTCCCCAGACCATCCTATGGATGGTAGTCACGCCAGACCATCCTGTGGGCTGTAGTCACCCCAGACCATCCTATGGGTGGTAGTTACCCCATCCCATCCTATGGGTGGTAGTTACCCCAGACCATCCTATGGGTGGTAGTCACCCCAGACCATCCTGTGGGTGGTAGTTACCCCAGACCATCCTGTGGGTGGCAGTTACCCCAGACCATCCTGTGGGTGGTAGTCACCCCAGACCATCCTTCGGGTGGTAGTTTCCCCAGACCATCATATGGGTGGTAGTCACGCCAGACCATCCTGTGGGCGGTAGTCTCCCCAGACCTTCCTATGGGCGGTAGTTACCCCAGACCATCATATGGGTGGTAGTCACCTCATACCTTCCTATGGGTGCTAGTTACTCCAGACCATCCTATGGGTGGTAGTTACCCCAGACCATCCTGTGGGTGGTAGTTGCCCCAGACCATCCTGTGGGTGGTAGTCACCCCATACCAATCCTGTGGGCTGTAGTCACACCAGACCATCCTGTGTGTGGAAGTAACCTCAGATCATCCAGTGATCAGTAGTCACCCCAGACCATCCTGTGGGGAGTAGTCACCCCAGACCATGCTATGGGTGGTAGTTACACCAGACCATCCTGTGGGTGGTAGTTACCCCAGACCATCCTGTGGATGTTAGTTACCCCAGACCATCCTGTGGGTGGTAGTTACCCCAGACCATCCTGTGGGTGGTATTTACCCCAGACCATCCTGTGGGTGGGAGTTACCCCAGACCATCCTGTGGGTGGTAGTTACTCCAGATCATCCTATGGGTGGTAGTTACACCAGACCATCCTGTGGGTGGTAGTTACCCCAGACCATCCTATGGGTGGAAGTTACCCCAGACCGTGCTATGGGTGGTAGTTACCCCAGACCATCCTGTGGGTGGTAGTTACCCCAGACCATCCTGTGGGTGGAAGTTACCCCAGACCATCCTGTGGGTGGTAGTTACCCCAGACCATCCTGTGGGTGGTAGTTACCCCAGACCATCCTGTGGGTGGTAGTTACTCCAGATCATCCTATGGGTGGTAGTTACACCAGACCATCCTGTGAGTGGTAGTTACCCCAGACCATCCTGTGGATGGTAGTTACCCCAGACCATCCTGTGGGTGGTAGTTACCCAAGACCATCCTGTGGGCGGTAGTCACCCTAGACCATCCTATGGGTGGTAGTCACCCCAGACCATCCTATGGGTGGTAGTTTCCCGAGACCATCCTATGGATGGTAGTCACGCCAGACCATCCTGTGGGCGGTAGTCTCCACAGACCATCCTATGGGTGGTAGTTACCCCAGCCCATCCTATGTGTGGTAGTTACCCCAGACCATCCTATGGGTGGTAGTCACCCCAGACCATCCTGAGGGTGGTAGTTACCCCAGACCATCCTGTGGGTGGCAGTTACCCCAGACCATCCTGTGGGCGGTAGTCACCCTAGACCATCCTATGGGGGGTAGTTACCCCACACCATCCTTCGGGTGGTAGTTTCCCCAGACCATCCTATGGGTGGTAGTCTCGCCAGACCATCCTGTGGGCGGTAGTCTCCCCAGACCATCCTATGGGCGGTAGTTTCCCCAGACCATCCTGTGGGTGGTAGTCACCCCATACCTTCCTATGGGTGCTAGTTACTCCAGACCATCCTATGGGTGGTAGTTACCCCAGACCATCCTGTGGGTGGTAGTTTCCCCAGACCATCCTGTGGGTGGTAGATACCCGAGACCATCCTGTTGGTGGTAGTTACCCCAGACCATCCTGTGGGTGGTAGTTACCCATGACCATCCTGTGGGTGGTAGTTACCCCAGACCATCCTATGGGTGGTAATTACCCCAGACCATCCTGTGGGTGGTAGTTACCCCAGACCATCCTGTGGGTGGTAGTTACCCCAGACCATCATGTGGGTGGTAGTTACCCGGACCATCCTGTGGGTGGTAGTTACGCCAGACCATCCTGTGGGTGGTAGTTACCCCAGACCATCGTGTGGGTGGTAGTTACCCCAGACCATCCTGTGGGTGGTAGTTACCCCAGACCATCCTGTGGGTGGTAGTTACCCCAGACCATCCTGTGCGAGGTAGTTACCCCAGACCATCCTACGGGTGGTAGTTACCCCAGACCATCCTTTGGGTGGTAGTTACCCCAGACCATCCTATGGGTGGTAGTTACCCCAGACCATCCTGTGGGTGGAAGTTACCCCAGACCATCCTATGGGTGGAAGTTACCCCAGACCATCCTATGGGTGGTAGTTACCCCAGACCATCCTGTGTCTGGTAGTTACCCCAGACCATCCTGTGGGTGGTAGTTACCCCAGACCATCCTGTGGGTGGTAGTTACCCCAGACCATCCTGCGGGTGGTAGTTACCCCAGACCATCCTGTGGGTGGTATTTACCCCAGATCATCCTATGGGTGGTAGTTACACCAGACCATCCTGTGGGTGGTAGTTACCCCAGACCATCCTGTGGATGGTAGTTACCCCAGACCTTCCTGAGGGTGGTAGTTACCCCAGACCATCCTGTGGGTGGTAGTTACCCCTGACCATCCTGTGGGTGGTAGTTACCCCAGACCATCCTGTGGGAGGTAGTTACCCCAGACCATCCTATGGGTGGTAGTTACTCCAGACCATCCTTTGGGTGGTAGTTACCCCAGACCATCCTGTGGGTGGTAGTTACCCCAGACCATCCTATGGGTGGTAGTTACCCCAGACCATCCTGTATGTGGTAGTTACCCCAGACCATCATGTGGGTGGTAGTTACCCCACACCATCCTGTGGGTGGTAGTTTCCCCAGACCATCCTGTGGGTGGTAGTTACCCCAGACCATCCTGTGGGTGGTAGTTACCCCAGACCATCCTGTGGGTGGTAGTTACCCCAGACCATCCTGTGGGTCGTAGTTACCCCAGACCATCCTATGTGTGGTAATTACCCCAGACCATCCTGTGGGTGGTAGTTACCCCAGACCATCCTGTGGGTGGTAGTTACCCCAGACCATCATGTGGGTGGTAGTTACCCCGGACCATCCTGTGGGTGGTAGTTACGCCAGACCATCCTGTGGGTGGTAGTTACCCCAGACCATCGTGTGGGTGGTAGTTACCCCAGACCATCCTGTGGGTGGTAGTTACCCCAGACCATCCTGTGGGTGGTAGTTACCCCAGACCATCCTGTGGGTGGTAGTTACTCCAGACAATCGTGTGGGTGGTAGTTACCCCAGACCATCCTGTCGGTGGTAGTTACCCCAGACCTTGCTGTGGGTGGTAGTTACCCCACACCATCCTGTGGGTGGTAGTTACCCCAGACCATCCTGTGGGTGGTAGTTACCCCAGACCATCCTGTAAGAGGTAGTTACCCCAGACCATCCTGTGGGTGGTAGTTACCCCAGACCATCCTTTGGGTGGTAGTTACCCTAGACCATCCTGTGGGTGGTAGTTACCCCAGACCATCCTGTGGTTGGTAGTTACCCCAGACCATCCTATGGGTGGAAGTTACCCCAGACCATCCTATGGGTGGTAGTTACCCCAGACCATCCTGTGGGTGGTAGTTACCCCAGACCATCCTTTGGGTGGTAGTTACCCCAGACCATCCTGTGGGTGGTAATTACCCCAGACCATCCTGCGGGTGGTAGTTACCCCAGACCATCCTGTGGGTGGTAGTTACCCCAGATCATCGTATGGGTGGTAGTTACACCAGACCATCCTGTGGGTTGTAGTTACACCAGACCATCCTGTGGATGGTAGTTACCCCAGACCATCCTGTGGGTGGTAGTTACCCAAGACAATCCTGTGGGTGGTAGTTACCCCAGACCATCCTGTGGGTGGTAGTTACCCCAGACCATCCTGTGGGAGGTAGTTAACCCAGACCATCCTATGGGTGGTACTTAACCCAGACCATCCTTTGGGTGGTAGTTACCCCAGACCATCCTGTGGGTGGTAGTTACCCCAGACCATCTTGTGGGTGGTAGTTACCGCAGACCATCCTATGGGTGGAAGTTACCCCAGACCGTCCTGTGGGTGGTAGTTACCCCAGACCATCCTGTGGGTGGTAGTTACCCCAGACAATCCTGTGGGTGGAAGTTACCCCAGACCATCCTGTGGGTAGTAGTTACCCCAGACCATCCTGTGGGTGGTAGTTACCCCAGACCATCCTGTGGGTGGTAGTTACCCCAGATCATCCTATTGGTGGTAGTTACACCAGACCATCCTGTGGGTGGTAGTTACCCCAGACCATCCTGTGGATGGTAGTTACCCCAGACCATCCTGTGGGTGGTAGTTACCCCAGACCATCCTGTAGGCGGTAGTCTCCCTAGACCATCCTATGGGTGGTAGTCACCCCAGACCATCCTATGGGTGGTAGTTTCCCCAGACCATCCTATGGATGGTAGTCACGCCATACCATCCTGTGGGCGGTAGTCACCCCAGACCATCCTATGGGGGGTAGTTACCCCAGCCCATCCTATGGGTGGTGTTTACCCCTGACCATCCTATGGGTGGTAGTAACCCCAGACCATCCTGTGGGTGGTAGTTACCCCACACCATCCTGTGGGTGGCAGTTACCCCAGACCATCCTGTGGGCGGTAGTCACCCTAGACCATCCTATGGGTGGTAGACACCCCAGACCATCCTTCGGGTGGTAGTTTCCCCAGACCATCCTGTGGGTGGTAGTCACGCCAGACCATCCTGTGGGCGGTAGTCTCCCCAGACCATCCTATGGGCGGTAGTTACCCCAGACCATCCTATGGGTGGTAGTCACCCCATACCTTCCTATAGGTGCTAGTTACTCCAGACCATCCTACGGGTGGTAGTTACCCCAGACCATCCTGTGGGTGGTAGTTGCCCCATACCATCCTGTGGGTGGTAGTTACCCCAGACCTTCCTATAGGTGGTAGTTACCCCAGACCATCCTGTTAGTGGTAGTTACCCCAGACCATCCTGTGGGTGGTAGTTACCCCAGACCATACTGTATGTGGTAGTTACCCCAGACCATCATGTGGGTGGTAGTTTCCCCACACCATCCTTTGGGTGGAAGTTTCCGAAGACCATCCTGTGGGTGGTAGATACCCAAGACCATCCTGTGGGTGGTAGTTACCCCAGACCATCCTGTGGGTGGTAGTTACCCCAGACCATCTTGTGGGTGGTAGTTACCCCAGACCATCCTTTGGGTGGTAATTACCCCAGACCATCCTGTGGGTGGTAGTTACCCCAGACCATCCTGTGGGTGGTAGTTACCCAAGACCATCATGTGGGTGGTAGTTACCCCGGACCATCCTGTGGGTGGTAGTTACGCCAGACCATCCTGTGGGTGGTAGTTACTCCAGATCATCCTATGGGTGGTAGTTACACCAGACCATCCTGTGGGTGGTAGTTACCCCAGACCATCCTATGGGTGGAAGTTACCCCAGACCGTGCTATGGGTGGTAGTTACCCCAGACCATCCTGTGGGTGGTAGTTACCCCAGACCATCCTGTGGGTGGAAGTTACCCCAGACCATCCTGTGGGTGGTAGTTACCCCAGACCATCCTGTGGGTGGTAGTTACCCCAGACCATCCTGTGGGTGGTAGTTACTCCAGATCATCCTATGGGTGGTAGTTACACCAGACCATCCTGTGAGTGGTAGTTACCCCAGACCATCCTGTGGATGGTAGTTACCCCAGACCATCCTGTGGGTGGTAGTTACCCAAGACCATCCTGTGGGCGGTAGTCACCCTAGACCATCCTATGGGTGGTAGTCACCCCAGACCATCCTATGGGTGGTAGTTTCCCGAGACCATCCTATGGATGGTAGTCACGCCAGACCATCCTGTGGGCGGTAGTCTCCACAGACCATCCTATGGGTGGTAGTTACCCCAGCCCATCCTATGTGTGGTAGTTACCCCAGACCATCCTATGGGTGGTAGTCACCCCAGACCATCCTGAGGGTGGTAGTTACCCCAGACCATCCTGTGGGTGGCAGTTACCCCAGACCATCCTGTGGGCGGTAGTCACCCTAGACCATCCTATGGGGGGTAGTTACCCCACACCATCCTTCGGGTGGTAGTTTCCCCAGACCATCCTATGGGTGGTAGTCTCGCCAGACCATCCTGTGGGCGGTAGTCTCCCCAGACCATCCTATGGGCGGTAGTTTCCCCAGACCATCCTGTGGGTGGTAGTCACCCCATACCTTCCTATGGGTGCTAGTTACTCCAGACCATCCTATGGGTGGTAGTTACCCCAGACCATCCTGTGGGTGGTAGTTTCCCCAGACCATCCTGTGGGTGGTAGATACCCGAGACCATCCTGTTGGTGGTAGTTACCCCAGACCATCCTGTGGGTGGTAGTTACCCATGACCATCCTGTGGGTGGTAGTTACCCCAGACCATCCTATGGGTGGTAATTACCCCAGACCATCCTGTGGGTGGTAGTTACCCCAGACCATCCTGTGGGTGGTAGTTACCCCAGACCATCATGTGGGTGGTAGTTACCCGGACCATCCTGTGGGTGGTAGTTACGCCAGACCATCCTGTGGGTGGTAGTTACCCCAGACCATCGTGTGGGTGGTAGTTACCCCAGACCATCCTGTGGGTGGTAGTTACCCCAGACCATCCTGTGGGTGGTAGTTACCCCAGACCATCCTGTGCGAGGTAGTTACCCCAGACCATCCTACGGGTGGTAGTTACCCCAGACCATCCTTTGGGTGGTAGTTACCCCAGACCATCCTATGGGTGGTAGTTACCCCAGACCATCCTGTGGGTGGAAGTTACCCCAGACCATCCTATGGGTGGAAGTTACCCCAGACCATCCTATGGGTGGTAGTTACCCCAGACCATCCTGTGTCTGGTAGTTACCCCAGACCATCCTGTGGGTGGTAGTTACCCCAGACCATCCTGTGGGTGGTAGTTACCCCAGACCATCCTGCGGGTGGTAGTTACCCCAGACCATCCTGTGGGTGGTATTTACCCCAGATCATCCTATGGGTGGTAGTTACACCAGACCATCCTGTGGGTGGTAGTTACCCCAGACCATCCTGTGGATGGTAGTTACCCCAGACCTTCCTGAGGGTGGTAGTTACCCCAGACCATCCTGTGGGTGGTAGTTACCCCTGACCATCCTGTGGGTGGTAGTTACCCCAGACCATCCTGTGGGAGGTAGTTACCCCAGACCATCCTATGGGTGGTAGTTACTCCAGACCATCCTTTGGGTGGTAGTTACCCCAGACCATCCTGTGGGTGGTAGTTACCCCAGACCATCCTATGGGTGGTAGTTACCCCAGACCATCCTGTATGTGGTAGTTACCCCAGACCATCATGTGGGTGGTAGTTACCCCACACCATCCTGTGGGTGGTAGTTTCCCCAGACCATCCTGTGGGTGGTAGTTACCCCAGACCATCCTGTGGGTGGTAGTTACCCCAGACCATCCTGTGGGTGGTAGTTACCCCAGACCATCCTGTGGGTCGTAGTTACCCCAGACCATCCTATGTGTGGTAATTACCCCAGACCATCCTGTGGGTGGTAGTTACCCCAGACCATCCTGTGGGTGGTAGTTACCCCAGACCATCATGTGGGTGGTAGTTACCCCGGACCATCCTGTGGGTGGTAGTTACGCCAGACCATCCTGTGGGTGGTAGTTACCCCAGACCATCGTGTGGGTGGTAGTTACCCCAGACCATCCTGTGGGTGGTAGTTACCCCAGACCATCCTGTGGGTGGTAGTTACCCCAGACCATCCTGTGGGTGGTAGTTACTCCAGACAATCGTGTGGGTGGTAGTTACCCCAGACCATTCTGTGGGTGGTAGTTACCCCAGACCATCCTGTCGGTGGTAGTTACCCCAGACCTTGCTGTGGGTGGTAGTTACCCCACACCATCCTGTGGGTGGTAGTTACCCCAGACCATCCTGTGGGTGGTAGTTACCCCAGACCATCCTGTAAGAGGTAGTTACCCCAGACCATCCTGTGGGTGGTAGTTACCCCAGACCATCCTTTGGGTGGTAGTTACCCTAGACCATCCTGTGGGTGGTAGTTACCCCAGACCATCCTGTGGTTGGTAGTTACCCCAGACCATCCTATGGGTGGAAGTTACCCCAGACCATCCTATGGGTGGTAGTTACCCCAGACCATCCTGTGGGTGGTAGTTACCCCAGACCATCCTTTGGGTGGTAGTTACCCCAGACCATCCTGTGGGTGGTAATTACCCCAGACCATCCTGCGGGTGGTAGTTACCCCAGACCATCCTGTGGGTGGTAGTTACCCCAGATCATCGTATGGGTGGTAGTTACACCAGACCATCCTGTGGGTTGTAGTTACACCAGACCATCCTGTGGATGGTAGTTACCCCAGACCATCCTGTGGGTGGTAGTTACCCAAGACAATCCTGTGGGTGGTAGTTACCCCAGACCATCCTGTGGGTGGTAGTTACCCCAGACCATCCTGTGGGAGGTAGTTAACCCAGACCATCCTATGGGTGGTACTTAACCCAGACCATCCTTTGGGTGGTAGTTACCCCAGACCATCCTGTGGGTGGTAGTTACCCCAGACCATCTTGTGGGTGGTAGTTACCGCAGACCATCCTATGGGTGGAAGTTACCCCAGACCGTCCTGTGGGTGGTAGTTACCCCAGACCATCCTGTGGGTGGTAGTTACCCCAGACAATCCTGTGGGTGGAAGTTACCCCAGACCATCCTGTGGGTAGTAGTTACCCCAGACCATCCTGTGGGTGGTAGTTACCCCAGACCATCCTGTGGGTGGTAGTTACCCCAGATCATCCTATTGGTGGTAGTTACACCAGACCATCCTGTGGGTGGTAGTTACCCCAGACCATCCTGTGGATGGTAGTTACCCCAGACCATCCTGTGGGTGGTAGTTACCCCAGACCATCCTGTAGGCGGTAGTCTCCCTAGACCATCCTATGGGTGGTAGTCACCCCAGACCATCCTATGGGTGGTAGTTTCCCCAGACCATCCTATGGATGGTAGTCACGCCATACCATCCTGTGGGCGGTAGTCACCCCAGACCATCCTATGGGGGGTAGTTACCCCAGCCCATCCTATGGGTGGTGTTTACCCCTGACCATCCTATGGGTGGTAGTAACCCCAGACCATCCTGTGGGTGGTAGTTACCCCACACCATCCTGTGGGTGGCAGTTACCCCAGACCATCCTGTGGGCGGTAGTCACCCTAGACCATCCTATGGGTGGTAGACACCCCAGACCATCCTTCGGGTGGTAGTTTCCCCAGACCATCCTGTGGGTGGTAGTCACGCCAGACCATCCTGTGGGCGGTAGTCTCCCCAGACCATCCTATGGGCGGTAGTTACCCCAGACCATCCTATGGGTGGTAGTCACCCCATACCTTCCTATAGGTGCTAGTTACTCCAGACCATCCTACGGGTGGTAGTTACCCCAGACCATCCTGTGGGTGGTAGTTGCCCCATACCATCCTGTGGGTGGTAGTTACCCCAGACCTTCCTATAGGTGGTAGTTACCCCAGACCATCCTGTTAGTGGTAGTTACCCCAGACCATCCTGTGGGTGGTAGTTACCCCAGACCATACTGTATGTGGTAGTTACCCCAGACCATCATGTGGGTGGTAGTTTCCCCACACCATCCTTTGGGTGGAAGTTTCCGAAGACCATCCTGTGGGTGGTAGATACCCAAGACCATCCTGTGGGTGGTAGTTACCCCAGACCATCCTGTGGGTGGTAGTTACCCCAGACCATCTTGTGGGTGGTAGTTACCCCAGACCATCCTTTGGGTGGTAATTACCCCAGACCATCCTGTGGGTGGTAGTTACCCCAGACCATCCTGTGGGTGGTAGTTACCCAAGACCATCATGTGGGTGGTAGTTACCCCGGACCATCCTGTGGGTGGTAGTTACGCCAGACCATCCTGTGGGTGGTAGTTACCCCAGACCATAGTGTGGGTGGTAGTTACCCCAGACCATCCTGTGGGTGGTAGTTATCCCAGACCATCCTGTGGGTGGTAGTTACCCCAGACCTTCCTGTGGGTGGTAGTTACCCCAGACCATCCTGTGGGTGGTGGTTACCCCAGACCATCCTGTGGGTGGTAGTTACCCCAGACCATCCTGTGCGAGGTAGTTACCCCAGACCATCCTATGGGTGGTTGTTACCCCAGACCATCCTTTGGGTGGTACTTACCCCAGACCATCCTGTGGGTGGAAGTTACCCCAGACCATCCTATGGGTGGAAGTTACCCCAGACCATCCTATGGGTGGTAGTTACCCCAGACCATCCTGTGTGTGGTAGTTTCCCCAGACCATCCTGTGGGTGGTAGTTACCCCAGACCATCCTGTGGGTGGTAGTTACCCCAGACCATCCTGCGGGTGGTAGTTGCCCCATACCATCCTGTGGGTGGTATTTACCCCAGACCATCCTATGGGTGGTAGTTACACCAGACCATTCTGTGGGTGGTAGTTACCCCAGACCATCCTGTGGATGGTAGTTACCCCAGACCATCCTGTGGGTGGTAGTTACCCCAGACCATCCTGTGGGTGGTAGTTACCCTAGACCATACTGTGGGTGGTAGTTACCCCAGACCATCCTGTGGGAGGTAGTTACCCCAGACCATCCTATGGGTGGTAGTTACTCCAGACCATCCTTTGGGTGGTAGTTACCCCAGACCATCCTGTGGGTGGTAGTTACCCCAGACCATCCTGTGGGTGGTAGTTACCCCAGACCATCCTGTATGTGGTAGTTACCCCACACCATCATGTGGGTGGTAGTTACCCCACACCATCCTGTGGGTGGTAGTTTCCCCAGACCATCCTGTGGGTGGTAGTTACCCGAGACCATCCTGTGGGTGGTAGTTACCCCAGACCATCCTGTGGGTGGTAGTTATCCCAGACCATCCTGTGGGTGTTAGTTACCCCAGACCATCCTATGGGTGGTAATTACTCCAGACCATCCTTTGGGTGGTAGTTACCCCAGACCATCCTGTGGGTGGTAGTTACCCCAGACCATCATGTGGGTGGTAGTTACCCCGTACCATCCTGTGGGTGGTAGTTACGCCAGACCATCCTGTGGGTGGTAGTTACCCCAGACCATGGTGTGGGTGGTAGTTACCCCAGACCATCCTGTAGGTGGTAGTTACCCCAGACCATCCTGTGGGTGGTAGTTACCCCAGACCTTCCTGTGGGTGGTAGTTACCCCAGACCATCCTGTGGGTGGTAGTTACCCCAGACCATCCTGTGGGTGGTAGTTACCCCAGACCATCCTGTGCGAGGTAGTTACCCCAGACCATCCTATGGGTGGTAGTTACCCCAGACCATCCTTTGGGTGGTAGTTACCCCAGACCATCCTGTGGGTGGTAGTTACCCCAGACCATCCTGTGGGTGGAAGTTACCCCAGACCATCCTATGGGTGGAAGTTACCCCAGACCATCCTATGGGTTGTAGTTACCCCAGACCATCCTGTGTGTGGTAGTTACCCCAGACCATCCTGTGGGTGGTAGTTACCCCAGACCATCCTGTGGGTGGTAGTTACCCCAGACCATCCTGTGGGTGATAGTTACCTCAGACAGTCCTATGGGTGGAAGTTACCCCAGACCATCCTATGGGTGGTAGTTACCCCAGACCTTCCTGTGGGTGGTAGTTACCCCAGACCATCCTGTGGGTGGTAGTTACCCCAGACCATCGTGTGGGTGGTAGTTACCCCAGACCATCCTGTGGGTGGTAGTTACCCCAGATCATCGTATGGGTGGTAGTTACACCAGACCATCCTGTGGGTGGTAGTTACCCCAGACCATCCTGTGGATGGTAGTTACCCCAGACCATCCTGTGGGTGGTAGTTACCACAGACCATCCTGTGGGTGGTAGTTACCCCAGACCATCCTGTGGGAGGTAGTTACCCCAGACCATCCTATGGGTGGTACTTAACCCAGACCATCCTTTGGGTGGTAGTTACCCCAGACTATCTTGTGGGTGGTAGTTACCCCAGACCATCTTGTGGGTGGTAGTTACCGCAGACCATCCTATGGGTGGAAGTTACCCCAGACCGTCCTATGGGTGGTAGTTACCCCAGACCATCCTGTGGGTGGTAGTTACCCCAGACCATCCTATGGGTGGAAGTTACCCCAGACCGTCCTATGGGTGGTAGTTACCCCAGACCATCCTGTGGGTGGTAGTTACCCCATACCATCCTGTGGGTGGAAGTTACCCCAGACCATCCTGTGGGTGGTAGTTACCCCAGACCATCCTGTATGTGGTAGTTACCCCATACCATCATGTGGGTGGTAGTTACCCCACACCATCCTGTGGGTGGTAGTTACCCCAGACCATCATGTGGGTGGTAGTTACCCCAGACCATCCTGTGGGTGGTAGTTACCCAAGACCATCCTGTGGGTGGTAGTTACCCCAGACCCTCCTGTGGGTGGTAGTTACCCCAGACTATGCTGTGCGTGGTAGTTACCCCAGACCATCCTGTGGGTGGTAGTTACCCCAGACCATCCTGTGGGTGGTAGTTACCCCAGACCATCCTGTGGGTGGTAGTTATCCCAGACCATCCTGTGGGTGTTAGTTACCCCAGACCATCCTATGGGTGGTAATTACCCCAGACCATCCTTTGGGTGGTAGTTACCCCAGACCATCCTGTGGGTGGTAGTTACCCCAGACCATCATGTGGGTGGTAGTTACCCCGTACCATCCTGTGGGTGGTAGTTACGCCAGACCATCCTGTGGGTGGTAGTTACCCCAGACCATGGTGTGGGTGGTAGTTACCCCAGACCATCCTGTAGGTGGTAGTTACCCCAGACCATCCTGTGGGTGGTAGTTACCCCAGACCTTCCTGTGGGTGGTAGTTACCCCAGACCATCCTGTGTGTGGTAGTTACCCCAGACCATCCTGTGGGTGGTAGTTACCCCAGACCATCCTGTGCGAGGCAGTTACCCCAGACCATCCTATGGGTGGTAGTTACCCCAGACCATCCTTTGGGTGGTAGTTACCCCAGACCATCCTGTGGGTGGTAGTTACCCCAGACCATCCTGTGGGTGGAAGTTACCCCAGACCATCCTATGGGTGGAAGTTACCCCAGACCATCCTATGGGTTGTAGTTACCCCAGACCATCCTGTGTGTGGTAGTTACCCCAGACCATCCTGTGGGTGGTAGTTACCCCAGACCATCCTGTGGGTGGTAGTTACCCCAGACCATCCTGCGGGTGGTAGTTACCCCAGACCATCCTGTGGGTGGTATTTACCCCAGATCATCCTATGGGTGGTAGTTACACCAGACCATCCTGTGGGTGGTAGTTACCCCTGACCATCCTGTGCATGGTAGTTACCCCAGACCATCCTGTGGGTGTTAGTTACCCCAGACCATCCTGTGGGTGGTAGTTACCCCAGCCCATCCTATGTGTGGTAGTTACCCCAGACCATCCTATGGGTGGTAGTCACCCCAGACCATCCTGAGGGTGGTAGTTACCCCAGACCATCCTGTGGGTGGCAGTTACCCCAGACCATCCTGTGGGCGGTAGTCACCCTAGACCATCCTATGGGGGGTAGTTACCCCACACCATCCTTCGGGTGGTAGTTTCCCCAGACCATCCTATGGGTGGTAGTCTCGCCAGACCATCCTGTGGGCGGTAGTCTCCCCAGACCATCCTATGGGCGGTAGTTTCCCCAGACCATCCTGTGGGTGGTAGTCACCCCATACCTTCCTATGGGTGCTAGTTACTCCAGACCATCCTATGGGTGGTAGTTACCCCAGACCATCCTGTGGGTGGTAGTTTCCCCAGACCATCCTGTGGGTGGTAGATACCCGAGACCAACCTGTTGGTGGTAGTTACCCCAGACCATCCTGTGGGTGGTAGTTACCCCAGACCATCCTGTGGGTGGTAGTTACCCCAGACCATCCTATGGGTGGTAATTACCCCAGACCATCCTGTGGGTGGTAGTTACCCCAGACCATCCTGTGGGTGGTAGTTACCCCAGACCATCATGTGGGTGGTAGTTACCCGGACCATCCTGTGGGTGGTAGTTACGCCAGACCATCCTGTGGGTGGTAGTTACCCCAGACCATCGTGTGGGTGGTAGTTACCCCAGACCATCCTGTGGGTGGTAGTTACCCCAGACCATCCTGTGGGTGGTAGTTACCCCAGACCATCCTGTGCGAGGTAGTTACCCCAGACCATCCTACGGGTGGTAGTTACCCCAGACCATCCTTTGGGTGGTAGTTACCCCAGACCATCCTATGGGTGGTAGTTACCCCAGACCATCCTGTGGGTGGAAGTTACCCCAGACCATCCTATGGGTGGAAGTTACCCCAGACCATCCTATGGGAGGTAGTTACCCCAGACCATCCTGTGTCTGGTAGTTACCCCAGACCATCCTGAGGGTGGTAGTTACCCCAGACCATCCTGTGGGTGGTAGTTACCCCAGACCATCCTGCGGGTGGTAGTTACCCCAGACCATCCTGTGGGTGGTATTTACCCCAGATCATCCTATGGGTGGTAGTTACACCAGACCATCCTGTGGGTGGTAGTTACCCCAGACCATCCTGTGGATGGTAGTTACCCCAGACCTTCCTGAGGGTGGTAGTTACCCCAGACCATCCTGTGGGTGGTAGTTACCCCTGACCATCCTGTGGGTGGTAGTTACCCCAGACCATCCTGTGGGAGGTAGTTACCCCAGACCATCCTATGGGTGGTAGTTACTCCAGACCATCCTTTGGGTGGTAGTTACCCCAGACCATCCTGTGGGTGGTAGTTACCCCAGACCATCCTATGGGTGGTAGTTACCCCAGACCATCCTGTATGTGGTAGTTACCCCAGACCATCATGTGGGTGGTAGTTACCCCACACCATCCTGTGGGTGGTAGTTTCCCCAGACCATCCTGTGGGTGGTAGTTACCCCAGACCATCCTGTGGGTGGTAGTTACCCCAGACCATCCTGTGGGTGGTAGTTACCCCAGACCATCCTGTGGGTCGTAGTTACCCCAGACCATCCTATGTGTGGTAATTACCCCAGACCATCCTGTGGGTGGTAGTTACCCCAGACCATCCTGTGGGTGGTAGTTACCCCAGACCATCATGTGGGTGGTAGTTACCCCGGACCATCCTGTGGGTGGTAGTTACGCCAGACCATCCTGTGGGTGGTAGTTACCCCAGACCATCGTGTGGGTGGTAGTTACCCCAGACCATCCTGTGGGTGGTAGTTACCCCAGACCATCCTGTGGGTGGTAGTTACCCCAGACCATCCTGTGGGTGGTAGTTACTCCAGACAATCGTGTGGGTGGTAGTTACCCCAGACCATTCTGTGGGTGGTAGTTACCCCAGACCATCCTGTCGGTGGTAGTTACCCCAGACCTTGCTGTGGGTGGTAGTTACCCCACACCATCCTGTGGGTGGTAGTTACCCCAGACCATCCTGTGGGTGGTAGTTACCCCAGACCATCCTGTAAGAGGTAGTTACCCCAGACCATCCTGTGGGTGGTAGTTACCCCAGACCATCCTTTGGGTGGTAGTTACCCTAGACCATCCTGTTGGTGGTAGTTACCCCAGACCATCCTGTGGGTGGTACTTACCCCAGACCATCCTATGGGTGGAAGTTACCCCAGACCATCCTATGGGTGGTAGTTACCCCAGACCATCCTGTGGGTGGTAGTTAACCCAGACCATCCTTTGGATGGTAGTTACCCCAGACCATCCTGTAGGTGGTAATTACCCCAGACCATCCTGCGGGTGGTAGTTACCCCAGACCATCCTGTGGGTGGTAGTTACCCCAGATCATCGTATGGGTGGTAGTTACACCAGACCATCCTGTGGGTTGTAGTTACACCAGACCATCCTGTGGATGGTAGTTACCCCAGACCATCCTGTGGGTGGTAGTTACCCAAGACAATCCTGTGGGTGGTAGTTACCCCAGACCATCCTGTGGGTGGTAGTTACCCCAGACCATCCTGTGGGAGGTAGTTAACCCAGACCATCCTATGGGTGGTACTTAACCCAGACCATCCTTTGGGTGGTAGTTACCCCAGACCATCCTGTGGGTGGTAGTTACCCCAGACCATCTTGTGGGTGGTAGTTACCGCAGACCATCCTATGGGTGGAAGTTACCCCAGACCGTCCTGTGGGTGGTAGTTACCCCAGACCATCCTGTGGGTGGTAGTTACCCCAGACAATCCTGTGGGTGGAAGTTACCCCAGACCATCCTGTGGGTAGTAGTTACCCCAGACCATCCTGTGGGTGGTAGTTACCCCAGACCATCCTGTGGGTGGTAGTTACCCCAGATCATCCTATTGGTGGTAGTTACACCAGACCATCCTGTGGGTGGTAGTTACCCCAGACCATCCTGTGGATGGTAGTTACCCCAGACCATCCTGTGGGTGGTAGTTACCCCAGACCATCCTGTAGGCGGTAGTCTCCCTAGACCATCCTATGGGTGGTAGTCACCCCAGACCATCCTATGGGTGGTAGTTTCCCCAGACCATCCTATGGATGGTAGTCACGCCATACCATCCTGTGGGCGGTAGTCACCCCAGACCATCCTATGGGGGGTAGTTACCCCAGCCCATCCTATGGGTGGTGTTTACCCCTGACCATCCTATGGGTGGTAGTAACCCCAGACCATCCTGTGGGTGGTAGTTACCCCAGACCATCCTGTGGGTGGCAGCTACCCCAGACCATCCTGTGGGCGGTAGTCACCCTAGACCATCCTATGGGTGGTAGACACCCCAGACCATCCTTCGGGTGGTAGTTTCCCCAGACCATCCTATGGGTGGTAGTCACGCCAGACCATCCTGTGGGCGGCAGTCTCCCCAGACCATCCTATGGGCGGTAGTTACCCCAGACCATCCTATGGGTGGTAGTCACCCCATACCTTCCTATAGGTGCTAGTTACTCCAGACCATCCTATGGGTGGTAGTTACCCCAGACCATCCTGTGGGTGGTAGTTGCCCCATACCATCCTGTGGGTGGTAGTTACCCCAGACCTTCCTATAGGTGGTAGTTACCCCAGACCATCCTGTTAGTGGTAGTTACCCCAGACCATCCTGTGGGTGGTAGTTACCCCAGACCATACTGTATGTGGTAGTTACCCCAGACCATCATGTGGGTGGTAGTTTCCCCACACCATCCTTTGGGTGGAAGTTTCCGAAGACCATCCTGTGGGTGGTAGATACCCAAGACCATCCTGTGGGTGGTAGTTACCCCAGACCATCCTGTGGGTGGTAGTTACCCCAGACCATCTTGTGGGTGGTAGTTACCCCAGACCATCCTTTGGGTGGTAATTACCCCAGACCATCCTGTGGGTGGTAGTTACCCCAGACCATCCTGTGGGTGGTAGTTACCCAAGACCATCATGTGGGTGGTAGTTACCCCGGACCATCCTGTGGGTGGTAGTTACGCCAGACCATCCTGTGGGTGGTAGTTACCCCAGACCATAGTGTGGGTGGTAGTTACCCCAGACCATCCTGTGGGTGGTAGTTATCCCAGACCATCCTGTGGGTGGTAGTTACCCCAGACCTTCCTGTGGGTGGTAGTTACCCCAGACCATCCTGTGGGTGGTGGTTACCCCAGACCATCCTGTGGGTGGTAGTTACCCCAGACCATCCTGTGCGAGGTAGTTACCCCAGACCATCCTATGGGTGGTTGTTACCCCAGACCATCCTTTGGGTGGTACTTACCCCAGACCATCCTGTGGGTGGAAGTTACCCCAGACCATCCTATGGGTGGAAGTTACCCCAGACCATCCTATGGGTGGTAGTTACCCCAGACCATCCTGTGTGTGGTAGTTTCCCCAGACCATCCTGTGGGTGGTAGTTACCCCAGACCATCCTGTGAGTGGTAGTTACCCCAGACCATCCTGCGGGTGGTAGTTGCCCCATACCATCCTGTGGGTGGTATTTACCCCAGACCATCCTATGGGTGGTAGTTACACCAGACCATTCTGTGGGTGGTAGTTAGCCCAGACCATCCTGTGGATGGTAGTTACCCCAGACCATCCTGTGGGTGGTAGTTACCCCAGACCATCCTGTGGGTGGTAGTTACCCTAGACCATACTGTGGGTGGTAGTTACCCCAGACCATCCTGTGGGAGGTAGTTACCCCAGACCATCCTATGGGTGGTAGTTACTCCAGACCATCCTTTGGGTGGTAGTTACCCCAGACCATCCTGTGGGTGGTAGTTACCCCAGACCATCCTGTGGGTGGTAGTTACCCCAGACCATCCTGTATGTGGTAGTTACCCCACACCATCATGTGGGTGGTAGTTACCCCACACCATCCTGTGGGTGGTAGTTTCCCCAGACCATCCTGTGGGTGGTAGTTACCCGAGACCATCCTGTGGGTGGTAGTTACCCCAGACCATCCTGTGGGTGGTAGTTATCCCAGACCATCCTGTGGGTGTTAGTTACCCCAGACCATCCTATGGGTGGTAATTACCCCAGACCATCCTTTGGGTGGTAGTTACCCCAGACCATCCTGTGGGTGGTAGTTACCCCAGACCATCATGTGGGTGGTAGTTACCCCGTACCATCCTGTGGGTGGTAGTTACGCCAGACCATCCTGTGGGTGGTAGTTACCCCAGACCATGGTGTGGGTGGTAGTTACCCCAGACCATCCTGTAGGTGGTAGTTACCCCAGACCATCCTGTGGGTGGTAGTTACCCCAGACCTTCCTGTGGGTGGTAGTTACCCCAGACCATCCTGTGGGTGGTAGTTACCCCAGACCATCCTGTGGGTGGTAGTTACCCCAGACCATCCTGTGCGAGGTAGTTACCCCAGACCATCCTATGGGTGGTAGTTATCCCAGACCATCCTTTGGGTGGTAGTTACCCCAGACCATCCTGTGGGTGGTAGTTACCCCAGACCATCCTGTGGGTGGAAGTTACCCCAGACCATCCTATGGGTGGAAGTTACCCCAGACCATCCTATGGGTTGTAGTTACCCCAGACCATCCTGTGTGTGGTAGTTACCCCAGACCATCCTGTGGGTGGTAGTTACCCCAGACCATCCTGTGGGTGGTAGTTACCCCAGACCATCCTGTGGGTGATAGTTACCTCAGACAGTCCTATGGGTGGAAGTTACCCCAGACCATCCTATGGGTGGTAGTTACCCCAGACCTTCCTGTGGGTGGTAGTTACCCCAGACCATCCTGTGGGTGGTAGTTACCCCAGACCATCGTGTGGGTGGTAGTTACCCCAGACCATCCTGTGGGTGGTAGTTACCCCAGATCATCGTATGGGTGGTAGTTACACCAGACCATCCTGTGGGTGGTAGTTACCCCAGACCATCCTGTGGATGGTAGTTACCCCAGACCATCCTGTGGGTGGTAGTTACCACAGACCATCCTGTGGGTGGTAGTTACCCCAGACCATCCTGTGGGAGGTAGTTACCCCAGACCATCCTATGGGTGGTACTTAACCCAGACCATCCTTTGGGTGGTAGTTACCCCAGACTATCTTGTGGGTGGTAGTTACCCCAGACCATCTTGTGGGTGGTAGTTACCGCAGACCATCCTATGGGTGGAAGTTACCGCAGACCGTCCTATGGGTGGTAGTTACCCCAGACCATCCTGTGGGTGGTAGTTACCCCAGACCATCCTATGGGTGGAAGTTACCCCAGACCGTCCTATGGGTGGTAGTTACCCCAGACCATCCTGTGGGTGGTAGTTACCCCATACCATCCTGTGGGTGGAAGTTACCCCAGACCATCCTGTGGGTGGTAGTTACCCCAGACCATCCTGTATGTGGTAGTTACCCCATACCATCATGTGGGTGGTAGTTACCCCACACCATCCTGTGGGTGGTAGTTACCCCAGACCATCATGTGGGTGGTAGTTACCCCAGACCATCCTGTGGGTGGTAGTTACCCAAGACCATCCTGTGGGTGGTAGTTACCCCAGACCCTCCTGTGGGTGGTAGTTACCCCAGACTATGCTGTGCGTGGTAGTTACCCCAGACCATCCTGTGGGTGGTAGTTACCCCAGACCATCCTGTGGGTGGTAGTTACCCCAGACCATCCTGTGGGTGGTAGTTATCCCAGACCATCCTGTGGGTGTTAGTTACCCCAGACCATCCTATGGGTGGTAATTACCCCAGACCATCCTTTGGGTGGTAGTTACCCCAGACCATCCTGTGGGTGGTAGTTACCCCAGACCATCATGTGGGTGGTAGTTACCCCGTACCATCCTGTGGGTGGTAGTTACGCCAGACCATCCTGTGGGTGGTAGTTACCCCAGACCATGGTGTGGGTGGTAGTTACCCCAGACCATCCTGTAGGTGGTAGTTACCCCAGACCATCCTGTGGGTGGTAGTTACCCCAGACCTTCCTGTGGGTGGTAGTTACCCCAGACCATCCTGTGTGTGGTAGTTACCCCAGACCATCCTGTGGGTGGTAGTTACCCCAGACCATCCTGTGCGAGGCAGTTACCCCAGACCATCCTATGGGTGGTAGTTACCCCAGACCATCCTTTGGGTGGTAGTTACCCCAGACCATCCTGTGGGTGGTAGTTACCCCAGACCATCCTGTGGGTGGAAGTTACCCCAGACCATCCTATGGGTGGAAGTTACCCCAGACCATCCTATGGGTTGTAGTTACCCCAGACCATCCTGTGTGTGGTAGTTACCCCAGACCATCCTGTGGGTGGTAGTTACCCCAGACCATCCTGTGGGTGGTAGTTACCCCAGACCATCCTGCGGGTGGTAGTTACCCCAGACCATCCTGTGGGTGGTATTTACCCCAGATCATCCTATGGGTGGTAGTTACACCAGACCATCCTGTGGGTGGTAGTTACCCCTGACCATCCTGTGCATGGTAGTTACCCCAGACCATCCTGTGGGTGTTAGTTACCCCAGACCATCCTGTGGGTGGTAGTTACCCCAGACCATCCTGTGGGTGGAAGTTACCCCAGACCATCCTGTGGGAGGTAGTTACCCCAGACCATAAAAAGGGTGGTAGTTACCCCAGAACATCCTTTGGGTGGTAGTTACCCAAGACCCTTCTGTGGGTGGTAGTTACCCCAGACCATCCTGTGGGTGATAGTTACCTCAGACAGTCCTATGGGTGGAAGTTACCCCAGACCATATTATGGGTGGTAGTTACCCCAGACCTTCCTGTGGGTGGTAGTTACCCCAGACCATCCTGTGGGTGGTAGTTACCCCAGACCATCGTGTGGGTGGTAGTTACCCCAGACCATCCTGTGGGTGGTAGTTACCCCAGATCATCGTATGGGTGGTAGTTACACCAGACCATCCTGTGGGTGGTAGTTACCCCAGACCATCCTGTGGATGGTAGTTACCCCAGACCATCCTGTGGGTGGTAGTTACCACAGACCATCCTGTGGGTGGTAGTTACCCCAGACCATCCTGTGGGAGGTAGTTACCCCAGACCATCCTATGGGTGGTACTTAACCCAGACCATCCTTTGGGTGGTAGTTACCCCAGACCATCTTGTGGGTGGTAGTTACCCCAGACCATCTTGTGGGTGGTAGTTACCGCAGACCATCCTATGGGTGGAAGTTACCCCAGACCGTCCTATGGGTGGTAGTTACCCCAGACCATCCTGTGGGTGGTAGTTACCCCAGACCGTCCTATGGGTGGAAGTTACCCCAGACCGTCCTATGGGTGGTAGTTACCCCAGACCATCCTGTGGGTGGTAGTTACCCCATACCATCCTGTGGGTGGAAGTTACCCCAGACCATCCTGTGGGTGGTAGTTACCCCAGACCATCCTGTATGTGGTAGTTACCCCATTCCATCATGTGGGTGGTAGTTACCCCACACCATCCTGTGGGTGGTAGTTACCCCAGACCATCATGTGGGTGGTAGTTACCCCAGACCATCCTGTGGGTGGTAGTTACCCAAGACCATCCTGTGGGTGGTAGTTACCCCAGACCCTCCTGTGGGTGGTAGTTACCCCAGACTATGCTGTGCGTGGTAGTTACCCCAGACCATCCTGTGGGTGGTAGTTACCCCAGACCATCCTGTAGGTGGTAGTTACCCCAGACCATCCTGTGGGTGGTAGTTACCCCAGACCATCCTGTGGGTGGTATTTACCCCAGACCATCCTGTGGGTGGTAGTTACCCCGGACCATCCTGTGGGTGGTAGTTACCCCAGACCATCCTGCGGGTGGTAGTTACCCCAGACCATCCTGTGGGTGGTAGTTACCCCAGACCGTCCTGTGGGTGGTAGTTACCCCAGACTATCCTGTGGGAGGTAGTTACCCCAGACCATCCTGTGGGTGGTAGGTACCCCAGACCATCCAGTGGGTGGTAGCTACCCCAGACCATCCTGTGGGTGGTAGTTACCCCAGACCATCCTGTGGGTGGTAGTTACCCCAGACCATCCTGTGGGTGGTAGTTACCCCAGACCATCATGTGGGTGGTAGTTACCCCAGACCATCATGTGGGTGGTAGTTACCCCAGACCATCCTGTGGGTGGTAGTTACCCCAGACCATCCTGTGGGTGGTATTTACCCCAGACCATCCTGTGGGTGGTAGTTACCCCAGACCATCCTGTGGGTGGTCGTTACCCCAGACCATCCTGTGGGTGGTAGTTACCCCAGACCATCATGTGGGTGGTAGTTACCCCAGACCATCCTGTGGGTGGTAGTTACCCCAGACCATCCTGTGGGTGGTAGTTACCCCAGACCATCCTGTGGGTGGTAGTTACCCCAGACCATCCTGTGGGTGGTAGTTACCCCAGACCATCCTGTGTGTGGTAGTTACCCCAGACCATCCTGTGGGTGGTAGTTACCCCAGACCATCCTGTGGGTGGTAGTCACCCCAGATCATCGTATGGGTGGTAGTTACCCCAGACCATCCTGTGGGTGGTAGTTACCCCAGACCATCCTGTGGGTGGTAGTTACCCCAGACCATCCTGTGGGTGGTAGTTACCCCAGACCATCCTGTGGGTGGTAGTTACCCCAGACCATCCTGTGGGTGGTAGTTACCCCAGACCATCCTGTGGGTGGTAGTTACCCCAGACCATCCTGTGGGTGGTAGTTACCCCAGACCATCCTGTGGGTGGTAGTTACCCCAGACCATCCTGTGGGTGGTAGTCACCCCAGATCATCGTATGGGTGGTAGTTACCCCAGACCATCCTGTGGGTGGTAGTTACCCCAGACCATCCTGTGGGTGGTAGTTACCCCAGACCATCCTGTGGGTGGTAGTTACCCCAGACCATCCTGTGGGTGGTAGTTACCCCAGACCATCCTGTGGGTGGTAGTTACCCCAGACCATCCTGTGGGTGGTAGTTACCCCAGACCATCCTGTGTGTGGTAGTTACCCCAGACCATCCTGTGGGTGGTAGTTACCCCAGACCATCCTGTGGGTGGTAGTCACCCCAGATCATCGTATGGGTGGTAGTTACCCCAGACCATCCTGTGGGTGGTAGTTACCCCAGACCATCCTGTGGGTGGTAGTTACCCCAGACCATCCTGTGGGTGGTAGTTACCCCAGACCATCCTGTGGGTGGTAGTTACCCCAGACCATCCTGTGGGTGGTAGTTACCCCAGACCATCCTGTGGGTGGTAGTTACCCCAGACCATCCTGTGGGTGGTAGTTACCCCAGACCATCCTGTGGGTGGTAGTTACCCCAGACCATCCTGTGGGTGGTAGTCACCCCAGATCATCGTATGGGTGGTAGTTACCCCAGACCATCCTGTGGGTGGTAGTTACCCCAGACCATCCTGTGGGTGGTAGTTACCCCAGACCATCCTGTGGGTGGTAGTTACCCCAGACCATCCTGTGGGTGGTAGTTACCCCAGACCATCCTGTGGGTGGTAGTTACCCCAGACCATCCTGTGGGTGGTAGTCCAAATATTACAGAGGTACACAATGGGTCCATGGACTGGGCCCCAAAGTTATGATAGCTGAACAAGTACTTGTTTTATCAGTACTTGTTTTATCAGTACTTGTTTTATCAGTACTTGTTTTATCAGTGCTTGTTTTATCAGTACTTGATTTATCAGTACTTGTTTTATCAGTACTTGTTTTATCAGTACTTGTTTTATCAGTACTTGTTTTAGCAGTACTTGTTTTATCAGTACTTGTTTTATCAGCACTTGTTTTATCAGTGCTTGTTTTATCAGTACTTGTTTTATCAGTACTTGTTTTGTCAGTGTTTGTTTTATCAGTACTTGTTTTATCAGTACTTGTTTTGTCAGTACTTGTTTTGTCAGTACTTGTTTTATCAGTACTTGTTTTATCAGTACTTGTTTTGTCAGTACTTGTTTTATCAGTACTTGTTTTATCAGTGCTTGTTTTATCAGTACTTGTTTTATCAGTACTTGTTTTATCAGTGCTTGTTTTATCAGTATTTGATTTATCAGTACTTGTTTTATCAGTACTTGTTTTATCAGTACTTGTTTTATCAGTACTTGTTTCATCAGTACTTGTTTTATCAGTGCTTGTTTTATCAGTACTTGTTTTATCAGTACTTGTTTTATCAGTGCTTGTTTTATCAGTACTTGTTTTATCAGTACTTGTTTTATCAGTACTTGTTTTATCAGTACTTGTTTTATCAGTACTTGTTTTATCAGTACATGCTTTATCAGTACTTGTTTTGTCAGTACTTGTTTTATCAGCACTTGTTTTATCAGTACTTGTTTTATCAGCACTTGTTTTATCAGTACTTGTTTTATCAGTACTTGTTTTATCAGTACTTGTTTTATCAGTACTTGTTTTATCAGCACTTGTTTTATCAGTACTTGTTTTATCAGTACTTGTTTTATCAGTAGGTAGCAGGAGACACTGTGTCACTACGTCTACCATCGCTGTCACTACGTCTACCATCGCTGTCGCTACGTCTTCCTTTGCTGTCACTACGTCTACCATTGCTGTCACTACGTCTACCATTGCTGTCAATACGTCTACCATTGCTGTCACTACGTCTGCCATTGCTGTCGCTACGTCTTCCATTGCTGTCGCTACGTCTTCCATTGCTGTCACTACGTCAACCATTGCTGTCACTACGTCAATCGTTGTTGTCACTACGTCAACCATTGCTGTCACTACGTCTACCATTGCTGTCGCTACGTCTTCCATTGCTGTCACTACGTCAACCATTGCTGTCACTACGTCAACCATTGCTGTCACTACGTCAACCATTGCTGTCACTACGTCTACCATCGCTGTCACTACGTCTTCCATAGCTGTCACTATGTCTACCATTGCTGTCACTACGTCTACCATAGCTGTCACTACGTCAACCATTGCTGTCACTACGTCAACCATTGCTGCCACTACGTCAACCATTGCTGTCACAACGTCTACCATTGCTGTCACTACGTCTACCATTGCTGTCACTACGTCAACCATTGCTGTCACTACGTCAACCATTGCTGTCACTACGTCAACCATTGCTGTCACTGCGTCTACCATTGCTGTCACTACGTCTACCATTGCTGTCACTACGTCTACCATTGCTGTCACTACGTCTACCATTGCTGTCACTACGTCTACCATTTATGTCACTACGTCTACCATTGCTGTCACTACGTCAACCATTGCTGTCACTACGTCTACCATTGCTGTCACTACGTCTACTATTGCTGTCACTACGTCAACCATTGCTGTCACTACGTCTACCATTACTGTCACTACGTCTATCATTGCTGTCACTACGTCAACCATTGCTGTCACTACGTCAACCATTGCTGTCACTACGTCTACCATTGCTGTCACTACGTCTAATACTGCTGTCACTACGTCAACCATTGCTGTCACTACGTCAATCATTGCTGTCACTACGTCTACCACTGCTGTCAGTACGATAACCATTGCTGTCACTAAGTCAACCATGGCTGTCATTACGTCTATCATTTCTGTCACTACGATAACCATTGCTGTCACAACGTCTACCATTGCTGTCACTACGTCTACCATTGCTGTCACTACGTCTACCATTAGTGTCACTACGATAACCATTGCTGTCACTACGTCTACCATTGCTGTCACTAAGTCAACCATAACTGTCACCACGTCTGCCATTGCTGTCACTACGTCAACCATTGTTGTCAGTACGCCAACCATTGCTGTCACTACGTCTACCATTGCTGTCACTACGTCTACCATTGCTATCACTACGTCTACCATTGCTGTCACTACGTAAACCATTGCTGTCACTACGAAAACCATTTCTGTCACTACGTCTACCATTGCTGTCACTACGTCAACCATAGCTGTCACCACGTCTACCATTGCTGTCACTACGTCAACCATTGTTGTCACTACGTCAACCATTGCTGTCGCTACGTCTACCATTGCTGTCACTACGTCTACCATTTCTGTCACTACGTCTACCATTGCTGCCACTACGTCAACCATTGCTGTCACTACGTCTACCATTGCTGTCACTACGATAATCATTGCTGTCACTACGTCTACCATTGCTGTTACTACGTCAACCATAGCTGTCACCACGTCTACCATTGCTGTCACTACGTCAACCATTGTTGTCACTACGTCAACCATTGCTATCACTACGTCAACCATTGCTGTCACTACGTCTACCATTGCTGTCACTACGTCAACCATTGCTGTCACTACGTCTACCATTGCTGTCACTACGTCTACCATTGTTGTCACTACGTCAACCATAGCTGTCACTACAGACAGTCCTCGATGACGCACTGACTTTCTTGGGTTATCCTGGGTGGCTAACCCTCCGAGGTTAAAAATCCGAACGAAATCTTATCTTATCTTATCTACCATTGCTGTCACTACGTCAACCATTGTTGTCACTACGTCTACCATTGCTGTCACTACGTCAACCATTTCTGTCACTACGTCTACCATTGTTGTCACTACGTCTACCATTGTTGTCACTACGTCAACCATAGCTGTCACTATATCTACCATTGCTGTCACTACGTCAACCATTGCTGTCACTACGTCTACCATTTCTGTCACTACGTCTACCATTGCTGTCACTACGTCTACCATTGCTGTAACTACGTCTAACATTGCTCTCACTACGTCAACCATTGCAGTCACTACGTCAACCATTACTGTCACTACGTCTACCATTGCTCTCACTACGTCTACCATTGCTGTCACTACGTCAACCATTGCTGTCACTACGTCTACCATTGTTGTCACTACGTCAACCATTGTTGTCACTACGTCAACCATTGCTGCCACTACGTCAACCATTGTTGTCACTACGTCAACCATCGCTATCACTACGTCTATCATTGCTAACACTACGTCAGCCATTGCTGTCACTACGTCAATCATCGCTGTCACTACGTCTACCATTGCTGTCACTACGTCAACCATTGCTGTCACTACGTCAACCATTGTTGTCACTACGTCAACCATCGCTGCCACTACGTCTACCATTGCTGTCATTACGTCAACCATTGTTGTCACTACGTCAACCATCGCTGCCACTACGTCTAGCTTTGCTGTCATTACGTCAACCATTGTTGTCACTACGTCAACCATCGCTATCACTACGTCTACCATTGCTGTCATTACGTCAACCATTGTTGTCACTACGTCAACCATCGCTGTCACTACGTCTACCATTACTGTCACTACGTCAACCATTGCTGTCACTACGTCAACCATTGTTGCCACTACGTCAACCATCGCTGTCACTACGTCTACCATTGCTGTCACTACGTCAGCCATTGTTGTCACTACGTCAACCATCGGTGTCACTACGTCTACCATCGCTGTCATTATGTCAACCATCGCCGTCACTACGTCAACCAATGTTGTCACTACGTCAACTATCGCTGTCACTACGTCAACCATCGCTGTCACTACGTCAACCATTGTTGTCAGTACGTCAACTATCGCTGTCACTACGTCAACCATCGCTGTCACTACGTCAACCATCGCTGTCACTACGTCTACCATCGCTGTCACTACGTCTACCATCGCTGTCACTACGTCTACCATCGCTGTCACTACGTCTACCATCGCTGTCACTACGTCTACCATCGCTGTCACTACGTAAGTATAAGACACCTAAACTACTGGGAACGGTTGAAGGTCCTTGATCTGTATTCCGTTGATGGCCCGGTGGCCTGGTGGCTAAAGCTCCCGCTTCACACACGGAGGGCCCGGGTTCGATTCCCGGAGGGTGGAAACATTTCGACACGTTTCCTTACATCTGTTGTCCTGTTCACCTAGCAGCAAATAGGTACCTGGGTGTTAGTCGACTGGTGTGGGTCGCATCCTGGGGGACAAGATTAAGGACCCCAATGGAAATAAGTTAGACAGTCCTCGATGACGCACTGACTTTCTTGGGTTATCCTGGGTGGCTAACCCTCCGGGGTTAAAAATCCGAACGAAATCTTATCTTATCTCTTATCTTATCTTGACCGTAGGCGAGAGAGATACATGATAATATACACTTGGAAGGTATTGGAGAGATTGGTACCAAACCTGCGCACGAAGATCACTGTGGAGCACAACTCAGCAAATGACGCTGTGACCTGTGACCTGTGACCTGTCTTTGAAATACTCATTTGTACTTTACTGTTATTTGTTTACTGTAATTTTTACTACTGAATATATCTTTGCTTAGTTAATGTTAAGTTAATTTTAAGCTGCCTATAATGTTCTGCATACAAGGGGCTTCTGGCATGTTACACTTAACCACTGTATTTCTTTGTACATCTATGTAACATGTCCAAATTAATAAAAAATAAATAAAACACTCGGCAGGAGATGCAACATTCCACCGATGAACAGCAGCGGCGCCACGAGTGTCTGAGGCCCAAGACTGTTCAACTGCCTCCCAGCATACATAAGGGGGATTACCAATAGACCCCTGGCTGTCTTCAAGAAGGCACTGGACAGGCATCTAAAGTCATTACTGACCAACCGGGCTGTGGTTCGAACGTCAGCTTGTGTGCGGCCAGCAATAACAGACTGGTTGATCAGAACCTGATCCACCATGAGGCCTGGTCTCAGACCGAGCCGCGGGGGCGTTGACCTCCGAAATCCTCTCCAGGCAAATTCCAGGTAACTACGCTGACCATTACCGCCACTAAGTCAACCATTGCTGACAGTACGTCAACCATTACCGCCACTAAGTCAACCATTGCTGACAGTACGTCAACCATTACTGCCACTACGTCAACCATTACTGTCAATATGTCAACCATTGCTGTCACTACGTCAACCATTACTGTCACTACGTCAACCATTACTGTCAATATGTCAACCATTACTGTCACTACGTCAACCATTACTGTCAATATGTCAACCATTGCTGTCACTACGTCAACCATTGCTGTCACTACGTCAACCATTACTGTCAATATGTCAACCATTACTGTCAATATGTCAACCATTGCTGCCACTACGTCAACCATTAGTGCCACTACGTCAACCATTACTGCCACTACGTCAACCATTACTGTCAATATGTCAACCATTGCTGCCACTACGTCAACCATTAGTGCCACTACGTCAACCATTACTGCCACTACGTCAACCATTACTGTCAATATGTCAACCATTACTGCCACTACGTCAACCATTACTGTCAATATGTTAACCATTGCTGTCACTACGTCAACCATTACTGTCAATATGTCAACCATTGCTGTCACTACGTCAACCATTACTGTCAATATGTCAACCATTGCTGTCACTACGTCAACCATTACTGCCACTACGTCAACCATTACTGTCAATATGTCAACCATTGCTGTCACTACGTCAACCATTACTGCCACTACGTCAACCATTACTGTCAATATGTCAACCATTACTGCCACTACGTCAACCATTACTGTCAATATGTCAACCATTACTGCCACTACGTCAACCATTACTGTCAATATGTCAACCATTACTGTCACTACGTCAACCATTACTGTCAATATGTCAACCATTGCTGTCACTACGTCAACCATTACTGCCACTACGTCAACCATTACTGTCAATATGTCAACCATTACTGCCACTACGTCAACCATTACTGTCAATATGTCAACCATTACTGTCATTACATCTACCATTACTGTCAATATGTCAACCATTGCTGTCACTACGTCAACCATTACTGCCACTACGTCAACCATTACTGTCAATATGTCAACCATTGCTGTCACTACGTCAACCATTACTGCCACTACGTCAACCATTACTGTCAATATGTCAACCATTGCTGTCACTACGTCAACCATTACTGCCACTACGTCAACCATTACTGTCACTACGTCAACCATTACTGTCAATATGTCAACCATTGCTGTCAATACGTCAACCATTACTACCACTACGTCAACCATTACTGTCAATATGTCAACCATTGCTGTCACTACGTCAACCATTACTGCCACTACGTCAACCATTACTGTCACTACGTCAACCATTACTGTCAATATGTCAACCATTACTGTCATTACATCTACCATTACTGTCAATATGTCAACCATTGCTGTCACTACGTCAACCATTACTGCCACTACGTCAACCATTACTGTCAATATGTCAACCATTACTGTCACTACGTCAACCATTACTGTCAATATGTCAACCATTACTGTCACTACGTCAACCATTACTGTCAATATGTCAACCATTGCTCTCACTACGTCAACCATTACTGTCACTACGTCAACCATTACTGTCAATATGTCAACCATTGCTGTCACTACGTCAACCATTACTGTCAATATGTCAAGCATTACTGTCACTACGTCTACCACTGCTGTCACTACGTCAACCATTGCTGTCACTACGTCAACCATTACTGTCACAACGTCTACCATTACTGTCACTACATCTACCATTACTGTCAATATGTCAACCACTGCTGTCATTACGTCAACCATTACTGCCATTACGTCAACCATTACTGTCACAACGTCTACCATTACTGTCACTAAGTCAACCATAGCTGTCACTACATCTACCATTGCTGTCACTACGTCAGCAATTGCTGTCACTACGTCTACCATTGCTGTCACTACGTCTACCATTGCTGTCACTACGTCTACCATTGCTGTCACTACGTCTAACATTGCTGTCACTACGTCAACCATTGCCGTCACTACGTCAACCATTGCCGTCACTACGTCAACCATTACTGTCACAACATCTACCATTACTCTCACTGGGAGCGCTTGAGGTTTCTAAACCTGTATTCCCTGGAACGCAGGAGGGAGAGATACATGATTATATACACCTGGAAAATCCTAGAGGGACTAGTACCGAACTTGCACACGAAAATCACTCACTACGAAAGCAAAAGACTTGGCAGACGATGCACCATCCCCCCAATGAAAAGCAGGGGTGTCACTAGCACGTTAAGAGACCATACAATAAGTGTCAGGGGCCCGAGACTGTTCAACTGCCTCCCAGCACACATAAGGGGGATTACCAACAGACCCCTGGCAGTCTTCAAGCTGGCACTGGACAAGCACCTAAAGTCAGTTCCTGATCAGCCGGGCTGTGGCTCGTACGTTGGTTTGCGTGCAGCCAGCAGCAACAGCCTGGTTGATCAGGCGCTGATCCACCAGGAGGCCTGGTCACAGACCGGGCCGCGGGGGCGTTGACCCCCGAAACTCTCTCCAGGTAAACTCCAGGTACGTCAACCATAGCTGTCACTACATAAGAAATAAGATTTCGTTCGGATTTTTAACCCCGGAGGGTTAGCCACCCAGGATAACCCAAGAAAGTCAGTGCGTCATCGAGGACTGTCTAACTTATTTCCATTGGGGTCCTTAATCTTGTCCCCCAGGATGCGACCCACACCAGTCGACTAACACCCAGGTACCTATTTGCTGCTAGGTGAACAGGACAACAGGTGTAAGGAAACGTGTCGAAATGTTCCCACCCGCCGGGAATCGAACCCGGGCCCTCCGTGTGTGAAGCGGGAGCTTTAGCCACCAGGCCACCGGGCCATTGCTGTCGCTACGTCAGCAATTGCTGTCACTACGTCAACTATTGCTGTCACTACGTCTACCATTGCTGTCACTACGTCTACCATTGCTGTCACTATCTCAGTAGTACTATGCCAGTAACCAGTTACCAGTGTCAGTAGAGACTCACTACCAGACGTCTCTATGAATCACCTGTATTTCCCTGTTACAGCTGACCTTAGCATGTTTTGAACCCGGTCACCACTAGGAACCATCTTGTGAGTCAGTTGAGAGGATAGGGGGCAGAGAAGCAGGTCAGGTTTGGCGCTTCCTATATATTCCATTTTCATTATACTCCATTATTGCACCTGTGATTATCCTTACACAATCCACGTTACCGAACCCAATGGAATAGGGCGAGGCAGGAAGTGTGTCAGTCAGCACGGGCGAGGCAGGACGTGTGACAGTCAGCACGGGCGAGGCAGGACGTGTGACAGTCAGCACGGGCGAGGCAGGACGTGTGACAGTCAGCACGGGCGAGGCAGGACGTGTGACAGTCAGCACGGGCGAGGCAGGACGTGTGACAGTCAGCACGGGCGAGGCAGGACGTGTAGCAGTCAGCAAGGGCGAGGGAGGACGACTGGCAGTCAGCACGGGCGAGGCACGACGTGTGACAGTCAGCACGGGCGAGGCAGGACGTGTGACAGTCAGCACGGGCGAGGCAGGACGTGTAGCAGTCAGCAAGGGCGAGGGAGGACGACTGGCAGTCAGCACGGGCGAGGCACGACGTGTGACAGTCAGCACGGGCGAGGCAGGACGTGTGACAGTCAGCACGGGCGAGGCAGGACGTGTGACAGTCAGCACGGGCGAGGCAGGACGTGTGACAGTCAGCACGAGCGAGGCAGGACGTGTGACAGTCAGCATGGGCGAGGCAGGATGTATGACAGCACGGGCGAGGCAGGAAGTATAGCAGTCAGCACGGGCGAGGCAGGAAGTGTAGCAGTCAGCACGGGCGAGGCAGGACGTGTGACAGTCAGCATGGGCGAGGCAAGACGTGTGACAGTCAGCACGGGCGAGGCAGGACGTGTAGCAGTCAGCAAGGGCGAGGGAGGACGACTGGCAGTCAGCACGGGCGAGGCACGACGTGTGGCAGTCAGCACGGGCGAGGCAGGACGTGTAGCAGTCAGCAGGGGCGAGGGAGGACGAGTGGCAGTCAGCACGGGCGAGGCAGGATGTGTGGCAGTCAGCAGGGGCGAGGCAGGACGTGTGACAGTC
This sequence comes from Cherax quadricarinatus, assembly GCF_038502225.1. NCBI lineage: Eukaryota > Metazoa > Arthropoda > Malacostraca > Decapoda > Parastacidae > Cherax > Cherax quadricarinatus. The sequence continues at coordinate 33,313,806 of NC_091330.1, forward strand.
AGCACGGGCGAGGCAGGACGTGTGTCAGTCAGCACGGGCGAGGCAGAACGTGTGACAGTCAGCACGGGCGAGGCAGGACGTGTGGCAGTCAGCACGGGCGAGGCAGGACGTGTAACAGTCAGCAGAGGCGAGGGAGGGCGAGTGGCAGTCAGCCCGGGCAAGGCAGTACGTATAGCAGTCAGCACGGGCGAGGCAGGACGTGTAACAGTCAGCAGGGGCGAGGGAGGGCGAGTGGCAGTCAGCCCGGGCGAGTCAGGACGTGTAGCAGTCAGCAGGGGCGAGGGAGGACGAGTGGCAGTCAGCACGGGTTAGGCAGGACGTGTGGCAGTCAGCACGGGCGAGGCAGGACGTGTGGCAGTCAGCACCAGTGAGGCAGGACGTGTAGCAGTCAGTAGATATTAAAGTATGGGCGAGGCAGGTCGTGTGGCAGTCAGCACGGGCGAGACAGGACGTGTGGCAGTAATCATGGGCGAGGCAAGACATGTGGCAGTCAGCACGGGCGAAGCAGGATGTGTGGCAGTCAGCACAGGCGAGGCAGGATGTGTGACAGTCAGCACAGGCGAGGCAGGATGTGTAGCAGTCAGCACAGGCGAGGCAGGACGTGTAGCAGTCAGCAGGGGCGAAGGAGGACGAGTGGCAGTCAGCACAGGCGAAGCAGGACGTGTGGCAGTCAGCACAGGCGAAGCAGTACGTGTGGCAGTCAGCACAGGCGAAGCAGGACGTGTGGCAGTCAGCACAGGCGAAGCAGTACGTGTGGCAGTCAGCACAGGCGAGGCAGGACGTGTGGCAGTCAGCACAGGCGAGGCAGGGCGTGTGGCAGTCAGCACAGGCGAGGCAGGACGTGTGACAGTCAGCACGGTCGAGGCAGGACGCGTAGCAGTCAGTAGATATTAAAGCACGGGCGAGGCAGGTCGTGTGGCAGTCAGCACGGGCGAGACAGGACGTGTGGCAGTCAGCACAGGCGAGGCAGGACGTGTTGCAGTCAGCACATGCGACGCAGGACGTGTGGCAGTCAGCACAGGCGAGGCAGGATGTGTAGCAGTCAGCAGAGGCGAGGCAGGACGTGCAGCAGTCAGCACAGGCAAAGCAGTACGTGTGGCAGTCAGCACATGCGAGGCAGGACGTGTGGCAGTCAGCACAGGCGAAGCAGTACGTTTGGCAGTCAGCACAGGCGAGGCAGGACGTGTGGCAGTCAGCACAGGCAAAGCAGTACGTGTGGCAGTCAGCACATGCGAGGCAGGACGTGTGGCAGTCAGCACAGGCGAGGCAGAGCGTGTGGCAGTCAGCACAGGCGAGGCAGGACGTGTGACAGTCAGCACGGGCGAGGCAGGACGTGTGGCAGTCAGCACCGGTGAGGCAGGACTTGTAGTAGTCAGTAGATATTAAAGCACGGGCGAGGCAGGTCGTGTGGCAGTCAGCACGGGCGAGACAGGACGTGTGGCAGTCAGCACGGGCGAGGCAGGACGTGTGGCAGACAGCACGGGTGAGGCAGGACGTGTGGCAGTCAGCACCGGCGAGGCAGGACGTGTAGCAGTCAGTAGATATTAAAGCACAGGCGAGGCCGGTCGTGTGGCAGTCAGCACGGGCGAGACAGGACGTGTGGCAGTCAGCACGGGCGAGGCAGGACGTGTGGCAGACAGCACGGGCGAGGCAGGACGTGTGGCAGTCAGCACGGGCGAGGCAGGTCATGTGGCATTCAGCATGTGCGAGACAGGACGTGTGGCAGTCAGCACGGGCGAGGCAGGACGTGTTGCAGTCAGGACGGGTGAGGCAGGACGTGGCAGTCAGATAAGATAAGATAAGATTTCGTTCGGATTTTTAACCCCGGAGGGTTAGCCACCCAGGATAACCCAAGAAAGTCAGTGCGTCATGGAGGACTGTCTAACTTATTTCCATTGGGGTCCTCAATCTTGTCCCCCAGGATGCGACCCACACCAGTCGACTAACACCCAGGTACCTATTTGCTGCTAGGTGAACAGGACAACAGGTGTAAGGAAACGTGTCGAATGTTTCCACCCGCCGGGAATCGAACCCTGGCCCTCCGTGTGTGAAGCGGGAGCTTTAGCCACCAGGCCACCGGGCCACCCATAGTCAATAGATATTAAAGCATGGGCGAGGCAGGTCGTGTGGCAGTCAGCACTGGCGAAGCAGGACGTGTGGCAGTCACCACAGGCTAGGCAGGACGTGTGGCAGTCCCCACGGGTGGGGCAGGACGTGCGGCAGTCAGCACGGGCAAGGCAGGGTCTGTAGCAGTCAGCAGATATTAAAGCACGGCCGAGACAGGACGTGTGGCAGTTAGTAGATATTAAAGCATGGGCGAGAGAGGACATTTGGCAGTCAGCAGATATTCAAGCACGGGCAAGGCAGGACGTGTGGCAGTAAGCACGGGCGAGGCAGGACGTGTGGCAGTCAGAACGAGCGAGACATGACGTGTGGCAGTCAGCACGGGCGAGGCAGAACGTGTGGTAGTCAGCACGGACGAGGCAGGACACGTGGCAGTCAGCAGATATTAATTAAACCACGGGCGAGGGAGGACATGTGGCAGTTACTGCTGGCCACACGCAAACTGATGTACGAACCACAGCTCGGTTAATCAGGTTCTGACTTTAGGTGCCTGTCCAGTGCCTTCTTTAAGACAGCTAGGGGTCTATTGGTAATCCCCCTTTATGTATGCTGGGAGGCAGTTGAGTAGTCTTGGGCCCCAGACACTTATTTTGTTGTCTCTCAGTGCACTCATGGCACCCCTGCTTTTCATTGGGGAAATGTTGCATCTCATGCCGAGTTTTTTTGCTTTCACAGGAGTTTACCTGGAGTTTATCTGGAGTTTACCTGGAGAGAGTTCCAGGGGTCAACGCCCCCGCGGCCCGGTCTGTGACCAGGCCTCCTGGTGGATCAGAGCCTGATCAACCAGGCTGTTGCTGCTGGCTGCACGCAAACCAACGTACGAGCCACAGCCCAGCTGGTCAGGAACCGACTTTAGGTGCTTGTCCAGTGCCAGCTTGAAGACTGCCAGGGGTCTGTTGGTAATCCCCCTTATGTATGCTGGGAGGCAGTTGAACAGTCTCGGGCCCCTGACACTTATTGTATGGTCTCTTAGCGTGCTAGTGACACCCCTGCTTTTCATTGGGGGGATGTTGCATCGTCTGCCAAGTCTTTTGCTTTCGTAGTGAGTGATTTTCGTGTGCAAGTTCGGTACTAGTCCCTCTAGGATTTTCCAGGTGTATATAATTATGCATCTCTCCCGCCTGCATTCCAGGGAATACAGTTTTAGGAACCTCAAGTGCTCCCAGTAATTGAGGTGTTTTATCTCCGTTATACGCGCCGTGAAGGTTCTCTGTACATTTTCTAGGTCAGCAATTTCACCTGCCTTGAAAGGTGCTGTTAGTGTGCAGCAATATTCCAGCCTAGATAGAACAAGTGACCTGAAGAGTGTCATCATGGGCTTGGCCTCCCTAGTTTTGAAGGTTCTCATTATCCATCCTGTCATTTTTCTAGCAGATGCGATTGATACAGTTTTATGGTCCTTGAAGGTGAGATCCTCCGACATGATCACTCCCAGGTCTTTGACGTTGGTGTTTCGCTCTATTTTGTGGCCAGAATTTGTTTCGTACTCTGATGAAGATTTAATTTCCTCGTGTTTACCATATCTGAGTAATTGAAATTTCTCATCGTTGAACTTCATATTGTTTTCTGCAGCCTACTGAAAGATTCGGTTGATGTCCGCCTGGAGCCTTGCAGTGTCTGCAATGGAAGACACTGTCATGCAGATTCGAGTGTCATCTGCAAAGGAAGACACGGTGCTGTTTACCTGGAGTTTACCTGGAGAGAGTTTCGGGGGTCAACGACCCCGCGGCCCGGTCTGTGACCAGGCTGTGGTTGACATCCTTGTCTATGTCGGATATGAGGATGAGGAACAAGATGGGAGCGAGTACTGTGCCTTGTGGAACAGAGCTTTTCACCGTAGCTGCCTCGGACTTTACTCTGTTGACGACTACTCTCTGTGTTCTGTTAGTGAAGAAATTATAGATCCATCGACCGACTTTTCCTGTTATTCCTTTAGCACGCATTTTGTGCGCTATTACGCCATGGTCACACTTGTCGAAGGCTTTTGCAAAGTCTGTATATATTACTTCTGCATTCTTTTTATCTTCTAGTGCATTTAGGACCTTGTCGTAGTGATCCAATAGTTGAGACAGACAGGAGCGACATGTTCTAAATCCATGTTGCCCTGGGTTGTGTAACTGATGGGTTTCTAGATGGGTGGTGATCTTGCTTCTTAGGACCCTTTCAAAGATTTTTATGATATGGGATATTAGTGCTATCGGTCTGTAGTTCTTTGCTGTTGCTTTACTGCCCCCTTCGTGGAGTGGGGCTATGTCTGTTGTTTTTAGTAACTGTGGGACGACCCCCGTGTCCATGCTCCCTCTCCATAGGATGGAAAAGTTCTTGATGAACACGGAGTTCCATGAGTCTGGCCCTGGGGCAGAGTGCATGGGCATGTCATTTATCGCCTGTTCGAAATCATTTGGCGTCAGGATGACATCGGATAGGCTTGTGTTAACCAAATTTTGTGGCTCTCTCATAAAAAAATTATTTTGATCTTCGACTCTCAGTCTGGTTAGCGGCTTGCTAAAAACCGAGTCATATTGGGACTTGAGTAGCTCACTCATTTCCTTGCTGTCATCTGTGTAGGACCCATCTTGTTTAAGTAGGGGCCCAATACTGGACGTTGTTCTCGACTTTGATTTGGCATAAGAGAAGAAATACTTTGGGTTTCTTTCGATTTCATTTATGGCTTTTAGTTCTTCCCGCGATTCCTGACTCCTATAAGATTCCTTTAGCTTGAGTTCGATGCTTGCTATTTCTCTGACCAGTGTCTCCCTACGCATTTCAGATATATTGACCTCTTTTAGCCGCTCTGTTATTCTTTTCCGTCATCTGTAAAGGGAGAGCCTGTCTCTTTCTATTTTACATCTACTCCTCCTTTTTCTTAGAGGAATAAGCCTTGTGCATACATCGAGTGCCACCAAGTTAATCTGTTCTAGGCATAAGTTGGGGTCTGTGTTGCTTAGTATATCTTCCCAAGTTTGGTATTAATCCCTTTAGGATTATCGCCTGTGCTCCAAGGAATACAGATCAAGGGCCTTCACCAGTTCCCAGTAATTTAAGTGCCTTATCGTACTTATGTGTGCCTGAAAATACTTTGTACACTCTCCAGGTCAGCAATTTCACCTGCCTTGAAGGGGGCAGTTAGTGTACAGCAGTATTCCAACCTAGAGAGAACAAGCGATTTGAAGAGAATCATCATGGGGTTGGTGTCCCTAGTTTTGAAGGTTCTCATTATCCATCCTATCATTTTCCCAGCAGATGCAGTAGATACATTGTTGTTATTTTTGAAGGCGAGATCCTCTGACATTATCACTCCCAGGCCTTTCACATTACTTTTTAGCTCTATTGTTTGGTAAGAATTTGTCGTATACCCTGATACAGTTGTAATTTTTTCAAGTTTTCCATATCTGAGTAGCTGAAATTTCTCTTCATTGAACTTCACATTGTTTTGAGTGGCCCATTTGAAGATTTGGTTTATGCCCGCTTGGAGTCTTGTGGTGTCTTCGATGGAGGTCACTGTCCTGGCAATTTCGGTGTCATTCCCAAAGGAAGACACAGAGCTATGGCTTACATCTCTGTGTCAAATATGAAGATGAGGAATAGAATGGGAGCGAGTACTGTGCCTTGCGGAACCGAGCTTTTCACCATGGCTGTATCAGACTTTACTCTGTTTACTATTACTCTTTGTGTTCTGTTTGTCAGGAAGTCATTGATCCATCTACCAACTTTTCGTGTTATTCCTTTATCACGTATTTTGTGCTCTATTACACCATGGTCACACTTGTCAAAAGCTTTTGCAAAGTTTGTGTATTCTACATCTGTATTTTGTTTATCCTCTACAGCATCCAAGACCTTGTCATAGTGATCCAGTAGCTGGGACAGGCAAGAACGACCTGCTCTAAACCCGTGTTGCCCTGGGTTGTGTAACAGGTGATTGGCGATCTTGCTTCTCAGAAGCCTTTCAAAGATTTTTATGATATGGGATGTTAGTGCTATCGGTCTGTAGTTCTTTTCAACTGCTTTACTGCCACCTTTGTAGAGTGGGGATATGTCTGTTTTTTTAGTGAGTCTATGCTCCCTCTCCATGGAATGCTGAAGACACGCGACAGGGGCTTCTTCAGTTCTTGATGAACACGAAGTTCCATGAGTCTGGGCTTGGGGCAGAGTGCATGGGCATGTCATTTATTGCCTTTTCAGAGTTTTGTGGTGTTAGGATAATATCTGAGATTTTTGAGATGACCAAATTTTGTGTCTCGTTCGTGAAGAATTCATTTGGATTGTCGACCCTTAGTCTGGGCAGTGGCTCGCTGAACACTGAGTCGTGTTGGGAATTTAGTATCTCACTCATTTCTTGACTGTCATCTGGGGGCTCTGGTGGCCTGGTGGCTAATGCTCTCGCTTCACACGGCGAGGGCCTGGGTTCGATTCCCAGCCAGAGTAGAAACATTGGACGTGTTTCTTTCCACCTGTTGTCTATGTTCCCCATCAGTAAAATGGGTACCTGGGTGTTAGTCGACTGGTGTGGGTCGCATCCCGGGACACTGGTGGCCCGGTGGCCTGGTAGCTAAAGCTCCCGCTTCACACACGGAGGGCCCGGGTTCGATTCCCGGCGGGTGGAAACATTCCGACACGTTTCCTTACACCTGTTGTCCTGTTCACCTAGCAGCAAATAGGTACCTGGGTGTTAGTCGACTGGTGTGGGTCGCATCCTGGGGGACAAGATTAAGGACCCCAATGGAAATAAGTTAGACAGTCCTCGATGATGCACTGACTTTCTTGGGTTATCCTGGGTGGCTAACCCTCCGGGGCTAAAAATCTTATCTTATCTCTCACTGACCTAATTTGCCCGAAATGCAGAGCATAACAAGGGAGTTTCTACATAGTAGTATGTCATTGTTGTCAGCTAGGACTGTATACCTTGTACCTGGAGTTTACCTGGAGAGAGTTTCGGGGGTCAACGCCCCCGCGGCCCGGTCTGTGACCAGGCCTCCTGGTGGATCAGCGCCTGATCAACCAGGCTGTTGCTGCTGGCTGCACGCAAACCAACGTACGAGCCACAGCCCGGCTGATCAGGAACTGACTTTAGGTGCTTGTCCAGTGCCAGCTTGAAGACTGCCAGGGGTCTGTTGGTAATCCCCCTTATGTGTGCTGGGAGGCAGTTGAACAGTCTCGGGCCCCTGACACTTATTGTATGGTCTCTTAACGTGCTAGTGACACCCCTGCTTTTCATTGGGGGGATGGTGCATCGTCTGCCAAGTCTTTTGCTTTCGTAGTGAGTGATTTTCGTGTGCAAGTTCGGTACTAGTCCCTCTAGGATTTTCCAGGTGTATATAATCATGTATCTCTCCCTCCTGCGTTCCAGGGAATACAGGTTTAGAAACCTCAAGCGCTCCCAGTAATTGAGGTGTTTTATCTCCGTTATGCGCGCCGTGAAAGTTCTCTGTACATTTTCTAGGTCTGCAATTTCACCTGCCTTGAAAGGTGCTGTTAGAGTGCAGCAATATTCCAGCCTAGATAGAACAAGTGACCTGAAGAGTGTCATCATGGGCTTGGCCTCCCTAGTTTTGAAGGTTCTCATTATCCATCCTGTCATTTTTCTAGCAGATGCGATTGATACAATGTTATGGTCCTTGAAGGTGAGATCCTCCGACATAATCACTCCCAGGTCTTTGACGTTGGTGTTTCGCTCTATTTTGTGGCCAGAATTTGTTTTGTACTCTGATGAAGATTTAATTTCCTCATGTTTACCATATCTGAGTAATTGAAATTTCTCATCGTTGAACTTCATATTGTTTTCTGCAGCCCACTGAAAGATTTGGTTGATGTCCGCCTGGAGCCTTGCAGTGTCTGCAATGGAAGACACTGTTATGCAGATTCGGGTGTCATCTGCAAAGGAAGACACGGTGCTGTGGCTGACATCCTTGTCTATGTCGGATATGAGGATGAGGAACAAGATGGGAGCTAGTACTGTGCCTTGTGGAACAGAGCTTTTCACCGTAGCTGCCTCGGACTTTACTCTGTTGACGACTACTCTCTGTGTTCTGTTAGTGAGGAAATTATAGATCCATCGACCGACTTTTCCTGTTATTCCTTTAGCGCGCATTTTGTGCGCTATTACGCCATGGTCACACTTGTCGAAGGCTTTTGCAAAGTCTGTATATATTACATCTGCATTCTTTTTGTCTTCTAGTGCATTTAGGACCTTGTCGTAGTGATCCAGTAGTTGAGACAGACAGGAGCGACCTGTTCTAAACCCATGTTGCCCTGGGTTGTGTAACTGATGGGTTTCTAGATGGGTGGTGATCTTGCTTCTTAGGACCCTTTCAAAGATTTTTATGATATGGGATGTTAGTGCTATTGGTCTGTAGTTCTTTGCTGTTGCTTTACTGCCCCCTTTGTGGAGTGGGGCTATGTCCGTTGTTTTTAGTAACTGAGGGACGACCCCCGTGTCCATGCTCCCTCTCCATAGGATGGAAAAGGCTCGTGATAGGGGCTTCTTGCAGTTCTTGATGAACACAGAGTTCCATGAGTCTGGCCCTGGGGCAGAGTGCATGGGCATGTCATTTATCGCCTGTTCGAAGTCATTTGGCGTCAGGATAACATCGGATAGGCTTGTGTTAATCAAATTTTGTGGCTCTCTCATAAAAAATTCATTTTGATCTTCGACTCTCAATCTGGTTAGCAGCTTGCTAAAAACTGAGTCATATTGGGACTTGAGTAGCTCACTCATTTCCTTGCTGTCATCTGTGTAGGACCCATCTTGTTTAAGTAGGGGCCCAATACTGGGCGTTGTTCTCGATTTTGATTTGGCATAGGAGAAGAAATACTTTGGGTTTCTTTCGATTTCATTTATAGCTTTTAGTTCTTCCCGCGATTCCTGACTCCTAAAGGATTCTTTTAGCTTAAGTTCGATGCTTGCTATTTCTCTCACCAGTGTCTCCCTGCGCATTTCAGATATATTGACCTCTTTTAGCCGCTCTGTTATTCTTTTCCGTCGCCTGTAAAGGGAGCGCCTGTCTCTTTCTATTTTACATCTACTCCTCCTTTTTCTTAGAGGAATAAGCCTTGTGCATACATCGAGTGCCACCGAGTTAATCTGTTCTAGGCATAAGTTTGGGTCTGTGTTGCTTAGTATATCTTCCCAGCTTATATCGGTTAGAACTTGGTTTACTTGGTCCCACTTTATGTTTTTGTTATTGAAGTTGAATTTGGTGAATGCTCCCTCGTGACTAGTCTCATTTTGTCGGTCTGGGGCTCCTCGCATACATGTCTGAACCTCAATTATGTTGTGATCTGAGTATATTGTTTTTGATATGGTGACATTTCTTATCAGATCATCATTGTTAGTGAATATGAGGTCTAGTGTATTCTCCAGTCTAGTAGGCTCTATTATTTGCTGGTTTAAATTGAATTTTGTGCAGAGATTTAAAAGCTCGTGTGAGTGTGAGTTTTCATCAGAGCTGCCTCCTGGTGTTATTACTGCAACAATATTATTTGCTATATTCCTCCATTTTAGGTGCCTTAAGTTGAAATCCCCCAGGAGCAAGATGTTGGGTGCAGGAGCTGGAAGATTTCCAGACAGTGGTCAATTTTTAACAGCTGTTCCTGGAATTGCTGGGATGTTGCATCCGGAGGCTTGTAGACTACCACAATGACTAGGTTTTGGTTCTCGACCTTTACTGCTAAAACTTCCACTACGTCATTTGAGGCATTAAGCAGTTCTGTGCAAACAAGTGACTCTGCAATGTACAGGCCAACCCCCCCCTTTTGCCTGTTCACTCTGTCACATCTGTATAGGTTGTAACCTGGGATCCATATTTCATTGTCCAAGTGATCCTTTATGTGGGTCTCAGTGAAAGCCGCGAACATTGCCTTTGCCTCTGCAAGCAGTCCACGGATGAAAGGTATTTTGTTGTTTGTTGCTGGCTTTAGACCCTGTATATTTGCAAAGAAGAATGTTATCGGACTGGTGGTATTGTTGGTACTGGGGGGGATTTTTTTTCCGGCATTAGTATCTGTATCTGTTGGTTTGGAGTGGAGGCCATCGACTGTGGTTCCACTCCAGGAATGACTGGATTTGGTGTACGATTTCTGCCATTTCCTGCCAGTTTTTTTTCCTTCCTGGCACTAAAAAACCTCTCCCTCTTGAGTGGCTGTGGCTACCCAGGTTTTCCCATGGCCTGGATGTTTTGTATCTTTTTGTCCCCTTTAGATGGTATGCCTGGCAATTTAAGTTATAGCACAGTCTTTCCTGTACTGAAGAGGTACACATTTCAGGGTGAAAAAGCTTACAGGAAGGGAGTTTGCATTTTCCTGTTGTCATATGGGCATGGCATTTTCTAGGGTGGTCATAGTTGCACGTCCCATCTGTTTTTCCAGATTTCCCATGCCAGCAGATACCAAGTGCATAGTATGTGCACAGGCTTGGTTTCCGCTTGCCTTGGGTTTCTGTGACTGTATTCCCTGTTGGTGCATGTTTCCCTGTCTTACTTCTATCCTCCCTAGCACCAACAATGGAGCTCCCACCAGTTGTTTTTGGTAATTTATCCTCACTATTGCTATTGGAGTCCTCTTGTTTGCTATTTCCTGCGGTATTTCTAGTTTGCAATATTGGTTTTATCTTATCTTTGACTACACTTGTTTCCCTACTATGGCTCCTGTCCCCTATGAGGTCATTTATATGTATTCCTTCCTGCGTATAATTCCCGACTACCTGGACAAAATCTCCAGCTTCACCATTACTGTCTCCCAGGACAGTATCTCCAGCTTCACCATTTCTGTCTCCCAGGACAGTATCTCCAGCTTCACCATTTCTGTCTCCCAGGACAGCACCTCCAGCTTCACCATTACTGTCTCCCAGGACAGCACCTCCAGCTTCACCATTACTGTCTCCCAGGACAGCACCTCCAGCTTTACTATTACTGTCTCCCAGGACATCACCTCCAGCCTTACAGTTTGTGACTACATGGCCAGTATCAAGGGCAGTACCATTCAGCCCAGACTTTTTATGTTCCCATCTGTTGTAGAAAGCTTCCAGGTTTTCTATGAAAGCAGCTTTGATGTTGTCCTCTTTTAATACCCTTGTGATTTTAGTCCACAGATTTTCCTCATTTGGGCATACCCAGAAACACTTCTCTGTTTTAATACTGCTTGTAGCTAGTTCTGGGATATCTGCACAAGGGGCGTGACACCAATTTCCACAAAAATGACAATTTATCCATGTGGAAGCCCGTTTGTTTGACTGACCACAGACTACACACAGCTTCATAATGATTTGAATGGTTGATTTACTGCAATTCTACTAGCAACCTCTTGAATATTATATTAATAACCTTAAATGAAGCTCTAGCTATTTGTATTTCTGTTTCTAACTCTTTTTGTATATTGGACAGCTTACCGTCACGTTCCTGATTTTTAATGTTTGTGTTTATAAGGGCGCCTACAACCCCATCCATTTACAGTCTGCTTTATTGTCCAACGAAACTGTTTGAAACCAGTCCCGGGTTCGGACCAGTCAAGGGTTCGGACCAGTCAAGGGTCCGGACCAGTCGATCTGCTCTGATCAGTGGGTCACTTATTAAAACATACTGGTCGGTGATTTGAGCTAACACATGAAGGATCTACTGGAAATTATCTACCCGAGTAATATGTGATTTGACTGATACAAAAGTATAACTTGCGTGTTGAAGAGCCGGTGATATCTGGCAGCTCCTACAATGACGAACGGTCACTTCCTTGTTTATCAATCGCTGTATCTGGCTTTTCTATTTTTTTTTTTTTTCCGTCTCCACCACAATAAATGCTATATTATCACTATAGTTGACTGGTGCAAATTTTGGAGGAAGGACGCTTTTTCTGTAGTAATAATTGCTTCTCGTTGTGTATATTGCGACCGCTGGTAACTACAGGTTATATGAAATTCACAGTAACGTCTCGTATTTCAAGAAAAGAAACTAATGAAAGTCACTCCACTCCACTAAGTACCATTATAATACTGGTTAGTTGCTACTACAACACTGTATTCTGCTATTCACTGGTATCACTAGATTATATGCGAGTACACTAGCAGGCCAGGAAGATTATTAAAAACAGCTGACCTGTGGTAAGTTTCTGGCGACTTCTGGCACCTTCCTCTATAGGCTTATCACTTCATTTACAAATTCACCTGTTTTCAAATGACACTTTAGCCTTTATCATCAATATACTAGGGAGCCACTGTAGTATACACTATACACTATGTATACTCAATGTTATCAGGGAGACTTTCTTTCCTCTGACATGAAAAGTTCAATTATTATTATTTTTTCCACATGGGACAGGCCTATGATTCCCCTCTGGCAGTAAACTCTGCTACGCAGTGCACACTAATTCTCCTTTTTTGACTCAGTATATAATGTTTTCCGCCCAAGATTGGTTCCAGGCGCTAGAGGGATGTATCGTATAGGATTGATGTCACAAATTAAAGTTCTAGCACGTAAGAGCGACCATGAAAACACGAGAAAACCGGGAGCACAATGAGGCACGCTGCACGCTGCACGAGGCACCTATTACTACATGTACATGTACTTGTAGTAAATAAAGATATTATTATTATATTATTATTATTATTATTATTATGTCCCATCTCGCTTAAGCAGGGGCCAAATACTGGATGTTCTTTTTACCTTAGATTTAGTATAAGAGAAGTAATTTTTTCAGTTTCCTTTATTGCATTTAGTTCTTCCTGCGATTCATGTCTTCAGTAAGATTCCTTCAGCTAAAGTTCGATATTTGCAATTTCATTAACCAGTACCTCCCTTCGTATTTCAGATATATTGGCCCCTCTCAGCAGCTCTATGACTCTTCACCTTCGTCTGTATAGGAAACGTCTCTCTGTTTCTAGTTTACATCTTCTCTTTCTTTTCCTTAATGGAATGTGCCTTGAGCAGATCTCAAGTATCTCATAGTTTATTGTTTCTATGCAAAGGCTCGGATACGTGTTGTTTTGGATATCTTTTCAGCTTGTTTTATTTAGGACATGGTTGACGTGTTCCCATTGTATGTTTTTGTTATTGAAACTGAATTTTGTGAAGACACCCTCATGTCTGATCACATTTTGCGGGTCATGAGCCCTGTGCACTTGTCTGTACCTCTATTATGTTGATATGAGTGTATTGTCTTTGATACTGTTATATTACTTATCAGATCGTCGTTGTTAGTGAAGATGAGGTCCAGCATATTTTCTAGTCTTGTAGGCTCTAATATTTGCTGGTTTAAGGTGAATTTGGTGCAGATTTAATAGCTCATGCGTGCATGAATTTTCATCTGAGCTGCCTCCTGGGGTGATCTCTTCTAAAATATTATTTGCTACACTCCTCCATTTAGGTGTCTCAAATTGAAATCTCCTAGTAGCAAGATGTTTGGGGCAGGAGCTGGGAGATTTTCCAGACAGTGGTCAATTTTCAAAAGCTCCCAGAAATGCTGGAAAGTTGCATCTGGAGGCTTGTATACAACCACAATGACAAGGTAATGGTTTTCAACCTTTACCTAGCCTAAAGTCGGTTCCTGACCAGCCGGGCTGTGGCTCGTACGTTGGTTTGCGTGCAGCCAGCAGCAACAGCCTGGTTGATCAGGCTCTGATCCACCAGGAGGCCTGGTCACAGACCGGGCCGAGGGGGCGTTCACCCCCAGAACTCTCTCCAGGTAAACTCCAGGTAAACATCACTTGATGTGTTTATGTGAGGGAAAAGTTCAATAGATAGGAGTAGCAAGGGAATATATAGTAACAATAGTTTCATTGCCGGCTACTTGTTAAGGTAGGGTAAGTCCAGCTCCCGCTATTCCCGCCTTTTCTCCCCCACCCCTAAAGTGATAGTTTGTTTGCTGGCTGCTTGTTAACGTAGGGTCAGTCTAGCTCCCACTATCCCTTCCCCTCCCTCTTTCCCCCCCCCCGAAAGGTGACATGTGGGGCTCTGGTCAAACAGTAAATCACTCGACTCACAGCTCCCAACACTACTCTTGGATGACAGAGAAGGTCACCTGTCAATCAACGAGAAAAACTGAAGGAGACGGACTAACGTCCTGGAGACGTCCCATGTTGGATTTACTTGCCTGTGCACTTGTATGAAGAATCAGGATATAACCCCTCATCATTACAGCGGTCAAGAACCTGATCTCCTGTCATCGGGAAAGATTACTTACGGCCACTAGAATGAGCCAGTGGGTTGTCACCAACAACTGCGACCCCCCCCACATCATCAGCAACGGCTTCTATTGCAACAATACGCAGTGTCACCAACACCAGACACCCAAGTTTTTAGCGTTGAATTCAGATATCATTTATATTTTTAATTTTTAATTTTCTTTCATGTAGGATCAGTATTTCATATTTAAGTGTTTTATATTTCATATTTCCTAAATAATAAAGTGTTTATATTTGTCAGTTTTTGTTCTTTTTCTATTCATTAATTTTCCTGAGGAGGAGCCAGCCTTAGTATTACTGACTGAAGTTGTTACAGGGCTGAGTAAGCCTTCACAAGTGGCGACCTTGCCAGGATCAACTCGACTGAATCAAGATTCAATTCCATCTCGAATCTACCATTGGAACTTCAACGCTGCATACCACAGACGGTTACCACCAGCCATGAGTAATCATTCTCTATGGTAGGACTACAGTACAGGTATTTAAAAGATTTGGTGATTGTTATAGTCTCAATTTATTGTAAGTCAAGTCAGGCAGGATATAATATTTAATTCTGCCACCTTTTTGTGTGAGCTTGAAACACATTGGAGGATTAGACTCTAGGGACCCGAGATTTTCCAGTGACAATTTGTTTCATTGAGCTCTTTATTATATTAAGGGAACTGTCGTAGGACACTCTTGATTTGTTGGTGAGAAGATTGGATGGTCAAGGGACCCCATTCTACTTACTGTTTGCTCGGAGCCGGCATAGAACACTTCGTTTTCATTAATACATATTGTTTAATTGAAGTAGGGATTGAGCCCTCCGTTTTCTTTAATACCCGTTTCATTTTCCCCTGGTAGTTTAAGTTATTCATGCAAATATGGAGGAATACCAGTTTTGGATGAACGCTGGAAGTTAGGAATAACAGGGAAAAATTTAGAATCTTTCATTAGTGCTAAGATCCAGGAAAGACTTGAAAGAGAGAGAATAGAAAGAGAAAGAGAAGACAAAAAGGAGCGTGATAGACTTGATCGTGAGGAGAGAGCTAAAGTACTTGAAGAACAAGTTAAATTAAGGGAACTTGAGGAAAGAGCAAAGGACAGAGAATATGAGTTAAGGGAGAGAGAAAAGGATCGCGAGCTCGAACAAGCTCGCCTTGAATTAGAGAATAAAAAGTTAACTTTCTCACAACAGCAATTAGATGAAGGAGTAATGGAACAACGTGCAGCTAGTGCACATATTCCAACACCTAATTTACCTCCCTTCACAGAGGGGGAAGACATAACTTCATACATTATCAGGTTTGAAAATACCGCTACCCTCTGTGAATGGCCTGCTGACACCTGGGCTACCAGGTTAGGAATGTTATTTTCTGGTACAGCTTTGAATATCTATGCAACTTTGTCACACGATATCATATGTAATTATAACCTACTGAAGAAGGCAATCCTTAAAGCATATCAGAAAACCACTAATTCTTACAGGAAAGATTTCAGGTATGCCACCTTACAGCCTGGCCAGAACTTTCAGCAGTTACAGGTAACACTCTTTCGTTTGTTCGACTTTTGGATAGAGAGTTCAGGAATTGATCGCAGTTATGAATCTCTTAGAGACTTCATGGTTGCTGACCAGTTCCTCACAGCTCTTCCCCATCAGATACGAACATTCATCAGAGAACGTAACCTGGTTAAAGCTGAGGAAGTTGCTGAGGCTGCTGACCTGTATGCTGAGGCTCACAATTCCTATAAAGACCTGAAGGGATCGAACCCTAAGGGTAAGGGTTCATCAGACCTTAAGAAATCAAAGCCTCTAGTGGAAAGTAAAATGACTTCTTTTATTCCTGTTTGTCATTTGTGTGGTGTTAAGGGACATAAACGTCCAGATTGTCCTTCTAAGAAGGTCCAAAAAGTTGGTAGATGTTTTGAAGACTGTAATGACCAAGCACCCTTCTGTTCAGGAACAGTTAATGGACTTAATGTATCTACCATTTTACGAGACACTGGATGCACATGTATAGTCATTTCTGATAAGCTGTTCCCTAACCTTAAAGAAACTCATTCCTCTGCTATACTTTCAGACTACTTGGGCCGTACAGACACTTTTCCTACCATCCGTTGTTACATTAGGTCTAAATGGTTCACAGGTTGGTCTGAAGCCGTACTAGCTCCCATCACTTCTTGCTCCGTACTAATAGGTAATGTAAAAGGCGCCATTCTTCCTTCTGAGGTTGACCTTTCATCACCAAAGATGGACATAGGTGTTTCAGATCCTCTTTCTGTAGAGTCAGAGAAGCCCCTCGAAAGTTCAGATGAGACAATGTCTCGCGATATTCATGTGGGATTAAAAACCAGTGATGCTACTCTCGAAAGCGAGGAAGTATGATCACCGGTTCACTTGTTAGATGAAAGTGAAGATATCACCTCCGATACTATAAATGTCTTGACTAGGGCTCAGACCAAAGCCCAGGCTTCTCCTACTATCCATCCTTTGATTTTCCTTGACTTTGAGCCTTTAGATATATCGAAGGACTCCTTTGTCAATTTACAACGTAATTGCCCTTCTCTTCAGAATTGCCATAATGCCGCTAAACAAAATCAAGTTATCCAAAGGAAAAACTTTTCATATAAATTTGAATATATAAAAGGTATCTTATACAAGTCAGTATTCAAATTAAATTCAGATGAGATAGACTATTCCATCTTAGTCGTTCCAAGTCAATGCAGAGAGACTGTTCTTAAAATGGCTCATGACCTGCCAGTGGCCGGACATTTCTCGCATCGTAAAACCTTAAATAAAATTAGGGAAACCTATTTTTGGCCAAAAATGTCCTCAGATGTCACTACCTATTGTAGATCGTGTAAAGTTTGCCAACTGTCATCCTCCCGAGGTACCAGGCGAGTACCTATGGTCAAAATGCCAGTCTTTATGGTACCTTTTGAAAGAGTAGCTATTGATATCGTTGGTCCTTTATCTCCACTTTCATCTGGGGGACATAGATATATATTAACATTAGTTGATTATGCTTCGAGTTTCCCTGAAGCCATACCCTTAAAGACCATAACTACTACAGAGGTGGCTGAAGCCCTTTTTTCCATCTTCTCCAGAGTGGGCATCCCTAGAGAAATTTTGTCTGACCGTGGGACACAATTCACTTCTGACTTAAGGCAACATCTATACCAACTTCTGGGAGTGAAGCCTCTCTTCACAACACCCTATCATCCCAGCTGTAATGGGAGGATTGAGCACCAGCATTCGATTCTCAAGTCCATTTTAAGGAAACTTTGCTCCCTTAAACCTAAGGAGTGGCATCGTTACCTACCCTGTGCTTTGTTTGCCATGAGGGAAGTTCCCAGTGACTCTTTAGGGTTTTCACCTTTTGAACTTCTCTATGGTAGACAGGCCAGAGGCCCATTGTCCATCCTTCATGACTTATGGACTAATGAGAAGGTAAATGCTGAGGTTCAGTCTTCTTATCAGTTTCTCCTTGACCTTAGATCCAAACTTGAGGAGACCTCTGACATAGTTTCGAAAAACTTATTTTGATTCCAAAAGTCAGAGGAGAAGTTTTAAAGTAGGGGATGAAGTTCTGGTACTTTTGCCTATAAAGTCAAATAAATTATTAGTAGCATGGAAAGGTCCATATAAAGTATTAAAAATTTGTGGGAACGTTGACTACCTCATAGAAGTCAAGGGGAAACCTAAGCTTTATCATATCAACATCCTTAAGAAATATTACCGAAGAAATTCGGTTAACTGCCTTAATAACTTTGACTTAGTTTTTCCACACGAACTTGATAAGACAACTGAAGAATGTAAAGTGTGCGTAATTGACACCTCTAACTTAGACTATGATGAAGAACTACATGACTTGGTGACTCTTGACCACTCGGACGCAACCAACATTAATATTAATGAATCCTTGGATGACCATAAGAGACATGAACTACTTCAATGTGTGAGTAACTTTTCAGACGTCTTTACTGATATTCCAGGTGTTACCTCCACGGTAGTCCATAAGATTGACTTAGTGACGGAAAATCCTATCAAACGAAAATTATACCCAGTTCCAGTTCACCTTAGGGATGCATTTGACCGAGAGGTAGACAAATTATTAAAACTAAAGATCATTGAACCTTCAGTATCTTCATATTGTTCACCAGTAGTCATGGTTAAGAAGGAGGATAATTCATATAGACTTGCTATTGACTTCAGAGGCCTTAATGCTGTAACTCGGTGGGATGCTGAGCCTATGCCCTTAATAGATAGCTATCTACACAAATTTTATGACGCTTCCTTCTTTTCAGAGACTGATATTGCGCAGGCATATCATCAAGTAATGTTAGATCCTTCTTGTAAGCAGTACACCGCTTTTCCTACACACCAAGGACTGAAGTCAGATTCTAGGGACCCACAAACTGAGAAAAACCAAGAATATTGTCCTAACTAAACCTAATGAAACACCACTACATCCCACTGACACAGCTAACAAGATAAACGACTTCTTCTCAACCATAGGATCTAATCTCGCCAGTAAAATCCCACATACCAATGCCCATGCCGAGGACAACCTAGATGGGAATTTCCCTAATTCCTTCTATCTTACACCAACTGAGACCACGGAAGTCACCGAGATTATAAAGTCACTTAAAAATAACTCGGGGAATCTGTCTCATGCCACCATTACTGTACAAGCGAGCGGCCCATGTCCTTTCACATGCTATTTCATTGCTTTTTAACAAGTCACTAGAGACTAGCACCTTCCCGAAACTACTCAAGATGGCAAGGGTTACACCAATACATAAAGGTGGTGACCCTACAGACTTAAACAACTATAGGCCAATATCTAACTTACCATTGCTATCCAAAATCTTTGAGAAACTCGTGCACAGGAGACTGTATTCATTTATAACGGCTCAAAACATACTCAACCCCTGCCAATTTGGATTCAGGAAAAATAAAAGCACTAATGATGCAATCATAAAAATGCTAGATCTGCTTTACACAGCATTGGAAAATAAGGAATATCCACTAGGAATTTTTATTGACCTAAGAAAAGCTTTTGACACAGTAGACCACGACATCCTACTCCACAAACTTGATCATTAAGGTATAGGAGGCCATGCGCTTGCTTATTTCAAATCTTACATTACTAATAGGTATCAGTATGTCACCATTAAAGACACAGCATCAGCAACACGGCCACTTGATACTGGAGTTCCGCAGGGAAGTGTCCTTGGTCCCCTGCTCTTCCTCATATACATCAATGACCTTCCAAACGTATCCCAACACCTGAAACCCATTCTCTTTGCTGACGACACGACTTATGTCATCTCTCACCCTCATCTTGCCACCCTCAACACCATTGTGAATGAGGAGCTGATCAAAATATCGACTTGGATGACAGCCAATAAACTTACGCTTAACACTGACAAAACCTACTATATTATGTTTGGTAGCAGAGCAGGAGATGCACAAATTAACATTAAGATTGACAACACTCTAATTACCAGAAATAATGGGGGCAAATTCCTAGGCTTATACCTTGACAACAACCTGAATTTCAGCACCCATATCCAGCATATAACCAAAAAAGTATCCAAAACGGTTTGGATCCTCTCCAAGATATGATACTACGTGCCGCAAAATGCCCTTCTCACACTATACCACTCACTTATATATCCATACCTCACCTATGCTATTTGTGCTTGGGGATCAACTGCAGCAACACACCTAAGGCCAATAATAACCCAACAAAAAGCTGCAGTAAGAATTATCACTAAATCCCATCCCTGGCAACACCCCACCCACTCATCATAGACCTAAACTTACTCCCTGTTCAGTACATCCACACTTACTACTGTGCAATCTACATCTACAGGACCTTAAACTCCAATATCAATCTTGACCTAAAACGCTTTCTTGATAGTTGTGACAGAACCCACAGGCATAACACCAGACACAAACATCTCTACGACATTCCCCGTGTCCGACTAAACCTTTACAAAAACTCAATGTATGTCAAAGGCCCTAAAATCTGGAATACCCTACCTGAGAACTCTAGAACTGCAGACACATTCATCACCTTCAAAACTACCATTAGAAAACATCTTATCTCCCTGATACACCCCGTCAACTAACTACACGAATACCACCTGGTGGTTCACACTTACACTCACTCACTCATTTGACCATAAACAGAAATATTAATCTCAATCTTAAAATAATGAATCTTGTGATACTCCAATACTGAAACTATGTACTGTGCCAAAACAAAAGCATTCACATTGCTAAACTCACAAACTAGTATTTAGTCACATAGCCATAATACCAACTTACCTCATAATTTGTAATATTTTACAATTAAGAATAAAACTAAGTCTGCCCGAAATGCCTAGCCATGCTAAGCGTTCTAGTGGTACACTCTGTAATCACTATTTTACTACATGTAAACCACACAATAACCAAATTTCTGTAAACTCAGCATTGTAATCCTTATAGCCTCCCAGCACACATAAGGGGGATTACCAACAGACCCCTGGCAGTCTTCAAGCTGGCACTGGACAAGCACCTAAAGTCAGTTCCTGATCAGCCGGGCTGTGGCTCGTACGTTGGTTTGCGTGCAGCCAGCAGCAACAGCCTGGTTGATCAGGCGCTGATCCACCAGGAGGCCTGGTCACAGACCGGGCCGCGGGGGCGTTGACCCCCGAAACTCTCTCCAGGTAAACTCCAGGTACTCCAGGTAGAGAATAAACTTTGAATTTGAATTTGAATTTGAATATAGAACTATGCCCTTCGGTTTGGTAACTGCCTGTGCTACCTACTTGAGACTGATGAGAAAGGTCTTGGGTAATATGCCAAATGTTTCAGTTTATTTTGATAACATTTACGTCTAAAGCCAGCAACAAACAACAAAATACCTTTCATCTGTGGACTGCTTGCAGAGGCAAAGGCAATGCTCGCGGCTTTCACTGAGACCCACATAAAGGATCACTTGGACAACGAAATATGGATCCCAGGTTACAACCTATACAGATGTGACAGAGTGAACAGGCAAAAGGGGGGGGGTTGGCCTGTACATTGCAGAGTCACTTGTTTGCACAGAACTGCTAAATGCCTCAAATGATGTAGTGGAAGTTTTAGCAGTAAAGGTCGAGAACCAAAACCTAGTCATTGTGGTAGTCTACAACCCTCCGGATGCAACATCCCAGCAATTCCAGGAACAGCTGTTAAAAATTGACCACTGTCTGGAAAACCTTCCAGCTCCTGCACCCAACATCTTGCTCCTGGGGGATTTCAACTTAAGGCACCTAAAATGGAGGAATATAGCAAATAATATTGTTGCAGTAATAACACCAGGAGGCAGCTCTGATGAAAACTCACACTCACGTGAGCTTTTAAATCTCTGCACAAAATTCAATTTAAAGCTATTGGAAAGTAACTGCCTTTATTACACAGCATCACAAGCCACCACTATCCTAAACAATGCTAAAAGTCTATCAGTACTAAACTACAACATCAGGTCCTTAAGCAAACACTATGATGACCTCCTAGCACTCCTTGAATCACTAAAGACACCCTTCTCCTGCATTATTCTTACTGAGACCTGGCTTAAGCAGGACACAATAGATATCTACCCTCTACCAGGATACACAGCAATTCACAACTGCAGAACAAACCAAGTTGGGGGTGGTATTGCAATCTATTACTCTAACCAATTATCTTGCCTTAGCACCGCTTGCTTTAGTGATGAATATGGGGAATACATCTTTGCTAATTTTACTGTAAAAAACCTTAAGACGCCTATAACAATTGGTGCCATTTACCGGATACCTCACACAAACATCCCAAATTTCAGTGAGAAATTAAAGTCACTAATCGAGAACAACGCCCAGTATTGGGCCCCTACTTAAACAAGATGGGTCCTACACAGATGACAGCAAGGAAATGAGTGAGCTACTCAAGTCCCAATATGACTCAGTTTTTAGCAAGCCGCTAACCAGATTGAGAGTCGAAGATCAAAATGAATTTTTTATGAGAGAGCCACAAAATTTGATTAACACAAGCCTATCCGATGTTATCCTGACGCCAAATGACTTCGAACGAGCGATAAATGACATGCCCATGCACTCTGCCCCAGGGCCAGACTCATGGAACTCTGTGTTCATCAAGAACTGCAAGAAGCCCCTATCACGAGCCTTTTCCATCCTATGGAGAGGGAGCATGGACACGGGGGTCGTCCCTCAGTTACTAAAAACAACAGACATAGCCCCACTCCACAAAGGGGGCAGTAAAGCAACAGCAAAGAACTACAGACCAATAGCACTAACATCCCATATCATAAAAATCTTTGAAAGGGTCCTAAGAAGCAAGATCACCACCCATCTAGAAACCCATCAGTTACACAACCCAGGGCAACATGGGTTTAGAACAGGTCGCTCCTGTCTGTCTCAACTACTGGATCACTACGACAAGGTCCTAAATGCACTAGAAGACAAAAAGAATGCAGATGTAATATATACAGACTTTGCAAAAGCCTTCGACAAGTGTGACCATGGCGTAATAGCGCACAAAATGCGCGCTAAAGGAATAACAGGAAAAGTCGGTCGATGGATCTATAATTTCCTCACTAACAGAACACAGAGAGTAGTCGTCAACAGAGTAAAGTCCGAGGCAGCTACGGTGAAAAGCTCTGTTCCACAAGGCACAGTACTAGCTCCCATCTTGTTCCTCATCCTCATATCCGACATAGACAAGGATGTTAGCCACAGCACCGTGTCTTCCTTTGCAGATGACACCCGAATCTGCATGACAGTGTCTTCCATTGCAGACACTGCAAGGCTCCAGGCGGACATCAACCAAATCTTTCAGTGGGCTGCAGAAAACAATATGAAGTTCAATGATGAGAAATTTCAATTACTCAGATATGGTAAACATGAGGAAATTAAATCTTCATCAGAGTACAAAACAAATTCTGGCCACAAAATAGAGCGAAACACCAACGTCAAAGACCTGGGAGTGATTATGTCGGAGGATCTCACCTTCAAGGACCATAACATTGTATCAATCGCATCTGCTAGAAAAATGACAGGATGGATAATGAGAACCTTCAAAACTAGGGAGGCCAAGCCCATGATGACACTCTTCAGGTCACTTGTTCTATCTAGGCTGGAATATTGCTGCACTCTAACAGCACCTTTCAAGGCAGGTGAAATTGCCGACCTAGAAAATGTACAGAGAACTTTCACGGCGTGCATAACGGAGATAAAACACCTCAATTACTGGGAGCGCTTGAGGTTTCTAAACCTGTATTCCCTGGAACGCAGGAGGGAGAGATACATGATTATATACACCTGGAAAATCCTAGAGGGACTAGTACCGAACTTGCACACGAAAATCACTCACTACGAAAGCAAAAGACTTGGCAGACGATGCACCATCCCCCCAATGAAAAGCAGGGGTGTCACTAGCACGTTAAGAGACCATACAATAAGTGTCAGGGGCCCGAGACTGTTCAACTGCCTCCCAGCACACATAAGGGGGATTACCAACAGACCCCTGGCAGTCTTCAAGCTGGTTGATCAGGCGCTGATCCACCAGGAGGCCTGGTCACAGACCGGGCCGCGGGGGCGTTGACCCCCGAAACTCTCTCCAGGTAAACTCCAGGCACTGGACAAGCACCTAAAGTCAGTTCCTGATCAGCCGGGCTGTGGCTCGTACGTTGGTTTGCGTGCAGCCAGCAGCAACAGCCTGGTTGATCAGGCGCTGATCCACCAGGAGGCCTGGTCACAGACCGGGCCGCGGGGGCGTTGACCCCCGGAACTCTCTCCAGGTAAACTCCAGGTAAATAACAAACAGACAAATGAATAAGCACCACCTTCTCTTAGCTGGAGACTTCAACATCAACCTTGGCTTACTAGATGATCAGCCTGTAACTGATTTCATCAACAATATGAATAACACACTTCTCATACCAACAATAACTAAACCAACCAGGCTCACTGAGACAAGTGCAACCATAATAGACCACATATGGACCAATATACTAGCCCCCCTTAAATCAGGGATAATCACAGATAGCACTACAGACCACTACCCTACCTTCCTCCTGACAAACAATAGTAAACCACCACTTGAATACAACAAAGTCTCATTTAGACTCCATGACGAGGCCTCAGTAAGGAAGTTCACAGCTGACCTAGAGACTGTTGATTGGCCTACAGAATTCTCCAAGGCCAATGGTATTGATGACTGGACAGACATCTTTCTTAACAAATTACTTAGACTATACAACAAACATTGTCCTATAAAAACAAAACAGATCACAAACAAACGGCTTGGTTGCCCATGGCTAACCAGCACCATTCTGAAATCCATTGACAAGAAACACCAATATGAAAAGGAATATAGACAGGGCTTAATACACAAAGATATTCTTAAACACTATTCATCAGCTCTCACCAAAGTAATAAAAAAGCCAAACAACTATACTACTCCAGTAGATTCACAGACACTAGAGGAGATATAAAAAAGACCTGGAAAACACTCTCTCAGATTCTAGGGACCCACAAACTGAGAAAAACCAAGAATATTGTCCTAACTAAACCTAATGAAACACCACTACATCCCACTGACACAGCTAACAAGATAAACGACTTCTTCTCAAACATAGGATCTAATCTCGCCAGTAAAATCCCACATACCAATGCCCATGCCGGGGACTACCTAGATGGAAATTTCCCTAATTCCTTCTATCTTGCACCAACTGAGCCCACAGAAGTCATTGAGATCATAAAGTCACTTAAAAATAACTCGGGGAATCTGTCTCATGTCCCACCATTACTGTACAAGCGAGCGGCCCATGTCCTTTCGCATGCTATTTCATTACTTTTTAACAAGTCAATAGAGACTAGCACCTTCCCGAAACTACTCAAGATGGCAAGGGTTACACCAATACATAAAGGTGGTGACCCTACAGACTTAAACAACTATAGGCCAATATCTAACTTACCATTGCTATCCAAAATCTTTGAGAAACTCGTGCACAGGAGACTGTATTCATTTATAACGGCTCAAAACATACTCAACCCCTGCCAGTTTGGATTCAGGAAAAATAAAAACACTAATGATGCAATCATAAAAATGCTAGATCTGCTTTACACAGCATTGGAAAATAAGGAATATCCACTAGGAATTTTTATTGACCTAAGAAAAGCTTTTGACACAGTAAACCACGAAATCCTACTCCACAAACTTGACCACTACGGAATAAGAGGCCATGCGCTTGCTTATTTCAAATCTTACATTACTAATAGGTATCAGTACGTCACCATTAAAGACACAGCATCAGCAACACGGCCACTTGATACTGGAGTTCCGCAGGGAAGTGTCCTTGGTCCCCTGCTCTTCCTCAAATACATCAATGACCTTCCAAACGTATCCCAACACCTGAAACCCATTCTCTTTGCTGATGACACGACTTATGTCATCTCTCACCCTAATCTTGCCACCCTTAACACCATTGTGAATGAGGAGCTGATTAAAATATCGACTTGGATGACAGCCAATAAACTTACGCTTAACACTGACAAAACTTACTATATTATGTTTGGTAGCAGAGCAGGAGATGCACAAATTAACATTAAGTTTGACAACACTCTAATTACCAGAAATAATGGGGGAAAATTCCTAGGATTATACCTTGACAATAACCTGAATTTCAGCACCCATATCCAGCATATAGCCAAAAAAGTATCCAAAACGGTTGGGATCCTCTCCAAGATACGATACTACGTGCCGCAAAATGCCCTTCTCACACTATACCACTCACTTATTTATCCATACCTCACCTATGCTATTTGTGCTTGGGGATCAACTGCAGCAACACACCTAAAGCCAATAATAACCGAACAAAAAGCTGCAGTAAGAATAATCACTAAATCCCATCCCTGGCAGCACACCCCCCCACTCTTCAAAGATCTAAACTTACTCCCAGTTCAATACATCCACACTTACTACTGTGCAATCTATATCTACAGGGCCTTAAACTCTAATATCTACCTTGACCTAAAACGCTTTCTTGACAGTTGTGACAGAACCCACAGGCATAACACCAGAAACAAACATCTCTACGACATTCCCCGTGTCCGACTAAACCTTTACAAAAATTCAATGTATGTCAAAGGCCCTAAAATCTGGAATACCCTACCTGAGAACTCTAGAACTGCAGACACATTCATCACCTTCAAAACTACCATTAGAAAACATCTTATCTCCCTGATACACCCCGTCAACTAACTTCACGAATACCACCTGGTGGTTCACACTTACACTCGCTCACTCATTTGACCATAAACAGAAATATTAATCTCAGTCTTAAAATAATGAATCCTGTGATACTCCAAAACAAAAGCATTCACATTGCTAAACTCACAAAATAGTATTTAGTCACTTAGCCATAATACCAACTTACCTCACCCCCACTCCACAAAGGGGGCAGTAAAGCAACAGCAAAGAACTACAGACCAATAGCACTAACATCCCATATCATAAAAATCTTTGAAAGGGTCCTAAGAAGCAAGATCACCACGCATCTAGAAGCCCATCAGTTACACAACCCAGGGCAACATGGGTTTAGAACAGGTCGCTCCTGTCTGTCTCAACTATTGGACCACTACGACAAGGTCCTAAATGCACTAGAAGACAAAAAGAATGCAGATGTAATATATACAGACTTTGCAAAAGCCTTCGACAAGTGTGACCATGGCGTAATAGCGCACAAAATGCGTGCTAAAGGAATAACAGGAAAAGTCGGTCGTTGGATCTATAATTTCCTCACTAACAGAACACAGAGAGTAGTCGTCAACAGAGTAAAGTCCGAGGCAGCTACGGTGAAAAGCTCTGTTCCACAAGGCACAGTACTCGCTCCCATCTTGTTCCTCATCCTTATATCCGACATAGACAAGGATGTCAGCCACAGCACCGTGTCTTCCTTTGCAGATGACACCCGAATCTGCATGACAGTGTCTTCCATTGCAGACACTGCAAAGCTCCAGGCAGACATCAACCAAATCTTTCAGTGGGCTGCAGAAAACAATATGAAGTTCAACGATGAGAAATTTCAATTACTCAGATATGGTAAACATGAGGAAATTAAATCTTCATCAGAGTACAAAACAAATTCTGGCCACAAAATAGAGCGAAACACCAACGTCAAAGACCTGGGAGTGATCATGTCGGAGGATCTCACCTTCAAGGACCATAACATTGTATCAATCGCATCTGCTAGAAAAATGACAGGATGGATAATGAGAACCTTCAAAACTAGGGAGGCCAAGCCCATGATGACACTCTTCAGGTCACTTGTTCTATCTAGGCTGGAATATTGCTGCACACTAACAGCACCTTTCAAGGCAGGTGAAATTGCCGACCTAGAAAATGTACAGAGAACTTTCACGGCACGCATAACGGAGATAAAACACCTCAATTATTGGGAGCGCTTGAGGTTCCTAAACCTGTATTCCCTGGAATGCAGGAGGGAGAGATACATGATTATATGCACCTGGAAAATCCTAGAGGGACTAGTACCGAACTTGCACATGAAAATCACTCATTACGAAAGCAAAAGACTTGGCAGACGATGCACCATCCCCCCAATGAAAAGCAGGGGTGTCACTAGCACGTTAAGAGACCATACAATAAGTGTCAGGGGCCCGAGACTGTTCAACTGCCTCCCAGCACACATAAGGGGGATTACCAACAGACCCCTGGCAGTCTTCAAGCTGGCACTGGACAAGCACCTAAAGTCAGTTCCGGATCAGCCGGGCTGTGGCTCGTATGTTGGTTTGCGTGCAGCCAGCAGCAACAGCCTGGTTGATCAGGCTCTGATCCACCAGGAGGGCTGGTCTCAGACCGGGCCGCGGGGGCGTTGACCCCCGGAACTCTCTCCAGGTAAACTCTCCAGGTAAACCTCATAATTTGTAATATTTTACATTTAAGAATAAAACTAAGTATGCCCGAAATGCCTAGCCATGCTAAGCGTTCTAGTGGTACACTCTGTAATCTCAATTTTACTACATGTAAACCAAACAATAACCAAATTTCTGTAAACTCAGCATTGTAATCCTTATAGAGAATAAACTTTGAATTTGAATTTGAATTTGAACTAGATACTGGCCATGTAGTCAGAAACTGTAAGGCTGGAGATGACGTCCTGGTAGTCAGTAAATGGGGGGCTGATAGTGCTGTCCTGGGAGACAGTAATGGTGAAGCTGGAGGTGCTGTCCTGGGAGACAGTAATGGTGAAGCTGGAGGTGCTGTCCTGGGAGACAGTAATGGTGAAGCTGGAGATGCTGTCCTGGGAGACAGTAATGGGGAAGCTGGAGATGCTGTCCTGGGAGACAGTAATGGTGAAGCTGGAGATTTTGTCCAGGTAGTCGGGAATTATACGCAGGAAGGAATACATATAATTGACCTCATAGGGGACAGGAGCCATAGTAGGGAAACAAGTGTAGTCAAAGATAAGATAAAACCAATATTGCAAACTAGAAATACCGCAGGAAATAGCAAACAAGAGGACTCCACTAGCAATAGGGAGGATATATTACCAAAAACAACTGGTGGGAGCTCCATTGTTGGTGCTAGGGAGGATAGAAGTAAGACAGGGAAACATGCACCAACAGGGAATACAGTCACAGAAACCCAAGGCAAACGGAAACCAAGCCTGTGCACATACTATGCACTCGGTATCTGCTGGCATGGGAAATCTGGAAAAACAGATGGGACGTGCAACTATGACCACCCTAGAAAATGCCATGCCCATATGACAACAGGAAAATGCAAACTCCCTTCCTGTAAGCTTTTTCACCCTGAACTGTGTACCTCTTCAGTACAGGAAAGACTGTGCTATAACTTAAATTGCCAGGCATACCATCTAAAGGGGACAAAAAGATACAAAACATCCAGGCCATGGGATAACCTGGGTAGCCACAGCCACTCAAGAGGGAGAGGTTTTTTAGTGCCAGGAAGGAAAAAAAACTGGCAGGAAATGGCAGAAATCGTACACCAAATCCAGTCATTCCTGGAGTGGAACCACAGTCGATGGCCTCCACTCCAAACCAACAGATACAGATACTAATGCCGGAAAAAAAATCCCCCCCCAGTACCAACAATAGCACCAGTCCGATAACATTCTTCTTTGCAAATATACAGGGTCTAAAGCCAGCAACAAACAACAAAATACCTTTCATCCGTGGACTGCTTGCAGAGGCAAAGGCAATGTTCGCGGCTTTCACTGAGACCCACATAAAGGATCACTTGGACAACGAAGTATGGATCCCAGGTTACAACCTATACAGATGTGACAGAGTGAACAGGCAAAAGGGGGGGGTTGGCCTGTACATTGCAGAGTCACTTGTTTGCACAGAACTGCTAAATGCCTCAAATGATGTAGTGGAAGTTTTAGCAGTAAAGGTCGAGAACCAAAACCTAGTCATTGTGGTAGTCTACAAGCCTCCGGATGCAACATCCCAGCAATTCCAGGAACAGCTGTTAAAAATTGACCACTGTCTGGAAAACCTTCCAGCTCCTGCACCCAACATCTTGCTCCTGGGGGATTTCAACTTAAGGCACCTAAAATGGAGGAATATAGCAAATAATATTGTTGCAGTAATGACACCAGGAGGCAGCTCTGATGAAAACTCACACTCACGCGAGCTTTTAAATCTCTGCACAAAATTCAATTTAAACCAGCAAATAATTGAGCCTACTAGACTGGAGAATACACTAGACCTCATCTTCACTAACAATGATGATCTGATAAGAAATGTCACCATATCAAAAACAATATACTCAGATCACAACATAATTGAGGTTCAGTCATGTATGCGCGGAGCCCCAGACCGACATAATGAGATTAGTCACGAGGGAGCATTCACCAAATTCAACTTCAATAACAAAAACATAAAGTGGGACCAAGTAAACCAAGTCCTAACCGATATAAGCTGGGAAGATATACTAAGCAACACAGACCCCAACTTATGCCTAGAACAGATTAACTCGGTGGCACTCGATGTATGCACAAGGCTTATTCCTCTAAGAAAAAGGAGGAGTAGATGTAAAACAGAAAGAGACAGGCGCTCCCTTTACAGGCGACGGAAAAGAATAACAGAGCGGCTAAAAGAGGTCAATATATCTGAAATGCGTAGGGAGACACTGGTCAGAGAAATAGCAAGCATCGAACTTAAGCTAAAAGAATCCTTTAGGAGTCAGGAATCGCGGGAAGAACTAAAAGCCATAAATGAAATCGAAAGAAACCCAAAGTATTTCTTCTCCTATGCCAAATCAAAATCGAGAACAACGTCCAGTATTGGGCCCCTACTTAAACAAGATGGGTCCTACACAGATGACAGCAAGGAAATGAGTGAGCTACTCAAGTCCCAATATGACTCAGTTTTTAGCAAGCCGCTAACCAGACTGAGAGTCGAAGATCAAAATGAATTTTTTATGAGAGAGCCACAAAATTTGATTAACACAAGCCTATCCGATGTTATCCTGACGCCAAATGACTTCGAACAGGCGATAAATGACATGCCCATGCACTCTGCCCCAGGGCCAGACTCATGGAACTCTGTGTTCATCAAGAACTGCAAGAAGCCCCTATCACGAGCCTTTTCCATCCTATGGAGAGGGAGCATGGACACGGGGGTCGTCCCACAGTTACTAAAAACAACAGACATAGCCCCACTCCACAAAGGGGGCAGTAAAGCAACAGCAAAGAACTACAGACCAATAGCACTAACATCCCATATCATAAAAATCTTTGAAAGGGTCCTAAGAAGCAAGATCACCACCCATCTAGAAACCCATCAGTTACACAACCCAGGGCAACATGGGTTTAGAACAGGTCGCTCCTGTCTGTCTCAACTATTGGATCACTACGACAAGGTCCTAAATGCACTAGAAGACAAAAAGAATGCAGATGTAATATATACAGACTTTGCAAAAGCCTTCGACAAGTGTGACCATGGCGTAATAGCGCACAAAATGCGTGCTAAAGGAATAACAGGAAAAGTCGGTCGATGGATCTATAATTTCCTCACTAACAGAACACAGAGAGTAGTCGTCAACAGAATAAAGTCCGAGGCAGCTACGGTGAAAAGCTCTGTTCCACAAGGCACAGTACTCGCTCCCATCTTGTTCCTCATCCTCATATCCGACATAGACAAGGATGTCAGCCACAGCACCGTGTCTTCCTTTGCAGATGACACCCGAATCTGCATGACAGTGTCTTCCATTGCAGACACTGCAAAGCTCCAGGCGGACATCAACCAAATCTTTCAGTGGGCTGCAGAAAACAATATGAAGTTCAACGATGAGAAATTTCAATTACTCAGATATGGTAAACATGAGGAAATTAAATCTTCATCAGAGTACAAAACAAATTCTGGCCACAAAATAGAGCGAAACACCAACGTCAAAGACCTGGGAGTGATCATGTCGGAGGATCTCACCTTCAAGGACCATAACATTGTATCAATCGCATCTGCTAGAAAAATGACAGGATGGATAATGAGAACCTTCAAAACTAGGGAGGCCAAGCCCATGATGACACTCTTCAGGTCACTTGTTCTATCTAGGCTGGAATATTGCTGCACACTAACAGCACCTTTCAAGGCAGGTGAAATTGCCGACCTAGAAAATGTACAGAGAACTTTCACGGCGCGCATAACGGAGATAAAACACCTCAATTATTGGGAGCGCTTGAGGTTCCTAAACCTGTATTCCCTGGAACGCAGGAGGGAGAGATACATGATTATATACACCTGGAAAATCCTAGAGGGACTAGTACCGAACTTGCACACGAAAATCACTCACTACGAAAGCAAAAGACTTGGCAGACGATGCACCATCCCCCCAATGAAAAGCAGGGGTGTCACTAGCACGTTAAGAGACCATACAATAAGTGTCAGGGGCCCGAGACTGTTCAACTGCCTCCCAGCACACATAAGGGGGATTACCAACAGACCCCTGGCAGTCTTCAAGCTGGCACTGGACAAGCACCTAAAGTTAGTTCCGGATCAGCCGGGCTGTGGCTCGTACGTTGGTTTGCGTGCAGCCAGCAGCAACAGCCTGGTTGATCAGGCTTTGATCCACCAGGAGGCCTGGTCACAGACCGGGCCGCGGGGGCGTTGACCCCCGGAACTCTCTCCAGGTAAACTCCAGGTAAACTGCGGAGCCCCAGACCGACATAATGAGATTAGTCACGAGGGAGCATTCACCAAATTCAACTTCAATAACAAAAACATAAAGTGGGACCAAGTAAACCAAGTCCTAACCGATATAAGCTGGGAAGATATACTAAGCAACACAGACCCCAACTTATGCCTAGAACAGATTAACTCGGTGGCACTCGATGTATGCACAAGGCTTATTCCTCTAAGAAAGAGGAGGAGTAGATGTAAAACAGAAAGAGACAGGCGCTCCCTTTACAGGCGACGGAAAAGAATAACAGAGCGGCTAAAAGAGGTCAATATATCTGAAATGCGTAGGGAGACACTGGTCAGAGAAATAGCAAGCATCGAACTTAAGCGAAAAGAATCCTTTAGGAGTCAGGAATCGCGGGAAGAACTAAAAGCCATAAATGAAATCGAAAAAAAACCAAAGTATTTCTTCTCCTATGCCAAATCAAAATCGAGAACAACGTCCAGTATTGGGCCCCTACTTAAACAAGGTGGGTCCTACACAGATGACAGCAAGGAAATGAGTGAGCTACTCAAGTCCCAATATGACTCAGTTTTTAGCAAGCTAACCAGACTGAGAGTCGAAGATCAAAATGAATTTTTTATGAGAGAGCCACAAAATTTGATTAACACAAGCCTATCCGATGTTATCCTGACGCCAAATGACTTCGAACAGGCGATAAATGACATGCCCATGCACTCTGCCCCAGGGCCAGACTCATGGAACTCTGTGTTCATCAAGAACTGCAAGAAGCCCCTATCACGAGCCTTTTCCATCCTATGGAGAGGGAGCATGGACACGGGGGTCGTCCCACAGTTACTAAAAACAACAGACATAGCCCCACTCCACAAAGGGGACAGTAAAACAACAGCAAAGAACTACAGACCAATAGCACTAACATCCCATATCATAAAAATCTTTGAAAGGGTCCTAAGAAGCAAGATCACCACCCATCTAGAAACCCATCAGTTACACAACCCAGGGCAACATGGGTTTAGAACAGGTCGCTCCTGTCTGTCTCAACTATTGGATCACTACGACAAGGTCCTAAATGCACTAGAAGACAAAAAGAATGCAGATGTAATATATACAGACTTTACAAAAGCCTTCGACAAGTGTGACCATGGCGTAATAGCGCACAAAACGCGTGCTAAAGGAATAACAGAAAAAGTCGGTCGATGGATCTATAATTTCCTCACTAACAGAACACAGAGAGTAGTCGTCAACAGAGTAAAGTCCGAGGCAGCTACGGTGAAAAGCTCTGTTCCACAAGGCACAGTACTCGCTCCCATCTTGTTCCTCATCCTCATATCCGACATAGACAAGGATGTCAGCCACAGCACCGTGTCTTCCTTTGCAGATGACACCCGAATCTGCATGACAGTGTCTTCCATTGCAGACACTGCAAAGCTCCAGGCGGACATCAACCAAATCTTTCAGTGGGCTGCAGAAAACAATATGAAGTCCAACGATGAGAAATTTCAATTACTCAGATATGGTAAACATGAGGAAATTAAATCTTCATCAGAGTACAAAACAAATTCTGGCCACAAAATAGAGCGAAACACCAACGTCAAAGACCTGGGAGTGATCATGTCGGAGGATCTCACCTTCAAGGACCATAACATTGTATCAATCGCATCTGCTAGAAAAATGACAGGATGGATAATGAGAACCTTCAAAACTAGGGAGGCCAAGCCCATGATGACACTCTTCAGGTCACTTGTTCTATCTAGGCTGGAATATTGCTGCACACTAACAGCACCTTTCAAGGCAGGTGAAATTGCCGACCTAGAAAATGTACAGAGAACTTTCACGGCGCGCATAACGGAGATAAAACACCTCAATTATTGGGAGCGCTTGAGGTTCCTAAACCTGTATTCCCTGGAATGCAGGAGGGAGAGATACATGATTATATACACCTGGAAAATCCTAGAGGGACTAGTACCGAACTTGCACACGAAAATCACTCACTACGAAAGCAAAAGACTTGGCAGACGATGCACCATCCCCCCAATGAAAAGCAGGGGTGTCACTAGCACGTTAAGAGACCATACAATAAGTGTCAGGGGCCCGAGACTGTTCAACTGCCTCCCAGCACACATAAGGGGGATTACCAACAGACCCCTGGTAGTCTTCAAGCTGGCACTGGACAAGCACCTAAAGTTAGTTCCGGATCAGCCGGGCTGTGGCTCGTACGTTGGTTTGCGTGCAGCCAGCAGCAACAGCCTGGTTGATCAGGCTCTGATCCACCAGGAGGCCTGGTCACAGACCGGGCCGCGGGGGCGTTGACCCCCGGAACTCTCTCCAGGTAAACTCCAGGTAATGATATCCACGTGGAGCGTACATATCCAAACATTAACAATTGTTTTGCGTAGGTTACGCTCACATGGCCTCACTGCCAAGCCGAAGAAATGCTTCCTTGGGTATAACAAGATTAGATATCTTGGACTGATACTTTCTAATAACTCTCTGCAGCCTCTCCCCAGTAATATCAAAGCTTTATTAGAATTTCAATTCCCCAAAACCAAGAAGCTCATGCGTAGCTTTCTTGGTTCTGTAAATTTTTATGCACGGTTTATCCCGAACCTTACTGATCTTACAGGCATCTTATCCGACTTCCTTAAAAAGTCTGTGAAGGAACCTCTTGAACTTTCCGACGTAGCTCGGGAAAAGTTTAATGAGATTAAAAATATTTTTTCGAAAGACCCTACACTTAAGATTCCAGATATTAATAAAACATTTTGCTTAAGAACTGATGCCTCCAATACTG
Organism: Cherax quadricarinatus; assembly: GCF_038502225.1. Classification (NCBI taxonomy): domain Eukaryota; kingdom Metazoa; phylum Arthropoda; class Malacostraca; order Decapoda; family Parastacidae; genus Cherax; species Cherax quadricarinatus. Next base: position 33,349,089 of record NC_091330.1, read on the forward strand.
GCTTAGGTGTGGTGTTACTACAATACCATGATGGTACTCCCTTCCCTGTATGCTTCTTAAGCCGGAAACTCCTTCCTGCAGAAACGAGATACTCCTCTGTAGAAAAGGAATGTTTAGCCCTTGTGTGGGGTATCTTCAAACTTAAATTTTATTTGCTGGGAAAAGAATTCATTTTAGAAACGGACCACAAACCTTTGATATACCTAGAAACTTTTAAGGGAACCAACAGTCGCCTCTTGAGGTGGACATTGGCACTCCAGGCTTTTAAGTTCCATATTGTGTATATCAGTGGTTTATCCAATTATTTCTCTGACTGGTTAAGTCGTGACAGTCAGTAGAAGATTTGTTGCCTTACGTGACTTCCACATGTTAGAACTTTTTCCTCGCCTATTCTTCTTATACTCCTTGACTATAAGTCTTGGTATGGGGGAGTGTGAGGGAAAAGTTCAATAGATAGGAGTAGCGAGGGAATATATAGTAACAATAGCTTCATTGCCGGCTACTTGTTAAGGTAGGGTAAGTCCAGCTCCCGCTATTCCTGCCTTTTCTCCCCCACCCGTAAAGTGATAGTTTGTTTGCCGGCTGCTTGTTAACGTAGGGTCAGTCTAGCTCTCACTATCCCTTCCCCTCCCTCTTCCCCCCCCGAAAGGTGACGTGTGGGGCTCTGGTCAAACAGTAAATCACTCGACTCACAGCTCCCAACACTACTCTTGGATGACAGAGGAGGGTCACCTGTCAATCAACGAGAAAAACTGAAGGAGACGGACTAACGTGCTGGAGACGTCCCATATTGGATTTGCTTGCCTGTGCACTTGTATGAAGAATCAGGACATAACCCTTCATCATTACAGCGGTCAAGAACCTGATCTCCTGTCATCGGGAAAGATTACTTACGGCCATTAGAACGAGCCAGTGGGTTGTCACTTGGCAGACGATGCACCATCCCCCCAATGAAAAGCAGGGGTGTCACTAGCACGTTAAGAGACCATACAATAAGTGTCAGGGGCCCGAGACTGTTCAACTGCCTCCCAGCACACATAAGGGGGATTACCAACAGACCCCTGGCAGTCTTCAAGCTGGCACTGGACAAGCACCTAAAGTCAGTTCCTGATCAGCCGGGCTGTGGCTCGTACGTTGGTTTGCGTGCAGCCAGCAGCAACAGCCTGGTTGATCAGGCGCTGATCCACCAGGAGGCCTGGTCACAGACCGGGCCGCGGGGGCATTGACCCCCGAAACTCTCTCCAGGTAATACTCCAGGTAAACAACTGCGACCCCCCCCTTCCCCACATCATCAGCAACGGCTTCTATTGCAACAATACGCAGTGTCACCAACACCAGACACCCAAGTTTTTAGCATTGAATTCAGATATCATTTATATTTTTAATTTTTCATTTTCTTTCATGTAGGATCAGTATTTCATATTTAAGTGTTTTATATTTCATATTTCGTAAATAATAAAGTGTTTATATTTGTCAGTTTTTGTTCTTTTTCTATTCATTAATTTTCCTGAGGAGGAGCCAGCCTTAGTAATACTGACTGAAGTTGTTACAGGGCTGAGTAAGCCTTCACAGTTTAGTAGTCCTGAGTAAATTAGAGAAACTGTTACGTACAGGCCAACCTCCCTACCACTTGTTGCGTGTTTATTCTGTCACATTGGAATAGGTTATAACCTGGGATCCATATTTCGTTGTCAAAATGGTCCTTTATGTTGGTTTCTGTGAATGCTGCAAACATACATTTGACTCGATGAGCAGTCCCTTAATGTAGGGATTTTTTTTGTTTGTTGATGGCTATAGACTCAGTATGTTTGCAAAGACAAATGTCGTCATATTGGTGGAATTTAGGGGTTTTTATTTGCTGGCTCTAATATCTGTTGTTTTGGAGTGGAGGCCAATGACTGTGCCTCTGCTCCAGAAGTGTTTTCAGTAGGTGTAAGATTGCTGTAATTTCTTACCAGTCTTTGTTCCGTCTGGGTCCTAAAAACTTCTTTTACCTTATTCCTAGTATATATCCTTTACAGTATAATAATAAGATATTAACTCCTTTAGAGAATAATAATAAGGTATTAAAAGGAAATGGAAATAAGTCACTTTGTCTGACTTTTTTGGGTTATCCTAGTTTCTCTACATATATGCTGTTGTATATGATAATCTATGTAACTGTATTTTTGTATACCTGAACAAACTTACTTAAGTCAAGGTTCCTTTCCCGAGCGCTGGAAGTTAAGGCTCTATACGACGTACACTGTCAGTGGCCCTATAAACAACATCACCAATACTTGTTATTTCTTGGTGGCTGTGATAAACCCAACAATAGACTTCTGCGTCAGCCTTCTTCGGGTGTGGAGCTGTATAGCCCTTGTGGCTTAGCGCTTCTTTTTGATTATAATAATAATCTTCGGGTGTGGATGTCTCTCTCTCGCCTGAGTATGTGACAAATTTCCCCCGTTCTCACTGGGACGCTTGTCCTCATTTATTACAGACTTAAACAACTATAGGCCCCTCAAGGAAGGTTCCTTGATGTTGGTGAGGGGCTCTTGATTTAGGGAATTGGATCTGTGCTTCAGTTCCCCAAATTAAGCCTGAATGCCTTCCACATCCCCCCCCAGGCGCTGTATAATCCTCCGGGTTTAGCGCTTCCCCCTTGATTGTAATAATAATAATTAAACAACTATAGGCCAATATCAAACTTACCATTGCTATCCAAAATCTTTGAGAAACTCGTGCACAGGAGACTATATTCATTTATAACGGCACAAAACATACTCAACCCCTGCCAATTTGGATTCCGGAAAAATAAAAGCACTAATGATGCAATCATAAAAATGCTAGATCTGCTTTACACAGCATTGGAAAATAAGGAATATCCACTAGGAATTTTTATTGACCTAAGAAAATCTTTTGACACAGTAGACCACGACATCCTACTCCACAAACTTGACCATTATGGTATAAGAGGCCATGCTCTTGCTTATTTCAAATCTTACCTTACTAATAGGTATCAGTATGTCACCATTAAAGACAGCATCAACAACACGGCCACTTGATACTGGAGTTCCGCAGGGAAGCGTCCTTGGTCCCCTGCTCTTCCTCATATACATCAATGATCTTCCAAATGTATCCCAACACCTGAAACCCATTCTCTTTGCTGACGACACGACTTATGTCATCTCTCACCCTAATCTTGCCATTGTTAACGAGGAGCTGATCAAAATATCGACTTGGATGACAGCCAATAAACTTACGCTTAACACTGACAAAACCTACTATATTATGTTTGGTAGCAGAGCAGGTGTTGCGCAACTTAACATTAAGATCGACAACACTCTAATTACCAGACATAATGAGGGCAAATTCCTAGGCCTATACCTTGACAACAACCTGAATTTCAGCACCCATATCCAACACATAACCAAAAAAGTATCCAAAACGGTGGGATCCTCTCCAAGATACGATACTACGTGCCGCAAAATGCCCTTCTCATACTATACTACTCATTTATCCATTCCTCACCTATGCTATTTGTGCTTTGGGATCAACTGCAGCAACACACCTAAAGCCAATAATAACCCAACAAAATGCTGCAGCAAGAATAATCACTAAATCCCATCCCTGGCAACACACTCCCCCACTCTTCATAGATCTAAACTTACTCCCTGTTCAGTACATCCACACTTACTACTGTGCAATCTACATCTACAGGACCTTAAACTCCAATATCAATCTTGACCTAAAATGCTTTCTTGATAGTTGTGACAGAACCCACAGGCATAACTCCAGACACAAACATCTCTACGACATTCCCTATGTCCGACTAAACCTTTACAAAAATTCAATGTATGTCAAAGGCCCTAAAATCTGGAACACCCTACCTGAGAACTCTAGAACTGCAGACACATTCATCACCTTCAAAACTACCATTAGAAAACATCTTATCTCCCTGATACATCCCATCAACTAACTACACGAATACCACTTGGTGGTTCACACTTACACTCACTCACCCATTTGACCATAAACAGAAATATTAATCTCAATCTTAAAATAATGAATCCTGTGATACTCCAATACTGAAACTATGTACTGTGCCAAAACAAAAGCATTCACATTGCTAAACTCACAAACTAGTATTTAGTCACTTAGCCATAATACCAACTTACCTCATAATTTGTAATATTTTAAAATTAAGAATTAAACTAAGTCTGCCTGAAATGCCTAGCCATGCTAGGTGCTCTAGTGGTACATTCTGTAGTCATTATTTTACTACATGTAAACCACACAATAACCAAATTCTGTAAACTTAGCATTGTAATCCTTATAGAGAATAAACTTTGAATTGAATTGAATTGAATTGAATTTAGCCCGCGTGGCAATCTACAGGAAGGGCACCTATTCATCGGCTTACTTTAGTCAGCTCCATTTTTTCCGCTCTGCGGAAAATTCTTTAACGGTCTTTGGTGGGAAGCCGGTTACTGAACTCAGGCGGGGGTGTGGGCGTCCCTCTCTGCTGGGGCTTGACAGGGGGATCCACCGGATCTAATTGGGAACTCCAAGTTTCTATCTCTATTTACAAAGGAGCTTTTGTTCCCTTTCTCTCATCGTCCAGCCTTGGGCAACAATTTTCTCTCGTACCATCGAGAAACCGGGTTCGATACTCCGGCTCAAGCTGTCAGTGGCCCTGATAAACCCAACAACAACAACAACAACAACCCAACAATAAACAGTATTTATTGTGTCTAACAGGTGAGTGACACTTATTACCTTTATTACAATACAACATTTATGTGTTAGATGATACATAGAGAGAGTTTGACTCATGAAATATTATGTATTAAGGTGAGGAGGAGCCAGACATGATCATATCTCCGTCTGTGTCTTGTTGACTGTGTGAGGTGTTAGGTGCTCAGGCAGCAGCAAGTGTGAGGTGTTAGGTGCTCATGTGTTGAGTGTGTGAGGTGTTAGGTGCCTTAGTGTTGAGTGTGTGAGGTGTTAGGTGCTCAGGTATTAAGTGTGTGAGAAGTTAGGTGCTCAGGTGTTGAGTGTATGAGGTATTATGTGCTTAGGCAGCAGCAAATGTGAGGTGTTAGGTGCTCAGGCAGCAGCAGGTGTGACGTGTTAGGTGTTCAGGCAGCAGCAAGTGTCAGGTGTTAGGTGCACAGGCAGCACAAGTGTCAGGTGTTAGGCAAACAGGCAGCAGCAGGTGTTAGGTGCTCAGGCAGCAGCAGGTTTTAGATATTCAGGCAACAGCAGGTGTTAAGTGCTCAGGCAGCAGCAGGTGTTAGGTGCTCAGCCAACCACAGGTGTTAGGTGCTCAGGCAGCAGCAGGTGTTAGGTGATCAGGAGTTGAGTATGTGAGATGTTGGCTGCTTAGGTGTTGAAAGTGTGAGTTATTGTGTGCTTAGGCAGCAGCAAGTGTGAGGTGTTAGGTGCTCAGGCAGCAGCAAGTGTGAGGTATTAGGTGTTCAGGCAGCACAAGTGTGAGGTGTTAAGTGAACAGGCAGCAGCAGGTGTTAGGTGCTCAGGCAGCAGCAACTGTTAGGTCTTCAGGCAACAGCAGGTATTAGATGCTCAGGCAGCAGCAACAGGTGTTAGTTGATCAGGCAGCAGTAGTTATTAGGTTCTCAGGCAGCAGCAGGTGTTAGTTACTCAGGCAGCAGCAGCTGGTGTTAGGTGCTCAGGCAGCAGCAGGTGTTAGGTGCTTAGACAACAGCAGGTGTTATGTGCTCAGGCAGCAGCAGATGTTAGGTGCTCAGGCAGCAGCAAGTGTGAGGTGTTAGGTGCTCAGGCAGCATCAAGTGTGAGTGTTAGGTGTTCAGGCAGCACAAGTGTGAGGTGTTAAGTGAGCAGGCAGCAGCAGGTGTTAGGTGCTCAGGCAGCAGCAGGTGTTAGGTGCTTAGGCAACAGCAGGTGTTATGTGCTCAGGCAGCAGCAAGTGTGATGTGTTAGGTGCTCAGGCAGCAGCGAGTGTGAGGTGTTAGGTGTTCATGCAGCAGCAGGTGTTATGTGCTCACCCAGTAGCAGGTGTTATGTGGTCAGGCAGCAGCAGGTGTTAGTTGCTCAGGCAGCAGCAGGTGTTAGTTGCTCAGGCAGCAGCAGGTCTTTGGTACTCAGGCAGCAGCAGGTGTTAGGTACTCAGCCAGCAGCAGGTGTTAGGTACTCAGGCAACGTCAGGTGTTAGGTGGTCAGGCAGCAGCAGTTATTAGGTTCTCAGGCAGCAGCAGGTGTTAGTTACTCAGGCAGCAGCAGCTGGTGTTAGGTGCTCAGGCAGCAGCAGGCGTTAGGTGCTTAGGCAACAGCAGGTGTTATGTGCTTAGGCAGCAGCAGGTGTTAGGTGCTCAGGCAGCAGCAAGTGTGAGGTGTTAGGTGCTCAGGCAGCAGCAAGTGTGAGGTGTTAGGTGCTCAGGCAGCAGCAAGTGTGAGTTGTTAGGTGCTCAGGCAGCAGCAAGTGTGAGGTGTTAGGTGCTTAGCCAGCAGCAAGTGTTAGGTGCTCAGGCAGCACAAGTGGAGGTGTTAGGTGTTCAGGCAGCAGCAGGTGTTAGGTGCTCAGGCAGCAGCAGGTGTTAGGTGCTCACCCAGCAGCAGGTGTTATGTGGTCAGGCAGCAGCAGGTGTTAGTTGCTCAGGCAGCAGCAGGTGTTAGTCGCTCAGGCAGCAGCAGGTGTTCGGTACTCAGGCAGCAGCAGGTGTTAGGTACTCAGCCAGCAGCAGGTGTTAGGTACTCAGGCAACGTCAGGTGTTAGGTGGTCAGGCAGCAGAAGTTATTAGGTTCTCAGGCAGCAGCAGGTGTTAGTTACTCAGGCAGCAGCAGCTGGTGTTAGGTGCTCAGGCAGCAGCAGGTGTTAGGTGCTTAGGCAACAGCAGGTGTTATGTGCTCAGGCAGCAGCAGGTGTGAGGTGTTAGGTGCTCAGGCAGCAGCAAGTGTGAGGTGTTAGGTGCTCAGGCAGCAGCAAGTGTGAGGTGTTAGGTGCTCAGGCAGCAGCAAGTGTGAGGCGTTAGGTGCTCAGGCAGCAGCAAGTGTGAGGTGTTAGGTGCTTAGCCAGCAGCAAGTGTTAGGTGCTCAGGCAGCACAATGGAGGTGTTAGGTGTTCAGGCAGCAGCAGGTGTTAGGTGCTCACCCAGCAGCAGGTGTTAGGTGCTCAGGGACCATCGGGTGCTAGGTGCTCAGGGAGCAGCAGGTGTTAGGTGCTCAGGCAACAGCAGGTGTTAGGTGCTCAGGCAGCATCATGTGTTAGGTGTTCAGCCAGTAGCAGGTGTTAGGTGCTCAGGCAGCAGCAAGTGTGAGATGTTAGGTGCTCATGCAGCAGCAAGTGTGAGGTGTTAGGTGTTCAGGCAGCAGCAAGTGTAAAGTGTTAGGTTCTCAGGCAGCAGCAAGTGTGATGTGTTAGGTGCTCAGGCAGCAGCAAGTGTGATGTGTTAGGTGTTCATGCAGCAGCAGGTGTTATGTGCTCACCCAGCAGCAGGTGTTAAATGCTCAGGCAGCAGCAGGTGTTATGTGGTCAGGCAGCAGCAGGTGTTATGTGGTCAGGCAGCAGCAGGTGTTAGTTGCTCAGGCAGCAGCAGGTGTTAGGTGCTCAGGGAGCAGCAGGTGTTAGGTGCTCAGGCAGCAGCAAGTGTGAGGTGTTAGGTGCTCAGGCAGCAGCAAGTGTGAGGTGTTAGGTGCTCAGGCAGCAGCAAGTGTGAGGTGTTAGGTGCTCAGGCAGCAGCAAGTGTGAGGCGTTAGGTGCTCAGGCAGCAGCAAGTGTGAGGTGTTAGGTGCTTAGCCAGCAGCAAGTGTTAGGTGCTCAGGCAGCACAAGTGGAGGTGTTAGGTGTTCAGGCAGCAGCAGATGTTAGGTGCTCAGGCAGCAGCAGGTGTTAGGTGCTCACCCAGCAGCAGGTGTTAGGTGCTCAGGGACCATCGGGTGCTAGGTGCTCAGGGAGCAGCAGGTGTTAGGTGCTCAGGCAACAGCAGGTGTTAGGTGCTCAGGCAGCATCATGTGTTAGGTGTTCAGCCAGTAGCAGGTGTTAGGTGCTCAGGCAGCAGCAAGTGTGAGATGTTAGGTGCTCATGCAGCAGCAAGTGTGAGGTGTTAGGTGTTCAGGCAGCAGCAAGTGTAAAGTGTTAGGTTCTCAGGCAGCAGCAAGTGTGATGTGTTAGGTGCTCAGGCAGCAGCAAGTGTGATGTGTTAGGTGTTCATGCAGCAGCAGGTGTTATGTGCTCACCCAGCAGCAGGTGTTAAATGCTCAGGCAGCAGCAGGTGTTATGTGGTCAGGCAGCAGCAGGTGTTATGTGGTCAGGCAGCAGCAGGTGTTAGTTGCTCAGGCAGCAGCAGGTGTTAGGTGCTCAGGGAGCAGCAGGTGTTAGGTGCTCAGGCAACAGCAGGTGTTAGGTGCTCAGGCAGCATCATGTGTTAGGTGTTCAGCCAGTAGCAGGTGTTAGGTGCTCAGGCAGCAGCAAGTGTGAGATGTTAGGTGCTCATGCAGCAGCAAGTGTGAGGTGTTAGGTGTTCAGGCAGCAGCAAGTGTAAAGTGTTAGGTTCTCAGGCAGCAGCAAGTGTGATGTGTTAGGTGCTCAGGCAGCAGCAAGTGTGATGTGTTAGGTGTTCATGCAGCAGCAGGTGTTATGTGCTCACCCAGCAGCAGGTGTTAAATGCTCAGGCAGCAGCAGGTGTTATGTGGTCAGGCAGCAGCAGGTGTTATGTGGTCAGGCAGCAGCAGGTGTTAGGTGCTCAGGCAGCAGCAGGTGTTAGGTACTCAGGCAATGTCAGGTGTTAGGTGGTCAGGCAGCAGCAGGTGTTAGTTCCTCAGGCAGCAGCAGGTGTTAGTTGCTCAGGCAGCAGCAGGTGTTAGGTACTAAGGCAATGTCAGGTGTTAGGTGGTCAGGCAGCAGCAGGTGTTAGTTCCTCAGGCAGCAGCAGGTGTTAGTTCCTCAGGCAGCAGCAGGTGCTAAGTACTCAGGCAGCAGCAGGTTTAAAGTTAGTAAATTTTAAGGTTTTTGTTACATAATAAACTATATTGTTGGCAGAACATTCATATACAAGGTTCATTATTTACCCAAGAATAACCCAATAAGTTAGTAAGTTTATTTAGGTACAAGTACACATAAATACACTTATCATACACAGTAACATATACATTAGTCACCAGAGTAACACAAAAAAGTCAAAGTGACTTAAATCCATTGTGTTCCTTGTAATATCTTATTATTTAAACCTTAAAAGTTAAAACAGCTAAGTAACTCAGCTGTGTGAAAATCAGTTAAGAACATAAGAACATAAGAAGGAAGGAACATTGCAACAGGCCTACTGGCCCATGCGAGGCAACTCCAATTCTCGTACCTGCTTAAGCCAATGCCTTGACCTAGTGAAGTCAGACACGTCACTTAAGGGAGGAGCAGTGCATCCAACCTAGTAGCACAAGCTAGTCAGGTCCAACTCACACCCACCCACACCCACTCATGTATTTATCCAACCTATTTTTTAAACTACACAACGTCTTAGCGTCTATGACGGTACTCGGGAATTTGTTCCACTCATCCACAACTCTATTACCAAACCAGTGCCTTCCTATATCCTTCCTGAATCTGAATTTTTCCAATTTAAAGCCATTGCTGTGAGTCCTGTCTATGTTAGATATTTTTAGCACGCTGTTTACATCCGCTTTATTGATTCCTGTTTTCCATTTATACACTTCAATCATATCCCCCCTAATTCTATGCCTTTCTAGAGAGTGCAGGTTCAGGGCCCTCAGCTATCCTCATAGGGAAGATTTCTGATACATGGGATCAACTGTGTCATCCTCCTTTGTATGTTTTCCAGTGCATTTATATCCATTCTATAATATGGTAACCAAAACTGTGCAGCATAATCTAAATGAGGCCTAACCAAAGATATATTGAGTTGAAGAACAACCTGAGGACTCCTATTATTTATACTTCTTGCTATGATTACTGCTTGGTTTTAGATTACTGCTTGGTTTTAGATTACTGCTAACTAGAACTCTTAAATCCTTTTTGCAATCTATAATATTAAGATCTACATTATTTAGTTTATATGTGGCATGGTTATTTTCCTGTCCAACATTTAGAACTCTGCATTTGTCTATATTAAACTGCATCTGCCACTTCTCCGACCACTGCATCGGTCTATTCAAATCATCCTGGAGTGCTCTAATGTCCTCATTAGAATGAATTGGACGGCCTATTTTAGTGTCATCAGCAAATTTGCTTATGTCGCTATTTATTCCCTCATCTATGTCGTTTAAGTAGATTGTGAACATCAAGGGGCCCAACACTGACCCCTGTAGAACACCACTTGTGACGTGCCCCCATTCCAATTTCCCCCCATTTATGCAAACTCTCTGCTGCCTATTCGTCAACCATGCCTCAACCCATGAAAAAATTTATCCTCCTATTCCATGTGCCTTAAGTTTCCTCAATAGCCTCTGATGTGGAACTCTATCGAAAGCCTTACTGAAGTCCATATGCACAATATCATATTCAATACCATGATCTACCTCCTCAGATACCTTAGTGAAGAAAGTTAGTAAATTCATAAGACAGGAATGAATTTGTAAAACCGTGCTGGGATTCATTAATCAGTTTATGCCTTTCGAGATGGCTACGAATTGCTTCGGCAATTATTGATTCCATAAATTTTCCCACTATGGAGGTAAGGCTTATTAATCTTTAGTTCGAAGCTAAGGACCTGTCACCTGCCTTGTAAATAGGTATTATATTTGCCATTTTATAAAGTTTTTCTTCTTCTCTTTTTTAGTAAATGTCTACAGGAGAAGGGGTTACTAGCCCATTGCTCCCGGCATTTTAGTCACCTCATACGACACGCATGGCTTACGGAGGAAAGATTCTTTTCCACTTCCCCATGGACAATAGAAGAAATAAAGAAGAACAAGAGCTATTTAGAAAAAGGAGAAAAACCTAGATGTATGTATATATATATGCATGTGCGTGTCTGTGAAGTGTGACCAAAGTGTAAGTAGGAGTAGCAAGATGTCCCTGTTATCTAGCATGTTTATGAGACAGAAAAAGAAACCAGCAATCCTACCATCATGCAAAACAGTTACAGGTTTCTGTTTCACAGTCATCTGGCAGGACGGTAGTACTTCCCTGGGTAGTTATGTCTACCAACCTACTACCTACAACCAACCTACTACCTACTATCTTCTGGCAAGACAGTGATGGAGTGAATGATGGTGAAAGTTTTTCTTTTTCGGGCCATCCTGCCTTGGTGGGAATCGGCCAGTGTGATAATAATAAAAAATAATTTGCCATTTTACACTTGTCAGGTACTATGTCAGTTTGTAGCAATATTTTGAAAAGATTAGCCAAAGGCATGCTAAGTTCCTCTTTACATTCCTTTAACACCCTTGCTTTATTGTAAACACTTATGCACTGTTGTCTTGGTTTCAGATTACTACTAACCAGAACTCCTAAATCCTGGAGATTTGTTAGCTTTTAATTTCTCTTATTTGTCTGAGGACCATGTCACTAGTTACCGCAATCGTGCATAGTTTATTATCGTCCTGTTGTACATAATCTATTATTTCTGGAATTTCGCTAGTATCTTCCTGAGTATAAACTGAGAGGAAGTAAGAATTGAAAATTTCACACATTTCCTTATCACTGTCAGTGATCTGACATGAGTTGCTCTTAAGTGGGCCTATCTTGTCCCTAATCTTACTTCTGTATACCTGAAAGAACCCTTTTGGGTTAGTCTTCGAATCCCTTGCGACCTTAGCCTCATAATCCCTCTTTGCTTTTCTTATTCCTTTTTTTATTTCCCTCTTGAATTGAATATATTGATTTCTTAACTGGGTTATCCACCCTGGGTAACCCACGAAAGGCAGTGCATCATCGAGGGACTGTCTATCATATTTCCATTGGGTGTCCTCAATCTTGTCCCCCAGGATGCGACCAACATCAGTCCACTAATACCCAGGTACCTACTTCCTATGTGAACAGGACAACAGGTTTCAGGAAATGCATCGAAAGTTTCCACCCCACTGGGAATCGTACCCGGACCACCCTCAGCATGTGATGCAAGAGCTTTGCCAGCCGGGCATTTCCTTACACCTGGTGTCCTGTTCACCTAGGAAGCGAGTAGGTACCTGGGTGTTAGTGGCTTGGTGTGGGTGGCATCCTGGGGGACAAGATTGAGGACTGCAGTGGAAAAAATAAAGAGAATCCCTTGATGACACACTGACTTTCTTGAGTTATCCAGGGTGGCTAACCCTCTGGATTTAAAAATCCGAAGAAAATCTTATCTTAAGGTAAACCGAGTTACAGTATTTGCATTAACATTAAAGAGAGGATCAACTTACAGTAATAGGTACTTACTTGTATTATAGTAACTGTTAATTTACATAGTCACATAGATGCATTCTTAATTGTAAGAGTGAAATTCAATTCTGTGACTATATTAAGTTTTGATATTAACAATATGGAACCATATTACAGTTGTACCTTGACTTACGAGTTTAATTTGATCCGTGACCGAGCTCGTAACTCAATTTGCTTGTGTATCAAATCAGTTTTTCTCATTGAAATTAGTTGAAATGCCATTAATCCATTCCAGCCCCCAAAAACCACCCATTTTTTTTTTTTTGTTAAGGGTTTTTAAATAAGAAAAATGTATAGAAATAAACTGATTTTATAAAGTGTATCAGCCTTAGAGATCAGATGATCACCCACTGCCATCTCTACTCCACCCACCACTATCAGTACTCCACCCACCACCATCAATACTCCACCCACCACTATCAGTACTCCACCCACCACCATCAATACTCCACCCATTACTATCAGTACTCCACCCACCTTAATGTTTCTGGGAAAACTCTAAGTGTTGAAATGGAGGTTACTTCTTCCCTGGATTTATACAAGAATCAAACAAGGGACGAGGTGCCTTACTACAACCTGAGATTAGTGTGGGAGTATTATCCTTCCACTTATGTCTTGGAAGAGTATTTATTATTTATTTATTTATTTATATATTTATGTCTTTGCAAATAGTACATTGAGAATTTGTATTTACAATAATGGGTTGCAATGCAAAGAGACCCTCTATTATGCCTAGGCATTATGGGCCGGCTTAACATTATTGGCTTACAGACTACTTAACACTAAGAATTATGTCATAGTTGTACAGTAGAATATTAATTATATCATAGTTATACAGTAGATTATTAATTATAAGTGAATCTAATTTATATAAGACAGATATATTCATATATTCAAAAATGCTTTATGTGAAAACAATGATTCAATTATATTCCGGTCAACAATGGATAAAAGGTTCAAAGTAATTGTTGAAATTATGATGTGAGAATACATAAGTGAGTATGTGTGTACTGAGTATTTTGCATTTAGTCTAGGGCGATTAAGTAGCTTTTGAGAAGAGTCTTAAATTGATTTTCAGACCGGGTTACTTTAGTATCTTCTGGTAATGAGTTCCATATTTTGGGGCCCTTTATGTGCATAGAGTTTTTACACAGTGTGATATGGACATGATGTACATCAAAAAGAGATATGTGTCTTGTGTTATGGTCATGTGTCCTGCTAAGGTTGGTGAGGAGAAGTTTGAGTGGAGGGTTTATATTTGCGTGTATTGTTCTGTGTATGTAGTAAGCACATGAATAAGTATGGATGTTCTTAAGGGTGAGCAGATTCAGACTTGAAATTTGGTGGAGTATGCTGGCGGGAGTGGGAATTTGTTATTCTGACTGCTGCCTTTTGCTGGGTTATTAGAGGTCTTAGGTTATTGAATGTTGTTGATCCCCATGCACAAATTCCATAGGTGAGATGAGGGTATATGAGTGAATGGTACAGTGCCAGGAGAGTGATTGTGGAATGTAGTACCTTATCTTTGATAGTATGCCTACAGTCTTTGAGATTTTCTTGGTGATTTGTTGTGTGTGTGTCTGGAACTTAAGGCTACTGTCAAGGTGGATACCTAGGAATTTTCCCTCTGTAAGTCTTGTGACTGATGATTCGTTTAGCGTTATGTTAATTGGATCATTTGCAGCTTAGTTTCCAAACTGAATGAAATATGTTTTATCAGTATTCTGAGTAAGTTTATTAGTCATCATCCAGGCAGATATTTTCTGCAATTCGGCATTGACAGTGTTTGCTAGTATGACTGGGTTTGGGTGGGATGTTGCAACCCCTAAATGGGTTACAATGTATATAATGTATATGTATATGTATATAATATATATTACCTTTTCATATAATTTTACATTGCTTATATTTGCGATAATAGCTAAATCGTAAATGGAAATAAGTCACTCTGTCTGACTTTTTTGGGTTATCCTAGGTTCTCTACACATATGCTGCTATGTATGATAATTCTATGTAACTGTATTTGTGTATACCTGAATAAACTTACTTACTTACTTACTTACTTACTTATATTATTATTTGACTTTATATTATTATTTGACTTAGTTATGTTGTTAGGTAGGATGTAACCTTCATATATTATTATTATGTGCTCATAGTTCAAGTCTTGATTGTCTAACTACTGTAATTATCGCTTGTGGCTCATTACTCTGCCGGCTTCTCTGTTGCTGAGCAGCAACTGTCCACGGAGCTATCACGTGATCGAAGGGGGGGGGGTGTTCTCACCTTGCCTGAAGTATTCAGTCTGGTCTAGACTCTCTTGGTGGTTGGACGTATTCCTGACAAGTGCCTAACTCTCCCTTATTGGCCCTTGTTGGAAGATCGTCTCTGTAGCTTTCTTGTTGGTTCTGTAGAACTCTGTTCACAGAACACTGTCTAGACTTAGTGATTTTCAACGTTGTACTGAGGTTGTGTGTCGCATAGACACTCTGAGCAACTCAGGTCCTGAGCTGTAGCTTCTGATCTAATTTGTACTGGTATCTGTGTACTGTCACAGTCAGGGATTTTCTTATGCTGAACTTAGATTCAGTAGTATGGGAGTTTTGTGACTTTTGTGGAGGATCTGGTGATGGTCCCTACTTAGTGTTGTTATATTATCTCATTGTTCCTGAGGCTGTGCCGCAGTTGCTTGTTATATTGCTATTGGGCTTAGCATTCTTTTTATTGTTCAAGCAGACTGTTATGATTGCCAGTTGGTCAAGAAGTTAGTTTATTTGAGGACTTTGTCAGTCACTTGTTTAAGTCTAGTCCAGTCTTGAGACATAGCGAACTACTTAGAGCACTTACACACATACACACAAACTTATTTGTAGTATATTGTATTATTAAATGTTTCTGTACCAGATGGTACTTAAGATATAAATATGTGATATGTGCTTTCAGCACAATAATACTGTACACAAGAGAAGTGATTATTCTTATTTTGTTGATATTGATTTAATTTAATTTGATATACGCCTAGACAACTTAATTATTAATAAATTTATTAAATTTTAATTTCTCTAGTTAGTAGCCTGCCAGTTGTAATCCTGAAGCACTATTAATTCTTATTGAATTCTAATGGATAATTGGACAAGGATACTGACTAATTGTTATGAAAACCCAGTAACAGGCTGAATGCTAGAAGGGCAGTCCTTTCTAATATTCACTGGAGATCTCTACGCTTATTAGAAATTGCATTTTTTGTAACATGGGAGTAGATGTATGTAGCGTCATCTGCAAATAATATGGGTTTGAGTAGCTGTGATGCATTCGGTAGATCATTGATGTAGATGAAAAAGAGGAGTGGTCCAAGGACACTTCCTTGTGGGACTCCTACTGTGATTGGTTGGGTGGAAGAGTTTGTACCATCGCATACACATATTGAGTTCTGTTACTAAGGTATGACTTTAGGTAGTTGAGGGAATGGCCTCTGATACCATAGTGCGTTAATTTGGAGTACAGCAGTTCATGTATCAAAAGCTTTACATTAATCAGTGAAAATCCCCAGCGGGACTTCTTTCTTTTCGAGTGTGGTATACATTAGTTCTAGCACGTGTATGATAGCATTATTTGTGCTTTTATTATTCCTGAATCCAAGCTGACAAGGGTTTAATATGTTGTGTGAGATGAGGTAGGAATAGATCCATCTATGAATTAATTTTTCAAAGATTTTAGAGAGCAGTGTTAAATTAGATATTGGTCTATAGTTATTCAAGTCAGCTTGGTCACCTCCTTTATGGATCGAAGTGACCCTCGCTATTTTGAGGATTGTTGGGAAGGTAGATGATTCAATGGATTTGTTAAAGAGTGTTGCAATATTTGGTGACAATACTTGAGAAGCTTTTTTGTACATAAAAGCAGGCAAGTTGTTTATCTTCTTCTTCTGTTGGGTTTATCAGGGCCACTGACAGCATAAGCCGTATCGAGCCCGATTTCTCGATGGTACGAGGAAAAATTGTTGCCCAAGGCTGGGCGATGAGAGAAAAGGAACAAAAGTTCCTTTGTAAATAGAGATAGAAATTTGAAGTTTCCAATTAGATCCGGTGGATCCCCTTGTCAAGCCCCAGCAGAGAGGGACACCCACACCCCCACCTGAGTTCAGTAACATGCTTCCCACCAAAGATCATTAAATAATTTTCCGCAGAGCGGAAAAAATGGAGCTGACTAAAGTAAGCCGATGAACAGGCGCCCCTCCTGTAGAGTGCCCGGTGGGCAAAATAGACAAGGACAAGCGTCCCAATGAGAACGGGGGAGATTTGTCACTGATACTCAGGCGAGAGAGAGACGTCCACACCCGACGAAGGCTGGTGCAGAAGTCCACAAGTTGTTTATGTCTCCTGCCTTATTTTTAAGGGTGTTGATGATGAGTGAGACTTCTAGTGGGTTGGTTGGAGCTAGGAATAGCGTATTTGGGTAGGTACCTATGAGGTAGTCTGATGGACGGGTGTTTGAGCTTGGTATTTTGTTTGCTAGATTTTTTCCTATGGTGGAGAAGAAAACGTTGAGTCTGTTTGCTGTTTCAGTTAGTGTGAGTAGGGGTTCGTCTGTTTTTGTTAGTTTGATTGTTTTGTTTTTGGATAACTTTTTAGTTCCAAGAATTTCAGGTTTTTTTCATATCACCTTTGATCTTTGGTAATCTATTTTCATAATACAATTTTTTTGATCTTCTTATCAGGCTGGTAAGAGCTGATGAGTAACGTTTAGACTGTTCTCTAGTTATTTGACCAATTCTGTACTGTTTTTCGTATTTGTGCTTTGTGTTAATGGATTTGAGGATGCTGGATGTTAGCCAGGGACTATTCAGTCTCTTTGCTGTGATCTGTTTAGTTTTTTGGGGCAATGTTTGTTATAGAGGCTTTGGGCTTTATTTAGAAAATTATTTATACATTCATTCATATCTTTATATGTTTCGAGCTCCTTTTGCCAATCAGTGTTATTCATAGCTGCTATAAAGTTGTTAACAGCTGTCTCGTTATGTAGTCTGAAGGTTACTTTAGTAATGTCTTGTGGCAATTTACCCATATTAGTTATGAGGAAGGTTGGGTAGTGGTCTCTAGTGTTGTCTGTGATTATGCCTGTTTTTAAAAGGGATGTGGTGTTTGTCCAGATGTGGTCTATTAAGGAGATACTTGTCTCGGTGATTCTTGTAGGTTTAGATATTGTTGGTAGCAACAGGCAGTTGCTCATAGTGTTTGTGAATTCGTTTACTTGTGGGTTCTGGTCATGTAGAATGTTTATGTTGAAATCTCCTGTTAGTAGTAGGTGGTCTTTATTCATGTGTGCATCAGTAATCATGTTTCCTTGTTTTTCACTAAAGTGGTAAATGTTTGACTGTGGTACTCTGTAGATGTTTATAACTGTGAGGGGTTTTGCAGGTCTTTTGATATAAATTTGGCTATGATATATTCTCCATGTTCGTCCCTTGTGCAAGATTTAGTGATACATTCGAGTTGATTTGAGTAGTATATAGCTGTTCCTCCCCCTTGCTGGTCTGTTCTACAGTTGTGTATGGCCAGGAATGGCATAGACATCTGTAATATCAGGCTTAAGCCAGGTTTCTGTGAGTGTGATAATTGATATATTGGAATGAAGGGAACTGAGTAATGCTGTGAGGTCATCATAATGTTTGCTCAAAGATCTGACATTGTAGTTGAAGATGGTTACATTATTGTTTGCACTGAGTAATGTCTTTGCTTGGTCTGCTGTGTAGTAATTACAGTTGCTGTTTGATTCATGTAATTCATTTAGTAAAAAGTTTACATCAGGATCTATGCCTGTAGTCATAAGACGAGAGTGATTTTACAAACTAGATTTTATGAGTAAAATGATATAAGATTTATATTGAATCTACAACTAGACTTAAGAATAAGACACTGTAATTTTTCTAAAACTTGTAAAAAAATAAAAGAACTAGGGATTATTATAGAATAGATAATTCATTTATACACGTAAGCATCTAAATAGCACCTTAATTATTATAACAAATGTGAGTTTATGAACTATGGTAGATATTTACAGCTAAAATAAAGGAGCTAGTGAATATAATAATAAAAGAATGAATTAAAAACAAAGACAGTAGCACCTGAGATAGTCAGTAACACCCGGAGTATTTTAATAAATGTGACTATGGACAATAGGGAAAAAATATTATAACGCCTGAAAGTGGCCCTTTAATTGTTATTAAAACTAGGAGTATAGCAATTACTGAATAAAGGGCGGTGCAGTGTATTGGTATGTAGAGAATTATTTCAGGAGAAATGTAAAAAGGGACTGAATTAGTAGTGGTAAACAACCTTTAAAGGATAGATAGTCACTATGAAATGAAATTAATCTGAGAGTAGGATTTGCCTTGTAGCATAAAGTTTGAGCAATTAATGTCACTATAGAAATATTATTTGAGGCAGTTGATACTTACTAGTGGAAGATGGTACAAGGAATTGCACAGTAGTGTAGTAGGAACATACACTAGTTTGCTATTTGTAGTTTGGGAGCAAAGGGAAAATTAGGTAAGATTGGATATCAGATTGGAGGGAGAGAGTATGGAGGAGGTGAATGTATTCAGATATTTGGGAGTGGACGTGTCAGCGGATGGGTCTATGAAAGATGAGGTGAATCATAGAATTGATGAGGGGAAAAGGGTGAGTGGTGCACTTAGGAGTCTGTGGAGACAAAGAACTTTGTCCTTGGAGGCAAAGAGGGGAATGTATGAGAGTATAGTTTTACCAATGCTCTTATATGGGTGTGAAGCATGGGTGATGAATGTTGCAGCGAGGAGAAGGCTGGAGGCAGTGGAGATGTCATGTCTGAGGGCAATGTATGGTGTGAATATAATGCAGAGAATTCGTAGTTTGGAAGTTAGGAGGAGGTGCGGGATTACCAAAACTGTTGTCCAGAGGGCTGAGGAAGGGTTGTTGAGGTGGTTCGGACATGTAGAGAGAATGGAACGAAACAGAGTGACTTCAAGAGTGTATCAGTCTGTAGTGGAAGGAAGGCGGGGTAGGGGTCGGCCTAGGAAAGGTTGGAGGGAGGGTGTAAAGGAGGTTTTGTGTGCGAGGGGCTTGGACTTCCAGCAGGCATGCATGAGCGTGTTTGATAGGAGTGAATGGAGACAAATGGTTTTTAATACTTGACGTGCTGTTGGAGTGTGAGCAAAGTAACATTTATGAAGGGGTTCAGGGAAACCGGCAGGCCGGACTTAAGTCCTGGAGATGGGAAGTACAGTGTCTACACTCTGAAGGAGGGGTGTTAATGTTGCAGTTTAAAAACTGTAGTGTAAAGCACCCTTCTGGCAAGACTGATGGAGTGAATGATGGTGAAAGTTTTTCTTTTTCGGGCCACCCTGCCTTGGTGGGAATTAGCCAGTGTGATAATAAAAAAAATATAAGAGAATTATATAGCAGTGCTTAAGTAGAAATAATTGGTAATGCAGATATTAAAGAGTAAGTATCTTATTATCAAATAATAAATTGTGAATGGGAGATCTGGGAAGATAACACAAATTGAGTCACACAAGGAACTGTGTCGGACACATGGGATAATGAGGCAGTAGATACTATCCGGGAGGTGATAGTACAGGGATTAATTCAGTAATGGGATAATTCCGTACACTAACGTAGTACAGGTCCTCCATCACAAATTCAGCATCATTGGGACCTGTAGTGTGCCAGATTACTGAGTTTGCCGAATTACAGAGTGGTTAGGTTGGAATACACTTAATAAAATTAACCAACTTGACTTACACAAAGTTCATTGAACATCGGCAAAAATCGAACATTTCCGCTACTTTGAGCTCAATTTCAAGGTACTTTTCGTTATGAAAGCAATCAAAATCATGTCTATTTCTGTAATATATCTTCCATTCTATCAAATGAGTCCAAAAAATGAGAATACAACCATAAAAACCATACGAAAATATACTGCAAAGAGGCGGCTAATGGCTGAGAAGTGAACTCCCATATTTATCGTCCGTCTTTTTTATTTTTGTTGTACATTAAGAAGCATCTTTCCATCATACATTGCCCAAGTTTCAATGAGATAGCCCAACAAACAACTGAGAAAAAAAATTATTTACCAAAAATCATATATGGCAAGCCTAAGCCAGGTACTGGAAATAAGTCACTTTGACTTTTCTGGGTTATCCTAGGTTCTCTATACATACACTGCTATGTATGATAATCTATGTTACTGTATTTGTGTATACCTGAATAAACTTATTTACTTCTAGTCTGTCAATTGAGTACAAGAAACTGCCCATTCAGTTATTTCAACTATCCAATAAAGTGGTCAGAAATTGGCAATTTGGCTGATTTCACACAAATTTCAACAGATGCCAATTTCAAAATAGGATCCAGAATAAACAATGCAGACATTCCTGGCACTAAAATAACATTTTCTCTGTTCATTAGTCATGGCTACATGCCCCTCTTATATTACTCTTGCTTAGCATTTGGAATTTTTATTCACAAAAAAAAAAAAAAAATAGAAGATTTACTGTTATGCAGACTACTGCATTATTGTAATAATTGTATAAATAATGTCAATCCATTCTTGAGTCCGTACTGGAATTTGGACTGGCAGGCAGACAGGTATTGGACAGTGACGTCATTTGTTTACTCTTGAGCTTCGCTAAAGAATAGAACATTTTCGCTACTGTGAGCGCAATTTCAAGGTACTTTTTGTTATGAAAGCAATCAAAATTATATCTATTTCTGTAATATATCTTTCATTCTATCAAATGAGATTGAAAAAATGAGAATATAACCTTAACAACCATACAAAAATATACCGCTAAGCGGCCGCTAATGGCTGAGAAGTGAACTTCGCTATTTATGGTCTGATTTCTTTCATTTTTGGTGTACGTGAAGAAGTATCTTTCCATCATACATTGCCCAAATTTGAATAAGATAACCCAACAAACAACTGAGAAAATAATAATATAATAATAATATCTTTATTTACTATATGTACATGTACAAGGTATACAGGCCTAGCTGACATCAGTGACATACTACTGTATAGAAAGGCACTTGTTATGTTGAGTATATCAAGAAAATTAGGTCATTGTCCCAGGATAACACCCACACTAGTCGACTAACACCCAAGTACCCATTTACTGATGGGTAAACATAGACAAAAGGGGTAAAGAAACACGTCTAATGTTTCTACCCTGGCTGGGAATCAAATATTTACCAAAAATCATATATGGCTAACCCAAGCCAGGTACTAAAAATAAACCACGTTGACTTTTTGGGGTTATCCTAGGTTCTCTACACATATGCTATGTGTGATAATCTATAGAAAGAAAATAACTTTTTTGTTTTATGTTTATGGTGGAGTACGAGTGTATATCACAGTTAGTCCTGTGCTATACTCCGTTTTCTCTAATATAAGCCCCAAGACAGGGATAGGAGAATGGTATTTGTTTACCATATGCTCTGCATAACTCTGTTGAACTGCTCGGTGTTATGCCAAATATTATTCATTCTGGAGTATTTAACATGTTTTATGTTATTGATATTGTTTCTTATGTCATATTAGATCAATTGTGATAGGCAAATAAGCTGTAGTGTTGATATTAGCATAATAATAAAGCATATTCTCCTGCTTCATGAGACTGAGCTCACGGCAACCGACAATGGCTTCAAAGCCACCTTATCTTTAATGGACAATGTACTGTGTCGGTGCTTTTCATAATGAGAGGCATTTCTTTTATTCACTGGAACCAACAATAAATGGAGAAAAAGAAATTGGAATGACTTATGCAGCAAGTAGCGCCACCAAACAGTACCAGCAGGTTGGTGTGGCGACCCTGGAAATTTGAAATTATGCTAGCCAAAATTAGTGCCGAATAACTGAAGGAACCGAATAACTGATTGCCGGATTTGTGATGGCGGACCTGTACAAAGATTTGGTCAGTAATATCAGTCAAATTCTGTAATGTTTGTGTCATGAAGGAAGTTTGCTAGTTCATTTTCATTTGTAATATAGTACACACGACCTACATTTGTTTTTCTTACTGGAATTTGTCCATCACGTACAAAGTACTGGTGAATTTTATCATTATTCCCTCATTTCAGTTTTCTCACTCTGTACAGGAGGCTCTGTTGTTTTCTTGTGAGACACTCATTTATGTATATATCTTTTTTTGCTTTAATAGTTGAATTTATTAGATCTTTTTTTCTGTCTTGTGTGTGAAATCTGAGCATAACACTTTTTCTCGCTTGGTTCCCTAGTAACCGTGATTCTTCTATTTCCGACACTGGCACATTAACCTGTAGGTGGTCGTGTATGATCTGAAGAGTTGTAGCTTTGCAGTTGGTATGGTTTAATTCACTTGGAAAGAGTGGACTGTTAATCACTACTGCATCTGCTAGCTTATCTTGCTCTACCTTATCATCTTGGTAAGCAAAATAATTGTTCAATTGGGTATTCATATTTATTTTCCAGTCCTTGATAGCATCTTCAACCTTCATGTTTAGGAAAGTTATTTGCTCTGTGTGGCTGGCTATGACTGATTGGAGGGTCTTGCCAAAGTCAGTCATGCCAGTTGATGTTAGCTGTTGTTCAAGGCTGTTGATCTTAGTCTCAAGGTGAAGTAACTTAGATTCACGGTTTGTTATTGTTGCGCGAAGAGCCATATTTTCAGTACAAAGATTCAAGTTATCTGCCGTTAGGGTGGTGATGTAATTCTTTAGAGTGTCAGGATCATTAGTCATACCTGGGAGCATATCAGATGGGTTAAATCCTATGAAGGTAGTAGATGTAGAGAGGGAGTCAGTCACGGTTGGTGTTGTTGTAGTTGAGTCACCTTGGTTGGTGGGTGAGGGGGAGTCGGCCATGTTTGTTGTTGGTGATGCGTTGCTCTGGGTGGTGAGGGGGGTGGATGGGGCACAGGCATCCTGCTGGGTCGTCTTATGGAATAGTCGATTTCTAGGTGCTGCCTTGCTGTTCTTAGTGCTGTTTCTTCTATGAGTTGGTCTCATAGTAGTACAGGAGTTGCTGTGGTTAGATGAAGAAACTAAATTAATTAAGAGCTTGGAGTAGGTAGTCGTCTGGCAGTGGGGCTGTATGTGGGGTATGTATGTATCTGGGTACAGAGTTGTATTTGACTTCAGATACGCTGCCAACTAGTGGCGGCGTATCTGAAGCTCACTTGTAACTCAGATTTTGGCTTGCAACTCAAAGCAAAAAATTGACAGAGTGATGGCTCAGAAAACTCTTAAGTTGGGGCACTCATAATTCAAGGTACCACTGTACTACCATATTAACAATATAAGATAATTTTCCTCTTTGTCATATTCTTTATTCATTATATTTTCTTTAGCTCTTTCTAAACTGGTTTATATAAATAATGTCTTTAATATGAGTAGGTATCCCATTATTTTCCTTTAAATCTATTCTTTAATTTCTTTTTACTTATGTTAATGCTCACTGTTATGTACATAACCTGTGTACATAACACAATGCTCACTGTTATGTACATAACCTGTGTACATAACACAATGCTCACTGTTATGTACATAACCTGTGTACATAACACAATGCTCACTGTTATGTACATAACCTGTGTACATAACACAATGCTCACTGTTATGTACATAACCTGTGTACATAACACAATGAATGTTTCTTGTACAAATTGTAATTTTGGAAATATTGTACAAAAATAGTACTACTTGATTTTTTTCTGCATAGCATATCTCAGCCAGTGAATACTGTAATTGGTGTTGAATTATGTCACTCGCTGACATTGTAAACAAAGATGCAATAAGTCGATGGCAGAGTTTAGATTAACTTAGGATGGTCTTGTAAGCTAAGGTGGCCCGTGGCCTGGTAGGCAAAGCTCTCGCTTCACACACTGAGGGTCTGTGGTTCGATTCCTGACAAGAGTGGAAATATTGGGCGTGTTTCCTTTCACTTGTTGCCACTGTTCACCCATCAGTAAAATGGGTACCTGGGTATTAGTAGACTGATGTGGGTCGCATCCTGCGACAAAATTGATGTAATTTGCCTGAAATGTATACCTTGTACATGTACTTGTAGAAATAAAAATATTTTTATTATTATTGTTATTATCATCTGTTTACTTTTTTTACCATTTGCACAAAATTGGAATTATTTTACTATCAACTTCTAAATGTAATTTAGTCAATATTTTACACTTTTTAATTCATAGAAGCAATATACATCATGGAACATGTAACAAGTAATATGGTCTTGGGAACAGAATGCCTTCTTTAAGCGAGGAGAGGCTGTAGTTATCAGTAACTATCGCTACAGCAGTTGTGATGTAGGTCACTGTGCTTGTGAAGTCTCCCTTTTGACCTTGCAGCACAGTGACCTACATCATAAACTATATTGCAGTACTAACTTAACATTTTATAATTCAAAGCATAATTAATGCCAAGATCAGTCTAGTAGCTGTCATAAACTATTATCTTAATTTATATACTAACACTAACTTCTGCATGAGCAAGCAATCCATGGTACTCCTTTATCACTGTGTAATAAAAGGTTGTTGTGACCTGGCCACCAGCAGTTATATTTACATCCCCTGGTTCCATTGTAACTTGTCATCCTAAGTTTGACAAAATGTGTGACAAGGTATTCTGGACAGTACTTGTTAACAATTTTGTATCTATGCATGTGTTAGTTTGAGCTGCTTTACTTTATTTGCCATGTTAATCATTTCCAGTTGTAATTGATCTTCATCTACATGTTACCTAGGACCCTGGTCAAGGATGAATCGCCATCTTGTTTTTGGTAATTTTTGAAATATTTTTCAGTTTTTTTCTTAGAACACAGTATCATGGAGAACAAGAATAATCTATATGATATTATCTAAACTAACAGGCACTGCATCTGTAAAGGATCTTTAACCCTTTCACTGTCGGTGCCATTGTACTACTGCTTGCAAGCCAGTATTGGTGCCATAGAATTACACCAAAATTCTAGCGGCTTCAAATCTGGCGGGAGAAAGCTGGTAGACCTGCATGTGAGAGAATGGGTCTGCGTGGCCAGTGTGTGCAATATAAAATAAGTCCTGCGGCACAGTGCATAATGAGGAAAAAAAAAACAGTGTTTTTGGTTTAAAATGCCGACTTTGAGGTGTATTTTCATGTGGTATTTATGGTTGGAAGATATATTACAGAAATAGAGATGATTTTGATTGGTTCCATGATGAAAAGTTCCTTGAAATTGAGTTCAAAGTAGCAGAAATGTTCGATTTTTGCCAATGTTCAAGTCACTATCCAATACATGTCCAACTGGCCAGTCTGATATGCACTCACGAATGGGTTGACATTATTTATACAATTATTACAATAATGCAGTAATCTGCTTAACAATAAATCTTCTATTTTTTGTGTGAATACAAATTCAAATTGGAAAGCAAGAGTAATATAAGAGGGGCCTGGAGACATGACTAATGAACCGAACAGTGTTATTTTAGTGCCAGGAATGTCTGCATTGTTTATTCTGTATCCTATTTTGAAATTGGCATCTTTTGAAATTTGTGTGAAATGGGCCAAATTGCCAATTTCTGACCACTTTATTGGGTAGTTTAAAGCAGTAAATGGGCAGTTTCTTGTACTCAATCAATAGAACAAATGGAGTTCTAGCGAAGTAGCTATGAGTTTGGTTGACTGGAACAGTGGAATAGGCCAAAAATAGTGCTCAAAGTAGGCGAAATCACCAATGCGTATATATTGCCGAGTCCACTAACTTCGTGAGAGTGCAATTCCATAACTTTTCCATCAAATTTCGTACTTTTTGTGTTATTACCATTGGGAAAAGATTCTCATTTCATTAGAAAAAATAATTTTTTTTGTTTTTAAATTCTTCAACACTGAGAGCAAGTTTGTGAGCAGGGGTCTCGACAGTGAAAGGGTTAACTTGGCGTTCATTTAATTTAGAACTGCACACACAATTTGCAGGTACATTGCATGAATATTGAAAATATATCAGTTAAAAATACAATTTACCCAGTGTATTTTAACTATTACTTTAATTTTAAATCTGTTATATTGAGGTCCATTATGTGGAGGGTTTACTGAACATTCTTCACTTGACATGCACAGATCAAAGGTCATCCCTCACTACAGTATATCACTGAATGTACTTTGAAAAGGAACACTTATACAAAAGGGCCCCACTTTACAGCATTTCGCTTATAGGAACATTTCACCTGACTTGCTAATATGGTCACCTCATGCCACCCAGCTTGTTTATATTCTCAGTGAGCTGCACGTCTCTCCATTATGTCTGTAAACTTTCCAAAATTTTGAGTGTTTTAGATTTATGTATTGTATATTTTATATGTACAGTGGTACCTTGACTTACAAGCTTAATTCGTTCTTTGACTGAGCTTGTAACTCAATTTGCTCGTATATCAAATCAATTTTCATCATTGAAATTAATTGAAATGCCATTAATCTGTTCCAGCCCCCTCAAACCAACCCCATTATTTTTTGTTATGGGTTTTTAACCCTTTGAGGGTTTTCGTCGTACTAGTACGTCTTACGCGTAGGGGTTTTTGACGTACTAGTACTCATAAATTCTAGCGGCCTCAAATCTAGTGGGAGAAAGCTGGTAGGCCTTCATATGAAAGAATGGGTCTATGTGGTCAGTGTGCACAGTCTAAAAAAAATCCTGCAGCACACAGTGCATAATGAGAAAAAAAAAACTTTGACCATTTTTTTTTAATAAATCAGCGACTTTGCAGTGTATTTTCGTATGGTATTTATTGTTGTATTCTAGTTTTCTTGGTCTCATTTTATAGAATGGAAGACATATTACAGAAATTGAGATGATTTTGACTGGTTTTACAAAGAAAGGTGCCTTGAAATTGAGCTCAAAGTAGCAGAAATGTTCGATTTTTACCAAACTTCAAAAGTAAACAAATCGTGCCAAGCGTGCAATACACGTCAACTGGTGAGTCTAATATTCTTTCACAAGTGCACCAATAATATTTATACCATTTTTTACACTAATGCAGTAGTCTGCATAACAGTAAATCTTATATTTTTTGTGAAAATAAAAATTCAAAGTGGAAAGCAAAAGAATATAAGAGGGGCCTTGAGGCATGACTAATGACTAGAGGAAATGTCATTTTAGTGCCAGGAATGTCTTTCTTGTTTATTCTGGACCCTATTCGGAAATTGGCATCTTTTGAAATTTGTGTGAAATTGGCAAAATTGCTAAATTCTGACCACTGTACTGGATAGTAGAATTTCATAAATGAGTGGTTTCTTGCACCCATTCGATAGAAAAAATGGAGTTCTATCGAAATATTCATGTTTTTTGTTGACTAGTACAGTGAAATTGGCCGAAAATGGGGCTCAAAGTGGGCAAAATCGCCGATGCGTAAACATCGCCGAGACCGCTAACTTTGCGAGAGCGTAATTCCGTAAGTTTTCTATCAAATTTCAAACTTTTGGTGTCTTTATGATCGGGAAAAGATTCTCTATCTTTTCATAAGAGAAAATAATTTTTTTTTTTTTTTAAATTTGGCCGACCCTGAGAACGAGTTTTGGAGAGGGCCTGTCGACCCTCAAAGGGTTAAATAAGAAAAATGTATTTATAAATAAGAAATATTGTACATATACTTCACCCACCACCTTCGCTACTCCACCCACCACCATCTCTACTCCACCCATCACCATATCTACTCCACTCACCATTATCACTACTGCATCAACCACCCTCACTACTCCACCCACCATCTTCATTACTCCACTCACCACCATCACTACTCCACTCACCACCATCACTACTCCACCAGCCACCATGACTACTCCACCTACCACCATCCCTACTCTGACCACCATGACTACTCTGCCCACCACTATCAGTACTCCACCCGCCTTAATAATGTTTCTGGAAAAACTCTGAGTGTTGAAATAGAGGTTACCTCTTCCCTGGATTTATATGAGAACCAAACAAGGGATGAGGTGCCTCACTACAATCTGGGATTAGTGTGGGAGTGCCATCCTTCCAGTTATGTCTTGGATGAGCATATGGGATGAAGTACCTGACATTCCTCTAGGCACAGAGTTGGATTTGACTTAAGATACACCCCCAATTTGTGGCTGCATATCTGAAGCTCGTTTGTAACTTGGATTTTGGCTTGCAATTCAAAGCAAAAAATCGACCGAGTGATGGCTCCTAACTCGGAAAACATGTAAGTTGGGGCACTCGTAAGTCAAAGTACCACTGTACTCTGATAATTATTCTTATGTGTTTTTTTTTTATTATCACACTGGCCGATTCCCACCAAGGCAGGGTGGCCCGAAAAAGAAAAACTTTCACCATCATTCACTCCGTCACTGTCTTGCCAGAAGGGTGCTTTACACTACAGTTTTTAAACTGCAACATTAACACCCCTCCTTCAGAGTGCAGGCACTGTACTTCCCATCTCCAGGACTCAAGTCCGGCCTGCCGGTTTCCCTGAACCCCTTCATAAATGTTACTTTGCTCACACTCCAACAGCACGTCAAGTATTAAAAACCATTTGTCTCCATTCACTCCTATCAAACACGCTCACACATGCCTGCTGGAAGTCCAAGCCCCTCGCACACAAAACCTCCTTTACCCCCTCCCTCCAACCTTTCCTAGGCCGACCCCTACCCCGCCTTCCTTCCACTACAGACTGATACACTCTTGAAGTTATTCTGTTTCACTCCATTCTCTCCACATGTCCGAACCACCTCAACAACCCTTCCTCAGCCCTCTGGACAACAGTTTTGGTAATCCCGCACCTCCTCCTAACTTCCAAACTACGAATTCTCTGCATTATATTCACACCACACATTGCCCTCAGACATGACATCTCCACTGCCTCCAGCCTTCTCCTCGCTGCAACATTCATCACCCATGCTTCACACCCATATAAGAGCGTTGGTAAAACTAAACTCTCATACATTCCCCTCTTTGCCTCCAAGGACAAAGTTCTTTGTCTCCACTGACTCCTAAGTGCACCACTCACTCTTTTTCCCTCATCAATTCTATGATTCACCTCATCTTTCATAGACCCATCCGCTGACACGTCCACTCCCAAATATCTGAATACGTTCACCTCCTCCATACTCTCTCCCTCCAATCTGATATCCAATCTTTCATCACCTAATCGTTTTGTTATCCTCATAACCTTACTCTTTCCTGTATTCACCTTTAATTTTCTTCTTTTGCACACCCTACCAAATTCATCCACCAATCTCTGCAACTTCTCTTCAGAATCTCCCAAGAGCACAGTGTCATCAGCAAAGAGCAACTGTGACAACTCCCACTTTATGTGTGATTCTTTATCTTTTAACTCCATGCCTCTTGCCAAGACCCTCGCATTTACTTCTCTTACAACCCCATCTATAAATATATTAAACAACCACGGTGACATCACACATCCTTGTCTAAGGCCTACTTTTACTGGGAAATAATTTCCCTCTTTCCTACATACTCTAACTTGAGCCTCACTATCCTCGTAAAAACTCTTCACTGCCTTCAGTAACCTACCTCCTAAATACACTTAAACACTGTGCTGGCATTCAGGTACACAAATAACAAAAAAGGCACAATACCGTGACTGGAACGATACACAAATAACCCACACATAAAAGAGAGAAGCTTACGACGACGTTTTGGTCCGACTTGGACCATTGACAAAGTCACACTAACCGGAAGTGGAGCAGGACGGCTATATATAGGCAGGAAGAGGTGGTGGTAGAAGTAGTAGTAGTAGTACAAGAATGGTATATAATACCGACAAGATGAAATTAAGACACATGCGCAACACCCGGGCATTCCTATCGTAGACGTTTCACCATCCAGCCAGCCACTGGATGGCGAAACGTCCACAACGAAGACAACCAGACGCTGCACATGTGTCTTAATTTCATCAGTAGTTGTAGTAGTAGTAGTAGTAGTAGTAGAAGAAGTAGTAGTAGTAGTGGTAGTAGTAGTGGTAGTGGTAGAAGTGGGAAATAAGGAGGACGAGCCAGTCAAATACAAAGGAAGGGGAGCACTGCGAGAGAGCTAGGTGCCCACTGAGGGAGAGCAAGCGCACAGAGGTGCGTGAAAGGGGAAGTGGTGAAATAAATGAAGAAGGAACAGAAACACGAGACAGAAGAGAGAAAGACAACCCAGAGGAGAAAAGGAAAGAGGAAAGGGGAAGAGGGAGAAGAAAAAGAAAAAGAAAAAATGAGGAGTCAGGTTAAGTCATGGGTGTTCTGAAGTTTGGAGCATTTTACAATGTAGTGGGAGAGGAAGGCATCTACAGAGACGAAGCCAGGGCTAAGGTTCATACAAGGAAAGTTGTGTATTAGAGAGGATTCAACTAGACGGTGACTGTTCGAGTTGGAAGTAGGGAAGACAGTTTTAGCAGAAGACCAGTCAATAGGATGGTTATGATCTCTGATGTGACAGAAAAGAGCATTGTTAGTGTCGGCAAGCCTAACACTATTTTTGTGCTCCCTAAGTCTGTCAGAAAGAGATCAACCAGTTTCTCCAAAGTATTGAAGAGGACAGGAGGAGCAAGAAATAGAGTAGACACCAGGAACATCTGTAGAGGGAGGAGAGGTATGAACGAGATTAGTGCGAAGAGTGTTAGTCTGGCGGAAGGTAAGCTTGATGTCTAAGGGACGGAGAGAATTGTTGAGATTAGAAAGACCGGAAATGTAGAGGATAGAAGAGTTCCCAGGAGTAGAGAGTTTGGGAGAGAATAAATTGCATTTGGCACGTGAGAGGGCAGAGTCTATGAAATGGGAAGGGTAGCCAAGACAGAAAAACGAATTATGAAGAGTGGAAATTTCTGCTGGAAGGAACTGAGGATCACAGATGCGGAGGGCATGGAGAAAGAGGGAGATAAGAACACTTTCTTGACAGGGGAAGCATGATAGGAAAAGTAGTGAATGTACATGCCACTGTGCATAGGTTTTCAGTAAATGGAAAAGGAAAAACCTGTATCTGAGTGGTGGACATGGACATCAAGGAAAGGAAGCAAGGAATTAGATTCCCATTCAGCTTTAAACTTAATGGAAGGGGCAAGATTTTTAAGAGCTTCAAGAAAAGGTTGGAAGAGATTGGAGTCATGAGGCCACAGAGCAAAAATGTCATCCACTTAGTGGAGCCAGAGTGAAGGTTGCACATCAAGGGTAGGAAGAAGAACAGTCTCGAAGTATTCCATGTAAAGATTAGCAAGGACAGGATAGAGAGGAGAGCCCATAGCGACACCGAAGGTTTGAGAATAATATTTCCCTTGGAAGGAAAAGGAGTAAGAGTCCACACAGAGGCAGATAAGATCAAGAAAGACATCAGTAGGTATAGGGAGATGAAGAAACCCTTCATGGGCCTTCTCTCTAAGGAAATCAAGGACATCATCAAGAGGGACATTGGTGAAGAGGGACTCAACGTCAAGACTAAGCATCTTACAGGCTGGGAGAGAGCGAACCTGTTCAATGAAGTCTTGAGAGTGACGGAGGTGGGCAGGAGAAAAAGTACCAAGAAAGGGAGTGAGGGTTTTGGCCAGCCAAGAAGCAAGAGAATAAGAGACAGAACCTCTAGAGGATATGATAGGACGAAGAGGAATATCAGGTTTATGAGTTTTGGGAAGGCCATAGAAATAGGGAAGAGAGGGACAGATGACACGAAACCGTTGAACAAGGTCAAAGTCAGGAGGACAGAGGTCGGAGAGAGTCCTTAGTTTTTTGTTGAAAGTTCTCTTGATGCGATCAAGAGGGTTGGAAACGAGAGGAGTGTAGGTACGTGAGTCAGAGAGCAAGACATCAGCTTTATGGAGGTAATCCTCGCGATCAAGGATAACTACCGAATTACCTTTGTCAGAAGATAGTATGACAATGTTAGTGTTGGATTTAAGAGAAGAAAGGGCAAGTTGGTAATGGCGTGGAAGGTGGTGATTCTTAGAAAACAGACTAACAAGAGCAGGAAGGAGAGCGCCACGAAAAGTGGACAAGTCAGGAAGATTACGGGAGCAAGATTGACGAAAGGAATCAAAAGAGCTAATCAGGGAAATACCAGCGCGAGGAGTAGGTGAAGTGGCAAAGGAAAGGCCAAAACCAAGAAGTTCAAGCTCATACTGAGAGAGTGAGACAGAAGACAGGTTAGTAACACAGTCAGTGAGGGAGAATTTAGACCAAGGGCTAGCTGAGATGAGACGTTGAAGTTTATTCTGTAGTTTGGAAAAATGAATTTGTGTATTCAGGCGAGCAGTGTCAAAGGCAATGGTAGAGAGAAGGTTACAGAGATCCTGTGGTAGAGCTGCAAAGAGAGCACGTTGATGTTGACGGAAAGTAAAGAAGGCATTTTCAACCTGTGATTTAGTAGAAAGAATGAGCTGTTGAAGTAGGAGACAGGCATGATCAGGAAAGGGAGTACCCAGTGGGTTGGTTTTCAGGAAGTGGGAGAAGGAAGGTGGCAGAACTTGTTCAGCAAGACAGTCATGTAGGAAGCGAAGCTGATTCTTACGACGCCTGGTAGCAATAAGTGCAGCCTCATAATATCGAAAGAGGGGTTTAAAAGAGGGAAGAACATTAAAAAAGTTGGAGAGGATATGACGCTTAACTGCGGGGTCCATAAATAACAAAAAAGGCACAATACCGTGACTGGAACGACACATGTGCGGCATCTGGTTGTCTTTGTTGTGGACGTTTCACCATCCAGTGGCTGGCTGGATGGCGAAACGTCTACGATAGGGATGCCCGGGTGTTGCGCATGTGTCTTAATTTCATCTTGTCGGTATTATATACCATTCTTGTACTACTACTACTACTACTACCACCACCTCTTCCTGCCTATATATAGCCGTCCTGCTCCACTTCCGGTTAGTGTGACTTTGTCAATGGTCCAAGTCGGACCGAAACGTCGTCGTAAGCTTCTCTCTTTTATGTACGGGTTATTTGTGTATTCAGGTACACATTAAAATCACTAAGAGTGTCTTGAAGATGCCATATTAATCATGATAATAATAAAAATACAGCAGACCCTCTCCTAACGATATCAATCCGTTCCTGAGAGCTCAGCGTTAGGTGAAATTATCGTTAGCCAAATTAATTTTCTCCATAAGAAATAATGGAAATCAAATTAATCCGTTCCTGACACCCCAAAGTATGAAAAAAAAAATTACCACATGAAATGTTAATTTTAATACACACAAACTGAAGAAGACATGTACAATTACATGACACTTACCTTTATTGAAGATATGGTGATGATTGATGGGATGGGAGGAGGGGAGAGTGTGGATGGTGTTAATGTTTAGAAGGGGAATCCCCTTCCATTAGGACTTGAGGTGTCAAGTTCTTTTCCGGGGTTACTTCCCTTCTTTTTTTAATGCCACTAGGGCCAGCTTGAGAGTCACTGGACCTCTGTCGCACAACACATCTGTCCATAGTGGCCTGTACCTCCCGTTCCTTTATGACATTCCTAAAGTGTTTCACAACATTGTCAGTGTAATAGTCACCAGCATGGCTTGCAATAGCTGTGTGAGGGTGATTTTCATCAAAAAAGGTTTGCACTTTAAGCCACATTCCACACATTTCCTTAATCTTTGAAGTAGACAACTTCTTCAATTTCTCTATCCCCTCCTCCGAAGCAGTTTCCTCAGGTCTGGCCTCTTGCTGTTAAAGATGATCTTGCAGCTCATCAGTGGTTAATTCTTCATTGTCCTCCTCCACCAACTCTTCCACATCCTCCCCACTAACTTCCAACCCCAAGGACTTCCCCAGTGCCACAATTGAGTCCACAACTGGCATAGGCTTCTCAGGGTTAGCCTCAAATCCTTCAAAATCCCTTTTGTCTACACATTCTGGCCACAGTTTCTTCCAAGCAGAGTTCAAGGTCCTCTTAGTTACTTCCTCCCAAGCCTTACCTATAATGTTTACACAATTGAGGATGTTAAAGTGATCTCTCCAAAACTCTCTTAGAGTCAATTGAGTTTCTGAGGTCACTACAAAGCACCTTTCAAACATAGCTTTTGTGTAGAGTTTTTTGAAGTTTGCAATGACCTGCTGGTCCATGGGCTGCAGGAGAGGAGTGGTATTAGGAGGCAAAAACTAGACCTTAATGAAGCTCATGTCCGCAGAAAGTCGCTCTGCAACGTCTGAAGGATGACCAGGAGCATTGTCTAATACCAGGAGGCACTTAAGCTCCAATTTATTTTCCAGGAGGTAATTTTTCACAGTTGGGGCAAATGCACGATGTAACCAGTCAAAGAAATGGTCTCTAGTGACCCATGCCTTACTGTTTGCCCTCCACTTCACACACAAATTAGCCTTTAGGACATTGTTTTTCCTGAACACTCTGGGAGTTTCAGAGTGATACACCAATAAATGCTTCACTTTGCAGTCACCTCTAGCATTAGCACACATCAACAGAGTAAGCCTGTCTTTCATAGGCTTATGTCCTGGGAGTGCCTTTTCCTCCTGAGTAATGTAGGTCCTGCTTGGCATTTTCTTCCAAAACAGGCCTGTTTCGTCACAATTAAACACTTGTTCAGGTTTCAATTCTTCACTGTCTATGTACTCCTTGAATTCCTTCACATATTTTTCAGCTGCTTTTTGGTCCGAACTGGCAGCCTCACCATGCCTTATCACACTATGTATGATTCTTAACGCATCACCATTAGTTGCAGGCATTTTTCTAATTAACCCTTAAATGGTCCAAATGTATATATACGTTCACGCGCGTAGCGCCCCAAACGTATATATACATTTTATTTTTCATTTGTTCAAAATTAGCGCGATAGGCCTGAGTCGCCTAGACATGAGAGAATGGGTGTGCGCACTCAGTGTGCGCAGTATACAAAAAATCTGGGACGCCTGGGTACCACATGGTAGGACCAGTTACATTCAGCTCCATCCTGGGTCAACATCATGGCACATCCTTGTGATTCACTCGCGCCTCGTCGTATTAACACTCTACAGTGGACCCCCGCATAGCGACCTTAATCTGTGCAAGAGGGCTGGTTGTTATGCGAAATGTTCGGTATGCGAATGAATTTTCCCCATAAGAAATAATGGAAATCAAATTAATCCGTGCAAGACACCCAAAAGTATGAAAAAAAAATTTTTACCACATGAAATATACATTTTCCTACACACAAAGAGAAGGATACATGCACAATAGTAGAGTAGTACATGCACAATATATATTGTGCATGTACTACTCTTCTAAATGAAGAATAAATGACACTTACCTTTATTGAAGATGCAGCAATGACTGATGAGACACTGTGTCCTGGGAGTGCCTTTTCCTCCTGAGTACTGTAGGTCCTGTTTGGCATTTTCTTCCAGAACAGGCCTTATCACACTGTGTATGCCACTACGATTCTTAAATCTCTCAAACCAACCTTTGCTGGCTTTAAATTCACCAATATGAGCACTAGTTCCAGGCATTTGTCCCTGTTCACCTGGGTGTTAGTCGACTGGTGTGGGTTGCATCCTGGGAGACAAGATTAAGGACCCCAATGGAAATAAGTTAGACAGTCTTCGATGACACTGACTTTTTTGGGTTATCCTGGGTGGCTAACCCTCCGGGGTTAATTGTTTCTCGGTAATTGTTTCACGTTAAGCCACACCAACAACACTCTCTCCACATCTTCGTGTAATACAGCTGATGGTGGTGCAGCAACAACAACAGCTGTGGTGCAGCTGACCATGGTGCAGCAGCAGCTGGGTACAGCTGCAGCTGTGGTGCAGCAGCAGCTGTGGTGCAGCAGCAGCTGACTGTGGTACGATAGTATTTATCACCCTTTTTTCCACAGGGTTGGCACTAGAAGCTTTCTTTGGGCCCATGGTGGCTTATTTAGCAGTTACAAGCACTATAAATAATGGAATAATACAAAATGTATCGAATGTATGCATGCAACCGGCCACCCTGGCTTGTAAACACTGACGGCAAGGCAGGCGCTCAGGCTGGACGGACAGGTTCGGGACAGGTTCAGGACGAGTCATGTTCAGAGACAGCTGATGGTGCAACAGCAGCTGACCGTGGTGCAGCAGCAGCTGACTGGTCCAGCAACAGCTGACTGATCCAGCAACAGCTGACTGGTCCAGCAACAGCTGACTGATCCAGCAACAGCTGACTGGTCCAGCAACAGCTGACTGATCCAGCAACAGCTGACTGGTCCAGCAACAGCTGACTGATCCAGCAACAGCTGACTGGTCCAGCAACAGCTGACTGATCCAGCAACAGCTGACTGATCTAGCAACAGCTGACTGATCCAGCAACAGCGATTCTTAAATCTCTCAAACCAACCTTTGCTGGCTTTAAATTCACCAATATAAGCACTAGTTCCAGGCGTTTTTCCCTGTTCACCTGGGTGTTAGTCGACTGGTGTGGGTTGCATCCTGGGAGACAAGATTAAGGACCCCAATGGAAATAAGTTAGACAGTCTTCGATGACACTGACTTTTTTGGGTTATCCTGGGTGGCAAATCCTCTGGGGTTAATTGTTTCTTGGTATTCTCAATAAGCCACACCAACAACGGTGCTACAGCAGCAGCAGCAGCTGACGGTGGTACAGCAGCAACAGACGATGCTACAGCAGCAACAGATGATGCTACAGCAGCAGCAGATGATGCTACAGCAGCAACAGACGATGCTACAGCAGCAGCAGACGATGCTACAGCAGCAACAGACGATGCTACAGCAGCAACAGACGATGCTACAGCAGCAACAGACGATGCTACAGCAGCAACAGACGATGCTACAGCAGCAGCAGACGATGCTACAGCAGCAGCAGACGATGCTACAGCAGCAGCAGACGATGCTACAGCAGCAACAGACAATGCTACAGCAGCAGCAGACGATGCTACAGCAGCAGCAGACGATGCTACAGCAGCAGCAGACGGTACTACAGCAGCAGCAGCAGCTGTACCACCAATAGTAGCGATGGTTGATTGGGGTTTATTATGCAACCTGGCCAGCTCGGAGACACGCACTCCACTTTCATACTTATCAATGATCTTTTTCTTCATCTCTATAGTAATTCTCACCCTTATTGCTGTAGGGTTGGCACTAGAAGCTTTCTTGGGGCCCATGGTCACTTATTTTCCAGAAAAAATCACCAAAAACACTGTAATAATACAAAATGTTCCGATTGTATGCTTGGATGTTACCGTGGAGGCTGGCTGGTAAACAATGCCACCGGCGGAACATGTGAGCGTGGCTCAGGCCGCACATTGGACGCGTCTCGGACGAAGGGCGGTGAGCGGGTTTTTGGGCGGTATGCGAGGCAAAATTTTTGCGATCAAAGCGTCCGGTATGCGGATTGTACGGTATGCGATGCGTATGGTATGCGGGGGTCCACTGTACTATTCTAGGAAAGTGATAGAGATCGTGAGTTTAGTGGATTTGACACCAATGGGGCTAGTAATATTCAAGGAATTAGTGAAAATATCGACGATAACCCATCACCTCTGGGGTAGCGACACCTGTCCTAGGGCCAAGCACCTCTGGGGTAGCCAGTGTGGCCACATCAGACCCTAGGCCAAGCACTTCTGGGGTGGCCAGTGTGGCCACAGAAGACCCTGGGCCAAGCACCTCTGGAGTGGCAAGTGTTACCCATAGGCAACTTCGCAAGAGGAAACTATCATTTTCCCGGTGTTTTAGTGATAGTGAAAGTGATGTAAGTGATGATGAGATTGATTTTATGCCAATTGAGGATTCGTCTAGTGATAGTGACGTTCATTATTCACCAGTGAAACGTACTTTTAGGCGTCGTTATCTATGTTCAGGCAGTGTGCCATATGCAATCCCCAAGGGTCGTGGCAGGTCACGATCCAAAACCCCGGCCACTGATAGTGAAAGTGATCACGAAGGGGAGTATGCGGGGATGGAGGAAGTAGTGGTGGGTGGCATGGTGCCTGGACCACATGGCGCAGTGGGTGGACAGACAAAGGACTGCCCGGCACCCCCTCAACCATGTGCTGCCTCCACTCCTCTCCCTCCTCCTCCTGCCCCCCCTCGCCCTATGCCACAGGTCCACCCTGCACCATGTGATCGTGAGTGGAACTGGACACAAAGTATATTCGTGCCACAGTCTTGTGATTTTGATGCTAGTGGAAGTGGTATCCAGCCAGAATGTCCCATAACGAATGAGTCTACAGAGTTAGACTATTTTCAGTTGTACTTTGACGAGCCTATAATGAACTTGATAGTGACTCAGACAAACATTTATTACCAATATGTCATGAACAACACAGCAGAGGTTGGAGAATCATCACGGCTGCACAGTTGGAAGGACACGACAGTGGCTGAAATGTATTTATTCCTTGCCACTGTCATGCTTATGCCACATATCTATAAGAACAATATACGTAATTACTGGTCTACAGACCACTTCATCAGTACTCCAGTTTTCCGTGACCTCCTTCCCTGCAACAGATTCACTCTGTTGCTACGAATGTTGCACTTCGCAGACAGAAATACGCCAGACAAAAACGACCTTCTATACAAAATCCGGGAAGTGTTTATGTATTTGAAGCAGAAATTCAGTGTATACTTTTATCCCTTCAAGAACATTGTTGTTGATGAGTCCTTGATTCTGTTCAAGGGACGCCTGTCATTCAAGCAATATATACTGAGCAAACGTAATCGCTTTGGTATAAAACTTTTTATGTGTGACTGTGAGAGTGGTCTTGTGTTGGATGTAATTGTATACACAAGGAAAAACACACTCGATGATGACAGAAGGATGTTGGGCATTTCCGGTGATGTTGTTCGCAGGATGATGGAACCATACCTTGGCAAGGGCCATACATTGTACACAGACAACTGGTATACAAGCCCTATGCTTGCTGATTTCCTACGTGTGAACAATACTGATGTATGTGGAACAGTGAGAAGGAATAGGAAACATATGCCAAGGTTCACTGGAGGCAGTGTTGAAGGTGAAGTGCAAGCGTTTCATGCTAATGACATCATGGCACTGATGTGGCATGGCAACCGAGACATGACATTGCTATCAACCATCCACAGAAACGAGATGGTACAAACAGACAGAATGAGCAAGTTCAACAACGAACCTATTGTGAAGCCACTTGCTGTCGTGGACTATACGAGCAATATGCGACTAGTTGACAAGCGTGACATGATGATAGGGTTTGTTGACTGTGTGCGTAGGAGTCGCAAGTGGTATATAAAACTGTTTTTTCACCTTGTAGACATTGCAGTGCTCAATGCATTCAATATGTACGAAGTAAAGACTGGAAAACGACAACGTTTTGCAGATTTCTCTCTGAATCTCGTCAGATAGCAAGAAAGTATGGTACCACACCTGTACCTTCCCCTCAACAGCGACCTGTCACACCACAACCTGTCCCCCAACCACAGCCAGTGGGGGAAGTGCCAGACCGAATCACTCCTAACTGTCACTATCTGGTACCAATACCACCTACCCAAAAGAAGAAGAATGCCCAGAAAAAGTGTATTGTGTGTGCTACCACCAAAAAACGACCCCAAAAAACGACCCCAACAGCGGAAGGACACACGATTCATGTGTCACCAGTGTGGGGTGGCACTCTGTATGAATCCATGCTTCATGGAGTATCATACAATTGTGGAGTTCTAGAAACATAAGTGGGACATGTAAATACTTGTATATAGTTGTAGATAATAATGTGTGATTCAGCCAGGTGTGCAAAATCACTTGTCAGTGTGTACATGTGTGTTTATGACAATATGATAAAAATTTCGTATGTAATATTGGTGTATAAACAAAAATTGGCATTGATATCAAATGATTTACTACGAAACATAATTATCATATCATGAAAACCAAGAAAATGAAAAGAAAAAATGGAAGAAAACGGTAAATATGTTGAATTTCTGCAAGCAGCAGTGCTCCATGTTGCCGTCAGGTGATCGCCAAGTGCCAACTTCGCGGCCTCATACCTCGGTAAGTACTGACCCTAAATTATTTTTTTATGCTAAAACACTTAAAAAAATGTGCTCTTTTTTTCTATATAAAAAAAAATTTTTTTTTTTTTTTTCAAAATATTCGGGGCGCTGCACGAGTGAACGTATATATACATTTGGACCGTTTAAGGTTTAAATCATCATGCAACTTCCTAGCCTTTTCACATATGATCGCTTGAGAGATGCTATCTCCTGCTATCTGTTTTTCGTTTATCCACACCAATAACAGTCTCTCAACATCTTCTATCACTTGCGATCTCTGTTTCGAAAACAAAGTTGCACCTATGGCAAGAACAGCTTCCTTGATTGCCATTTTCTTGGCCACAATAGTAGCGATGGTTGATTGGGGTTTTGTGTACAACCTGGCCAGCTCGGAGACACGCACTCCACTTTCATACTTAGCAATGATCTCTTTCTTCATATCCATAGTAATTCTCACCCTTTTTGCTGTAGGGTTGGCACTAGAAGCTTTCTTGGAGCCCATGGTGACTTATTTTGCAGGTGCAATCCCTAAAAACGCTGTGATAATATGAAATATTCCGATTGTATGTTTGGATGCGACCGCGGTGGCTGGCTTGTAAACACTGGCACCCATGGGACAAGTGAGGCGTGCTCAGGCCACACGTGGACGCATCTCAAACAGAACGAATCGAGTTGGGCGATTTTTGTAGCGCTAGCCGAGGCAAACTTTTTGCGTTAAAATGTATTGCTAGGCGGATTTAATGTTATGCGATGCGTTCGTTAGACAAGGGCCCACTGTAAACAATAATAATCACCCCAAGGCTCATTAACCCTTTCACTGTTGGTCCCATAATACAGTAGACCCTCAACTAACGAAGGCATCATCTAACGATAGAATTGACTTATGAAGTGTTTCAGTGTAAAAAATTTTTTCCAACCTACGAAGAAAAACTCGACTTACATCATTCATCTCGAACGCATCCATGCATCCCATCTGGCCTGAGCATGCCTCAGCTGCCCTACCTTCAGTTAGTGTGCCAATGTTTACAAGCCAGTGCGGTCACTCCCACCCATACGTTTGGTACATTTTGTATTATTCCAGTGTTTTTAGTGCTTGTAACTGCTAAATAAGCCACCATTGGCCCAAAGAAAGCTTCTAGTGTCAACCCTGTGGTAAAAAGGGTGAGAATTACAATCGAAATGAAGGAGATAATAACAAAGTATGAAAGTGGAGTGTGTGTCTCCGAGCTGGCCAGGTTGCACAACAAACCCTAATCAACCATCGCTACTATCTTGGCCAACAAAAAGGCAATCAAGGAAGCTGTTGTTGAGAAAGGTGCAAGTATCTTTTTGAAACACAGATCGCAAGTACTAAAAGATGTACAGAGACTGTTATTGATGTGGATAAATGAAAAACAGATATCAGGAGATAACATCTCTCAAGCAATCATACGTGAAAAGGCAAGGCAGTTCCATTATGATTTAGTTAAACAAAGGCCTGCAACTAGTGGTGATGCTATTGAATTTAAGGCCAGCAAAGGTTAGTGGCCTCACCATGCCTTACAGTGTTGTAAGACATGGTGAGGATGCCATTTTGGACGAAAAAGCGGCTGAAAAATATGTGCAGGAATTCCAGGGGTACATAGAGGCTGAAGGATTGCAACCCCAACAAGTGTTTGTGACCTAACAGGCCTGTTTTGGAAGAAAATGCCAAACAGGACCTACATTACACAGGAGGAAAAAGCACTGCCAGGACACAAGCCTATGAAAGACAGGGTAATGCTCATGTTGTGTAGTAATGCCAGTGGGGATTGCAAAGTGAAGCCTCTACTTGTGTATCACTCTGAAACTCCCAGAGTGTTCAGGAAAAACAGTGTCATCATGGCTAATTTTTGTGTGATGTGGAGGGCAGACAGTAAGGCATGGGTCACTAGGGACATTTTCTATGATTGGTTTTATCATGTGTTTGGCCCCACTGTGAAAAATTACCTCCTGGAAAATAAATTGGAGCTTAAGTGCCTCCTGGTATTAGACAATACTCCTGCTCATCCTTCAGGCTTGCCAGAGTGAATCTTGGGGGAGTTGAGTTTTATCAAAGTGAAATTCTTGCCTCCTAATACCACTCCTCTCCTCCAGTCCATGGACCAGCAGGTCATTTCAAATTTCAAAAAACTGTACACCAAAGCAATGTTTCAAAAGTGCTTTGAAGTGACCTCAGACACTTGATTGACCCTAAGAGAGTTTTGGAAAGATCACTTTAGTATCCTCAGTTGCATAAACATTATAGGTAAGGCTTGGGAGGGAGTGACTAACAGGACCTTGAACTCTGCTTGGAGGAAATTGTGGCCAGAATGTGTACAAGAGAGGGATTTTGAAGGGTTTGGGGCTA
This sequence comes from Cherax quadricarinatus, assembly GCF_038502225.1. Taxonomy (NCBI): domain Eukaryota; kingdom Metazoa; phylum Arthropoda; class Malacostraca; order Decapoda; family Parastacidae; genus Cherax; species Cherax quadricarinatus. The sequence goes on from NC_091330.1 coordinate 33,391,741, forward strand.
ACCCTGAGAAGCCTATGCCAGTTGTTGAATCTATTGTGGCATTGGGGAAGTCCATGGGGTTGGAGGTTAGTGGGAAGGATGTGGAAGACTTGGTGGAGGATGATGATGATGAACTAACCACTGACGAGCTGCAAGAGCATCTGCAACAGCAAGAGGCCACAACTGAGGAAACTGCTTCTGAGGAGGGGAGAGAGAAATTGAGGAAGTTGCCTTCTTCAAAGATGAAAGAAATTTGTGCAAAGTGGGTTCACATGCAAACCTTTATGGAAGAAAATCACCCTAACACAGCTATTGCAAGCCGTGCTGGTGACTTTTACAATGACAATGTTGTGACCCACTTTAGGAAATTCTTAAAGGAACGCAAGGTACAGAGCTCGATGGACAGATTTTTTGGTGCGACAGAGGTCCAGTAACTCTCAAGTTGTTCCCGGTGGCATTAAAAAACAAAGAAGGGAAATAACCCTAGAAAAGGACTTGCTACCTAAAGTCCTTATGGAAGGGGATTTCCCTTACAAAAAATTATAAACCTCCATCTCCCCTCCTCCCATCCCATCACTCATCACTACATCTTCAATAAAGGTAAGTGTCATTTATTCTTCATTTAGTACAGTACATATATTGTGTATGTATCCTTCTTTTTCTGTGTAGGAAAATATATATTTCATGTGGTAAATTTTTGTTTCATACTTTTGGGTGTTTGGAACGAATTAATTGGGTTTCCATTATTTCTTATGGGGAAAATTAGTTCAACTAACGATAATTTCGTCTAATGATGAGCTCTCTGGAACGGATTAATATCGTTAGTTGAGGGTCCACTGTATTACGGCTTTTAACCCTTTGACTGTCGCGGCCGTATATATACGTTTATGAGGTACCGTGTTTGACGTATATCTACTCATAAATTCTAGCGGCTTCAAATCAGGCAGGAGAAAGCTGGTAGGCCCACATGTGAGAGAATGGGTCTGTGTGGTCAGTGTGCACCATATAAAAAAAATCCTGGAGCACGCAGTGCATAATGAGAAAAAAAAACTCCGACTGTTTTTTTTAATTAAAATGCCGACTTTGTGGTCTATTTTCGTAGAGTATTTGTAGTTGTATTCTCGTTTTCTTGGTCTTATTTGATAGAATGGAAACTATATTATAGAAATAGAGGTGATTTGATTAATTTTACTATAAAAAGAACCTGGAAATGGAGCACAAAGTACAGGAAATGTTTGATTTTTGCCGATGTTCAAAAGTAAACAAATGATGTCATTGTCCAATAAATGTCCAAATTGCCATTCTAATATGCAGTCATGAATGGGTTGATGTAATTTTTACAATTATTACAGTATTGCAGTAGTCTGCATAACAGTAAATCTTCTATTTTTTGTTTGAATAAAATTTCAAAATAAAAAGCAAGAGTAATATCACAGGGGCCTGGAGACATGACTGATGAGCAAAGAAAATGTTATTTTAGAGCCAGGAATGTCTGCATTGTTCATTCTGGTGCTTATTTTGAAATTGTCATATTTTTTAATTTTTTTGAAATTGGCCAAATTGCAAATTTCTGACCATGTTATTGGGTAGTTGAAATCGGTAAATGGGCAGTTTCTTGTACTCAATCGATGGAAAAAATGAAGTTCTGAAGAAATAGCTATGAGTTTGGTTGACTGGAATAATGGAATTAGCCAAAAATAGGGCTGAAAGTGGGCAAAATCGCCGATTTGTAAATACCGCCGAGGTCGCTAACTTCGCGAGAGCGTAATTCCGTCAGTTTTCCATCAGATTTCGTTTTTTTGGTGTCTTTACAATCGGGAAAAGATTCTCTATCATTTCATAAGAAAAAATAATTTTTTTTTTTTAAATTTTGCAACACCAGGAGACACCTCAGGATTGGGGGTTGTGACAGTCAAAGGGTTAAGCCAGTGTCAGTTCCGTGATGCTACGCCAAAATTCTAGCGGCTTCATATCTGTTGGGGGAAAGCTGGTAGGCTTACATACACCGCCAATTAGTGGCGGCATATCTGAAACTCGCTCGTAACTCGGATTTTGGCTTGCAACTCAAAGCAAAAAATCGACTGAGTGATGGCTCCTAACTTGGAAAATTTGTAAGTTGGGGCACTCGTAAGTCAAGGTACCACTGTACTCTGATAATTATTCCTATGTGTATCTGTACCTAAATACACTTACACACTGTGCTGGCATTCAGGTACACATTAAAATTACTAGGAGTGTTTTGAAGATGCCATATTAATCATGATGATAATAATAATACACAGTAATAATCACTCTGAGGCACATTAACCCTTTGAGGGTCCGTCCCGTAGATCTACAGCTTTACGTTCAGGGTCCAAACCGTAGATCTACGTCATGAGGTCAGCTCACTCTGATAAACTGTGAGTGGTACATTTGGGCCTAGATATGAGAGAATACATCTATGTGGTATGTGTGCACCACATAAAACAGATCCTGCAGCACGCTGTGTATAATGAGAGAAAAAAACTGAAATCATGATTTTTCGATTAAAACAGCGACTTTGCAGTGTTTTTTCGTATGTTTTTCATAGTTCTATTTGCAATTTCTTGGTCTCATTTAATAGAATGGAAGACATATTACAGAAATAGAGATGATTTTGATTGGTTTTCACACTGGAAATGGCTTGAAACTGAGCTCAAAGTAGCAGAAATGTTAAATTTTTGCCAATATTCAAGAGTAAATAAACGACCTCACACGTCTAATACACGCCAGCTGGTGGGTCTAATATGCATTCACAAATATGGTGATGATATTTATACAATTATTACAGTATTGCATAACAGTAAATCTTCTATTTTTTGGTGTGAATAAAAATTCATTATGTGAATAAAAAATCAAAATGGAATTTGTTTGTAAAGCCTCAAAACATAACTAATGAACAGAGGAAATGTTAGTTTAGTTCCAGGAATACCTACATTGTTTATTCTGGACCCTATTTTGAAATTGGAATATTTTGAACTTTGTGTTAAATTGGCCAAATTACCAATTTCCGATCACTTTATTTTGTAGTTGAAACAGTTGACTTGGTGATTTCTTGTGCTCAGTTGATAGAATAGAAGTAATACTAGTGAAATAGCTAAGAATTTGGTTGACTGGAATAATGTAATTGGCCTAAAATGGGAGTCAAAGTCGGCAAAATCGCCGATTCGTAAATATTGCTGACACATCAAAATTCACGAGAGCATAATTTCGTCAATTTTCCATCAAATTTCGTACTTTTTGTTTTATTACCTTCACAAAAAGATTCTCTCCCATTTCCTAAGAAAAAATAACAAAATTTTTTTTTGAAAATTCTTGGACACTGGGGCACCACTTCAGATTTGGGCCTTGGACCCTGAAGGGGTTAACCCTTTCATTGTCGATCCCATAATATTACAGCTTTGAAGCCAATGTCAGTCCCGTGATACTACGCCAAAATTCTAGTGGCTTTGAATCTGGTGGGAGAAAGCTGGTAGGCTTACATGTGAGAGAATGGGTCTTTGTGCTCTGTGTGTGCAATATAAAAAAGATCAGGGAGGCTGAAGTGCATTGTGGGAGTGCTAGTTCTGTATGCTTTGTTCACCATGCCTAGTGGTAAGGAATACCTCACTCCCCGGCGAACTGGGACTCTTCCTAAGTGATAGTTCTAACACAGATGGAAGTATCAGTGAAGATGAATTTCATGGTTTTGAGGAGTTTGTTACCGAAAGCAATGCCCAGAATACCAGAAATAGTGCTGAAAACCCAGACGACCATCAACCTTCCACCTCTGGTGCTGGACCATCTCGTTCATGTTCACTTGTACCTTGGCAAAAGAGAAAACTCATATTTTCCCATGTCCAGGACTCAGATGTGAGCAGCAGTCATGATAGTGATACTGATTGTGATTTCCAAGCTCTTGATTACAATTCCAGTAGCGACAGTGAAGAGAAATATTCTCCAGTGAAGTGTCAGTTTATGCGAGACTACATGCATTCTGGTAGTGTGCCATATGCTATTCCAAGGGGAAGGAGTACATCTTGGAGTACATCCAGTGGCCCTACACCAGGAACAGATAGTGAATAAGGAAGACAGCATGGGTGGTGGGGAAGACAGCATGGGTGGTTGGGGAGGTAGCATAGATGGTGGGTAAGACAGCATGGGCAGTGGGGAAGATGATGTGGGTGGTGAGGAAGATGGCATGGGCAGTGGGGAAGACAGCGTGTAAGTAAGTTTATTCAGGTATACACAAATACAGTGGTCTCTCTATAATCGTTGGGCTCGATAGTCGTCCTTTTCGGAAATCGTCGCATTATTTCCGTCCAAACATTGGCTCGCAAATGCTAATCATCGTTCGTCCTGGACATGTACTTATGGCTCTGAGCCGCCTCGGCCTCCCTTTCCAGCCAGTGTGCCATTGTTTACCAGTGAGTGACGATCCCCTCACTTGTTCATAAGAGATATTTCATAATATTCCATTCATTTTAGTGCTTGCAAGTGCTAAATAAGCTACCATGGCTCCAAAGAAAGCTCCTAGTGCCAAGCCTTTGGTAAAGAAGGCGAGAAATACAATTGAATTTAAGAAAAACATCAATGAACAATATGAAAGTGGCGTACGTGTGGCCGAACTGGCCAGGATGTATAACAAACCCCATACAACCATATCTTCCATCGTGGCAAAGAAAAAAGAAATCAAGGAAGCTGTTATTGCTTGGAGAAAATTGTGGCCGGATTGTGTCCACAAGAGGGATTTTGAAGGGTTTGTGGCTGACCCTGTTGAGCCTATGTCACTTGTGAAATCTGTTGTGGCATTGGGGAGTTCCATGGGGTTGGATGTGAGTTTGGAGGAAGTGGAAGAGTTGGTGGAGGACCACAACGAAGAGCTAGCCACTGAAGAGCTGCAAGAGCTTCAGCAGGAACAGCAACAGATTGCAGCTCAGAATCTTGCTGCAGAGGAGGAGGAAGAGAGATGGAAGAAGGTGCCGCCTTCAGAAATTAAGGAGATTTTTGAAATGTGGGGTAGGATGGAAAGATTTATGGAGAAACATTACCCTGAGAAGGATGTTGCAAGCCATATCAGCAACTTGTACAGTGACAGAGTCTTGGCCCATTTTAGGGAAGTTTTAAAGAGATGCCAGAAACAGAGCTCTCTAGACACTTTTTTTGTGAGACAGGACTCCAGTGACTCTCAAGCTGGTCCTAGTGGCATTAAGAAACAGAGAAGAGAGGCATGTAACCCCAGAAAAGGACTTGGTACCTGAGGTGATGATGGAAGGGGATTCCCCTTCCAAACAGTAACTAATCCAATCTCTCTCCTCCTCCAGTCTCCCATACACTAAGAAGAATCGCCAATAAAGGTAAGTGTTATGCTGTTGATGTCTCATTCATCATGTCCCATTGTATTGTTTATGTACTACATCTATATTTCATGTAAAAAAATTTTTGTTTTAATACTTCTGGGTGTCAGGAACAGATTAATTATATTTACATTATTTCTTATGGGGAAAATTGATTGGAAAATCGTCTATTTCGATAATCATCCCACTTCCAGGAACAGATTAATGACGATGAACGAGGGACCGCTGTAGTTACATAGATTATCATACATAGCAGCATATGTGTTGAGAACCTACGATAACCCAAAAAAGTCAAAGTGACTTATTTCCTTGTGGGTGGTGGGGAAGATAGTATGGGGAAGTCACAGTTGGGATGAATAATATACCTGCGGCAGCAGGTAGTGGTGTAATGTGTCATGTGGCACCAGCGGCACCCCAGTCTGGTAGCCATGCCTCTGACTCAGCACATCCACAACAAAGGCCGCCTTCAATGACCACCCACACATGACAACCTGCACAATCACAACAACCTGCACAACCACCTGTCAATATCCTGTACCCACCAGCAGACCACTTCTCGGATTGGCAGCAAAGTGCCAATTTTGTTCCCAATCCCCATCACTTTGATGAAGCTCAAAGTGGAATACAGCTCTCTTGTGCACTTGGGAACAATGCCACTGAACTACGATTTGAGTGGGACTTTTGGGTTGGATTTGAGTGGGACTTGCAAATGAGTGGATAGAGTTATCACAGCTTATTTCTTGGGTAGCATTGAGGATTGGGTTGGGAAAATGTTTCGTTAGTGGGATGAATTGTAAAGGACCTGCCGAGCATGGGCCAATAGGCCTGCTGCAGTGATCCTCCTTTCTTATGTTCTTATGTACAATGTCTTTAGTTATTCTTTGATAAACCCCTGGTGGAAATTATTGTCAGGGAAAGTAGCACATACTTCGATTACACCATGGCAAGATTGCACCTACACCAGTGGAAGGAGACAACTGTGGCTGAGATGTTTCTGTTAATTGCCACAATAATGCTTATGCCACATGTATATAAGCACACTGTTACATCATACTGGTCGATAGACCACTTAACGTCAACCCCAGCTTTCAGTGATATACAGCCTCTCCTCACTTAGTGACGTACTCATTTACTGATGCCTCAGACTTACGGCAGGCTCTCTGACCAGTATTCATACCTAAATAATGTATATTAGAGCTGATTTCCTCTGTTCTGTTTATTTCAGTATACAGTACACTACTGTATAAACATTTAAAGATATACCAGAAATGTTATACATGTAAATAGTGCAAAGGTGACATTAAAACAATATCAAAGATGGTTGACACAAACTCACTACCATTATGCTCCTCACTTAGTGACTGTGAAGGCTTACTCAGCCCTGTAATAACTTCAGACAGTATTACCAAGGCTGGCTCCTCCTCAGGAAAATTAATGAATAGAAAAAGAAATAACAGACAAACATAAACACTTTATTATATAGAAAATATAAAATATAAAACACTTAAATATGAAATATTAATCCTACATTAAAGAAAATGAAAAATATAAATGATAACTGAATTCAACGCTAATATATATAGGGGTGTCTGGTGTTGGTGACACTGTGTTGTTGAAATCGTAGCCGTTGCTGATGATGGGGGGGGGGTCGCAGGTGTTGGTTACGACCCACTGGCTAGTTCTTCACAGTATAGCCTTGAGTATTATATCCCGATGACAGGAAAGCAGGTTCTTTACCGCTGCAATGATGAGGGGTTACGTCCTGCAATTTCATACAGGTGCACAGGTAATTAAATCCAAAAAGGGGAAGTCTCAGGACATTAGTCCATCTCCACCAGTTCTTCTCGTTGATTGACAGGTGACCCTCTCTGTCATCCAAGAGTAGTGCTGGGAGCTGTGAGTCTAGTGATTACTGTTTGGACCAGAGCCCCACACGTCACCTTTCGGGGGGGGGGAAGGAGGAGGGGAAGGGATAGCGGGAGCTAGACTGACCCTACCTTAACAAGCAGCCGGCAGTCAAATTATCACTTTCGGGGTGGGGGAAAAAGGCGGGAATAGCGGGAGCTTGACTTACCCTACCTTAACCCTTTGAGGGTCGACAGGCCCTCTCCGAAACTCGTTCTCAGGGTCGGCCAAATTTAAAAAAAAAAAAAATTATTTTCTCTTATGAAAAGATAGAAAATCTTTTCCCGATCATAAAGACACCAAAAGTTTGAAATTTGATAGAAAACTTACGGAATTATGCTCTCGCAAAGTTAGCGGTCTCAGCGATGTTTACGCATCGGCGATTTTGCCCACTTTGAGCCCCATTTTCGGCCAATTTCACTGTACTAGTCGACAAAAAACATGAATATTTCGCTAGAACTCCATTTTTTCTATCGAATGGATGCAAGAAACCACTCATTTATGAAATTCAACTATCCAGTACAGTGGTCAGAATTTAGCAATTTTGCCAATTTCACACAAATTTCAAAAGATGCCAATTTCGGAATAGGGTCCAGAATAAACAAGAAAGACATTCCTGGCACTAAAATGACATTTCCTCTAGTCATTAGTCATGTCTCAAGTCCCCTCTTATATTCTTTTGCTTTCCACTTTGAATTTTTATTTTCACAAAAAATATAAGATTTACTGTTATGCAGACTACTGCATTAGTGTAAAAAATGGTATAAATATTATTGGTGCACTTGTGAAAGAATATTAGACTCACCAGTTGACGTGTATTGCACGCTTGGCACGATTTGTTTACTTTTGAAGTTTGGTAAAAATCGAACATTTCTGCTACTTTGAGCTCAATTTCAAGGCACCTTTCTTTGTAAAACCAGTCAAAATCATCTCAATTTCTGTAATATGTCTTCCATTCTATAAAATGAGACCAAGAAAACTAGAATACAACAATAAATACCATACAAAAATACACTGCAAAGTCGCTGATTTATTAAAAAAAAATGGTCAAAGTTTTTTTTTTCTCATTATGCACTGTGTGCTGCAGGATTTTTTTTAGACTGTGCACACTGACCACATAGACCCATTCTTTCATATGAAGGCCTACCAGCTTTCTCCCACTAGATTTGAGGCCGCTAGAATTTATGAGTACTAGTACGTCAAAAACCCCTACGCGTAAAACGTACTAGTACGACGAAAACCCTCAAAGGGTTAACAAGTAGCCGGCAATGACACTATTGTTACTATATACTCCCTCACTACTCCTATCTATTGAACTTTTCCCTCACACTCCCCCTTACCAAGACTTATAGTCAAGGAGTATAAGAAGAATAGGCGAGGAAAAAGTTCTAACATATGGAAGTCGCGTAAGGCAACAAATCTTCTACTGACTGTCACGACTTAACCAGTCAGAGAAATAATTGGATGAACCATTGATATACACAATATGGAACTTAAAAGCCTGGAGTGCCAATGTCTACCTCAAGAGGCGACTGTTGGTTCCCTTAAAAGTTTCTAGGTATATCAAAGGTTTGTGGTCCGTTTCTAAAATGAATTCTTTTCCCAGCAAATAAAATTTAAGTTTGGAGATACCCCACACAAGGGCTAAACATACCTTTTCTATTGTGGAGTATCTTGTTTCTGCGGGAAGGAGTTTCCGGCTTAGGAAGCATACAGGGAAGGGAGTACCATCATGGTATTGTAGTAACACTGCACCTAAGCCAGTATTGGAGGCATCAGTTCTTAAACAAAATGTTTTATTAATATCTGGAATCTTAAGTATAGGGTCTTTCGAAAAGATACTTTTAATCTCATTAAACTTTTCCCGAGCTACGTTGGAAAGTTCAAGAGGTTCCTTCACAGACTTTTTAAGGAAGTCGGATAAGATGCCTGTAAGATCAGTAAGGTTCGGGATAAACCGTGCATAAAAATTTACAGAACCAAGAAAACTGCGCATGAGCTTCTTGGTTTTGGGGAATTTAAATTCTAATAAAGCTTTGATCTTACTGGGGAGAGGCTGCAGAGTGTTATTAGAAAGTATAAGTACAAGATATCTAATCTTGTTATACCCAAGGAAGCATTTCTTCAGCTTGGCAGTGAGGCCATGCGAGTGTAACGTACGCAAAACTGATGTTAATGTTTGGATATGTTCGCTCCACGTGGATGTCATTACGTAAATGTTATCAAAATAAACTGAAACATTTGGCATATTACCCAAGACCTTTCTCATCAGTCTCACGTAGGTAGCACAGGCAGTTACCAAACCGAAGGGCATAGTTCTATATTGCATCAGTCCTTGGTGTGTAGGAAAAGCGGTGTACTGCTTAGAAGAAGGATCTAACATTACTTGATGATATGCCTGTGCAATATCAATCTCTGAAAAGAAGGAAGCGTCATAAAATTTGTGTAGATCGCTATCTATTAAGGGCATAGGCTCAGCATCCCACCGAGTTATAGCATTAAGGCCTCTGAAGTCAATAGCAAGTCTATATGAATTATCCTCCTCCTTAACCATGACTACTGGTGAACAATATGAAGATACTGAAGGTTCAATGATCTTTAGTTTTAATAATTTGTCTACCTCTCGGTCAAATGCCTCCCTAAGGTGAACTGGAACTGGGTATAATTTTCGTTTGATAGGATTGTCCGTCACTAAGTCAATCTTATGGACTACCGTGGAGGTAACACCTGGAATATCAGTAAAGACGTCTGAAAAGTTACTCACACATTGAAGTAGTTCATGTCTCTTATGGTCTTCCAAGGTTTCATTAATATTAATGTTGGTTGCGTCCGAGTGGTCAAGAGTCACCAAGTCATGTAGTTCTTCATCATAGTCTGAGTTAGAGGTGTCAATTACGCACACTTTACATTCTTCAGTTGTCTTATCAAGTTCGTGTGGAAAAACTAAGTCAAAGTTATTAAGGCAGTTAACCGAATTTCTTCGGTAATATTTCTTAACCCTTTGACTGTCGAAGGGCCCAATCCTGAAGTTGCTCCTGGTGTCGCAAAATATTCGAAAAAAAAAAATTATTTTTTCTTATGAAATGATAGAGAATCTTTTCCCGATTGTAAAGACACCAAAAAAACGAAATTTGATGGAAAACTGACGGAATTACGCTCTCGCAAAGTTAGCGACTTCGGCGATATTTAAAAATCGGCAATTTCGCCCACTTTGAGCCCTATTTTCGGCTAATTCCGTTATTCCAGTCAACCAAACTCATAACTATTTCTTCAGAACTCTATTTTTTCTATCGATTGAGCATAAGAAACTGCCCATTTACCGATTTCAACTACCCAATAACATGGTCAGAAATTTGCAATTTGGCCAATTTCACGAAAATTAAAAAATACGACAATTTCAAAATAAGGTCCAGAATGAACAATGCAGACATTCCTGGCTCTAAAATAAGATTTTCTTTGTTCATCAGTCATGTCTCCAGGTCCCTGTGATATTACTCTTGCTTTTTATTTTGAAATTTTATTCAAACAAAAAATAGAAGATTTACTGTTATGCAGACTACTGCAATACTGTAATAATTGTAAAAATTACATCAACCCATTCATGACTGTGTATTAGAATGGCTATTTGGACATTTATTGGACAATGACATCATTTGTTTACTTTTGAACATCGGCAAAAATCAAACATTTCCTGTACTTTGTGCTCCATTTCCAGGTTCTTTTTATAGTAAAATTAATCAAAATCACCTCCATTTCTATAATATAGTTTCCATTCTATCAAATGAGACCATGAAAACGAGAATACAACCACAAATACTATACGAAAATAGACCACAAAGTCGGCATTTTAATTAAAAAAAACGGTCGGAGTTTTTTTTTTCTCATTATGCACTGCGTGCTCCAGGATTTTTTTTATGTGGTGCACACTGACCACACAGACCCATTCTCTCACATGTGGGCCTACTAGCTTTCTCCTGCCTGATTTGAAGCCGCTAGAATTTATGGGTATATATACGTCAAACACGGTACCTCACAAACGTATATATACGGCCGCGACAGTCAAAGGGTTAAGGATGTTGATATGATAAAGCTTAAGCTTCCCCTTGACTTCTATGAGGTAATCAACTTTCCCACAAATTTTTAATACTTTATATGGACCTTTCCATGCTACTAATAATTTATTTGACTTGATCGGCAAAAGCACAAGAACTTCATCCCCTACTTTAAAACTTCTCCTCTGACTTTTGGAATCAAAATATGTTTTGTACTGGTCCATTGACAAACTTAAGTTTTTCGAAACTATGTCAGAGGTCTCCTCAAGTTTGGATCTAAGGTCAAGGAGAAACTGGTAAGAAGACTGAACCTCAGCATTTACCTCCTCATTAGTCCATAAGTCATGAAGGATGGACAATGGGCCTCTGGCCTGTCTACCATAGAGAAGTTCAAAAGGTGAAAACCCCAAAGAGTCACTGGGAACTTCCCTCATGGCAAAGAAAGCACAGGGTAGGTAACGATGCCACTCCTTAGGTTTAAGGGAGCAAAGTTTCCTTAAAATGGACTTGAGAATCGAATGCTGGTGCTCAATCCTCCCATTACAGCTGGGATGATAGGGTGTGGTGAAGAGAGGCTTCACTCCCAGAAGTTGGTATAGATGTTGCATTAAGTCAGATGTGAATTGTGTCCTACGGTCAGACAAAATTTCTCTAGGGATGCCCACTCTGGAGAAGATGGACAAAAAGGCTTCAGCCACCTCTGTAGTGGTTATGGCTTCAGAGAAACTCGAAGCATAATCAACTAATGTTAATATATATCTATGTCCCCCAGATGAAAGTGGAGATAAAGGACCAACGATGTCAATAGCTACTCTTTCAAACGGTACCGTAAAGATAGGCATTTTGACCATAGGTACTCGTCTGGTACCTCGGGAGGATGACAGTTGGCAAACTTTACACGATCTACAATAGGTAGTGACATCTGAGGACATTTTTGGCCAAAAATAGGTTTCCCTAATTTTATTTAAGGTTTTATGATGCGAGAAATGTCCGGCCACTGGCAGGTCATGAGCCATTTTAAGAACAGTCTCTCTGCATTGACTTGGAACAACTAAGATGGAATAGTCTATCTCATCTGAATTTAATTTGAATACTGACTTGTACAAGATACCTTTTATATATTCAAATTTATATGAAAAGTTTTTCCTTTGGATCACTTGATTTTGTTTAGCGGCATTATGGCAATTCTGAAGAGAAGGGCAATTACGTTGTAAATTGACAAAAGAGTCCTTCGATATATCTAAAGGCTTGAAGTCAGGGAAAATCAAAGGATGGACAGTAGGAGAAGCCTGGGCTTTGGTCTGAGCCCTAGTCAAGACATTTATAGTATCGGAGGTGATATCTTCACTTTCATCTAACAAGTGAACCGGTGATCCTACTTCCTCGCTTTCGAGAGTAGCATCACTGGTTTTTAATCCCACATGAATATCGCGAGACATTGTCTCATCTGAACTTTCGAGGGGCTTCTCTGACTCTACAGGAAGAGGATCTGAAACACTTATATCCATCTTTGGTGATGAAAGGTCAACCTCAGAAGGAAGAATGGCACCTTTTACATTTCCTATTAGTACGGAGCAAGAAGTGATGGGAGCTAGTACGGCTTCAGACCAACCTGTGAACCATTTAGACCTAATGTAACAACGGATGGTAGGAAAAGTGTCCGTATGGCCCAAGTAGTCTGAAAGTATAGCAGAGGAATGAGTTTCTTTAAGGTTAGGGAACAGCTTATCAGAAATGACTATACATGTGCATCCAGTGTCTCGTAAAATGGTAGATACATTAAGTCCATTAACCCTTTGAGGGTTTTGGTCGTACTAGTACATCTTACGCGTAGGGGTTTTTGTCGTACTAGTACACATAAATTCTAGCGGCCTCAAATCTCGCAGGAAAAGGCTGATAAGCCTAGATGTGAGAGAATGGGTCTGTGTGGTGGGTGTGCGCAGTAGGAAAAAAATCTGGGACCCAGTGGTGCATTGTGGGAATGCCATCATAGTACACAATTTCCACCGTGCCCTGCGGTAAGAAGTTCCTCACTCCTCGGCGAATTGGGACACTTTTGTTCCCCAGTGACAGTTCTAATACAGATGGAAGTGACAGTGAAGATGAGTTTCAAGGTTCTGGTGAGGTTTTGACCGAAACTAATGACCATAATATGGGTAATAGTGAGGAAAACCCAGACAACCCACAGCCTTCCACCTCTGGTGCTGGGCCGTCGTTCAATTGTACCAGAATCAAAGAGGAAACTCCTATTTTCCAAAATCCCAGACTCAGATGTGAGCATTGGTGATGATAGTGATAGTGATTATGAACTACAAGCTCTTCAAACTTGTTCCAAGAATGGAGGAGGAGGAGGAGGCAGAGGAGGAGGAGGCAGAGGAGGAGGAGGCAAGAGGAGGAGGAGGAGGAAGAAGAGGAGGAGGAGGAGGAGGAGGAGGAAGAGGAGGAGGAGGAGGAGGAAGAAGAAGAATACGTAATGATAACAATAATACATAATAATAATACATAATAATAATAATACATAATAATAATAATACATAATAATAATAATACATAATAATAATAATAGGTAATAATAATAATATGTAATAATAAATGTTCACCCATGACAGTAACAAGATAAGGGGAGATAACATCTGATAAGTGCTGACGTTTGATGAGGGTAAATGAGGGTAGAGCTGATGCCAAAAGATGAGATGAACATCGCCCTCCCTTTGTTTTTGCTGGTATACTAACATTTCTGTCTGTCTATTTGCCTGTCTGTCAAGCTCCCTGTCTATCCATCTAGCTCTCTGTCTCAGAGAGCCACAAGACTGCGTCATCACTTTTACTCACATCTTCAAGCAGAGTATAGCACTTTGTCTGGGTTTCTTGGGTTATCCTAGGTAATTTATACTATGTATACTTGTATTTATGTGTACCTGTGAGACAGAGATAGACAGACAGATAGAATGAGGGAGAAAGATAATTAGATAAAATGGAGGAGGGGAAGCAGCATCCGACCCCATTGTTTTGACAGGCCGGAGGGGGAAAGAGTAATGAGCCAATATGTCACTTTGACAGCTGCCGACTCCTTGTAATTTACACTATGGACGAGGAGGAGGAAGAGTAGGGGGAAGAGGAAGAAGAGGAGGAGGAGGAAGAGGAGGAGGAGGAAGAGGAAGAGTAGGAGGAAGAGGAATAAGAGGAAGAGGAGGAGGAAGAGGAATAGTAGGAGGAAGATTAGGGGGAAGAGGAGGAAGAGGAAGAAGAGGAGGAGGAGGAAGAGGAAGAAGAGGAGGAGGAAGAGGAGGAGGAGGAAGAGGAAGAGTAGGAGGAAGAGGAAGAGTAGGAGGAAGAGGAAGAGTATGAGGAAGAGTAGGGGGAAGAGGAGGAAGAGTAGGGGGAAGAGGAGGAAGAGGAAGAAGAGGAGGAGGAGGGTGGAACACTAGTACACTGGTACTGGTACACTAACATTTCTGTCTGTCTATTTGTCTGTCTGTCAAGCTCCCTGTCTATCTGTCTATCCATCTAGCTCTCTGTCTCAGAGAGCCACAAGACTGTGTCATCACTTTTACTCACATCTTCAAGCAGAGTATAGCACTTTGTCTGGATTTCTTGGGTTATCCTAGGTAATTTATACTATGTGTACTTGTATTTATGTGTACCTGTGAGACAGAGATAGACAGACAGATAGAAAGAGAGAGACAGATTGAAAGAGATAGAATGAGGGAGAAAGATAAAACACCATTGTGTATGACACCATGTTTCAGAGTTCCACAAGCTGCAGAACTAATAGGAATATGTTCAGTGACTGTATATTGGTATATATATTATAGAACAATAATAATAAACAATGTTTTGTATTGTTTGTTTTTGTAAACAAGTTTTGTAAACAATATATTGATAATTATGTTTGTGTGCTTATTGTGTTGTATACAACGAGTGTATATATGTACATTGCACCTTACTTTGGTCTCATAGGCCACATAAGTTATGTGAAAAAATAAAATAGTGAAAAAAACAACAAACCTTCAAATACAAGTAAATCAAAGTTTACCGGGTGAGCGGTAGTCGCCGCTGTTGCCATACGCGGCTCATTTTCTGCAAATTTCATGCATCCATATCTCCGTAAGTATTGATGGTAAAATTTTTTTGTTTATCCTATAATGTTTAGAAAAAAAAACTATTTTTTCATAAGAAAAAATAATTTTTTTTTTTTGAAATTTGGCCGACCCTGAGAACGAGTTTCGGAGAGGGCCTGTCGACCCTCAAAGGGTTAACTGTTCCTGAACAGAAGGGTGCTTGGTCATTACAGTCTTTAAAACATCTTCCAACTTTTTGGACCTTCTTAGGACAATCTGGACGTTTATGTCCCTTAGCACCACACAAATGACAAACAGGAATAAAAGAAGTCATTTTACTTTCCATTAGAGGCTTTGATTTCTTAAGGTCTGATGAACCTTTGCCCTTAGGGTTCGATCCCTTTAGGTCTTTATAGGAATTGTGAGCCTCAGCTTATAGGTCAGCAGCCTCAGCAACTTTCTCAGCTTTAATCAAGTTACGTTCTCTGATGAATGTTCGTATCTGATGGGGAAGAGCTGTCAGGAACTGGTCAGCAACCATGAAGTCTCTAAGAGATTCATAACTGTGATCAATTCCTGAACTCTCTATCCAAAAGTCGAACAAACGAAAGAGTGTTACCTGTAACTGCTGAAAGTTCTGGCCAGGCTGTAAGGTGGCATACCTGAAATCTTTCCTGTAAGAATTAGTGGTTTTTGATATGCTTTAAGGATTGCCTTCTTCAGTAGGTTATAATTACATATGATATCCTGCGACAAAGTTGAATAGGTATTCAAGGCTGTACCAGAAAATAACATTCCTAACCTGGTAGCCTAGGTGTCAGCAGGCCATTCACAGAGGGTAGCGGTATTTTCAAACCTGATAATGTATGAAGTTATGTCTTCCCCCTCTGTGAAGGGAGGTAAATTAGGTGTTGGAATATGTGCACTGACTGCACGTTGTTCCATTGCTCCTTCCTCTAATTGTTGTGTAAGACTTAACTTTTTATTCTCTAATTCAAGGCGAGATTTTTCGAAATTCAAGGCGAGATTTTTCGAGCTCGCGATCCTTTTCTCTCTCTATTAACTCAAGTTCTCTAGCTTTTTCCTCACGTTCTCTAGCTTTTTCCTCAACTTCTCTATCCTTTGCTCTTTCCTCAAGTTCTCTTATTTTAGCCTGTTCCTCACGCATTTTAGCCTGTTCCTCACGTATTTTAGCCTGTTCCTCACGTTCTCTAGCTCCTTCTTCACGATCAAGTCTATCACGCTCCTTTTTGTCTTCTCTTTCTCTTTCTGTCTTTCTTGGATTTCTCTCTCAATTCTCTCTCTCTCCTTTTTCTCCTGTCTTTCAAGGTTCTCTTTCTCCTTTTTCTCTTCTCTTTTGATTCTCTCTCTCTCCTTTTTCTCTTCTCTTTCGATTCTCTCTCTCTCCTTTTCTTCTCTTTCCCTTTCTAACTGTCTCTCTTCTCTCTCAATTCTCTCTCTTTCAAGTCTTTCCTGGATCTTAGCACTAATGAAAGATTCTAGATTTTTCCCTGTTATTCCTAACTTACTTCCAGCGTTCATCCAGAACTGGTATTCCTCCATGCTTGCAAGAATAACTTAAACTACCAGGGGAAATGAAACGGGTATTAAAGAAAACGGAGGGTTCAATTCCTGCTCCGTTCAAACTGTAAATAAACCAGAGGGCTCGATCCCTGCTTCAATTAAACAATATGTATTAATTAAAACGAAGGGTTCTATGCCGGCTCCGAGCAAACAGTAAGTAGAATGGGGTCCCTTGACCATCCAATCTTCTCACCAACAAATCAAGAGTGTCCAGTGACAGTTCCCTTGATAAAATAAAGAGCTCAATGAAACAAATTGTCACTGGAAAATCTCGGGTCCCTAGAGTCTAATCCTCCAAAGTGTTTCAAGCTCACAAGAAAGGTGGCAGAATTAACTATTATATCCTGCCTGACTTGACTTACAATAAATTGAGACTATAACAATCACCAAATCTTTTAAATACCTGTACCGTAGTCCTACCATAGAGAATGATTACTCATGGCTGGTGGTAACCGTCTGTGGTATGCGGCGCTGAAGTTCCAATGGTAGATTCGAGATGGAGTTGAATCTTGATTCAGTAAAGTTGATCCTGGCAAGGTCGCCACTTGTGAAGGCTTACTCAGCCCTGTAATAACTTCAGACAGTATTACCAAGGCTGGCTTCTCCTCAGGAAAATTAATGAATAGAAAAAGAAATAATAACAGACAAACATAAACACTTTATTATATAGAAAATATAAAATATAAAACACTTAAATATGAAATATTAATCCTACTTTAAAGAAAATGAAAAATGAAAAATATAAATGATAACTGAATTCAATGCTAATATATATAGGGGTGTCTGGTGTTGGTGACACTGTGCTGTTGAAATTGTAGCCGTTGCTGATGATGGGGGGGGGAGTTTGCAGGTGTTGGTTATGACCCACTGGCTAGTTCTTCACAGTATAGCCTTGAGTAGTATATCCCGATGACAGGAAAGCAGGTTCTTTACCGCTGCAATGATGAGGGGTTTCGTCCTGCAGTTTCATACAGGTGCACAGGTAATTAAATCCAAAAAGGGGAAGTCTCAGGACGTTAGTCCATCTCCACCAATTCTTCTCGTTGATTGACAGGTGACCCTCTCTGTCATCCAAGAGTAGTGCTGGAAGCTGTGAATCTAGTGATTACTGTTTGGACCAGAGCCCCACACGTCACCTTTCGGGGGGGGGGGGGGGGAAGGAGGAGGGGAAGGGATAGCGGGAGCTAGACTGACCCTACCTTAACAAGCAGCCTGCAGTCAAACTATCACTTTCGGGGTGGGGGAAAAAGGCGGGAATAGCGGGAGCTTGACTTACCCTACCTTAACAAGTAGCCGGCAATGAAACTATCACTTTCGGGGAGGGGGAAAAAAGGCGGGAATAGCGGGAGCTTGACTTACCCTACCTTAACAAGTAGCCGGCAATGAAACTATTGTTACTATATACTCCCTCGGTACTCCTATCTATTGAACTTTTCCCTCACAGCGACGAATTCATTTAACAACTTGGTCTTAGGAACAGAATTCTGTCGTTAAGCGAGGAGAGGCTGTAACACCATTGAACCAATTTCTGCTACTGTTACGTATTCTACACTCAGACAAAACAAGGCCTGAGAGAACGATAGGTTATATGAGATTAGGAATGTGTTTATATATCTGAGGCAAAAGTTCTGTATGTATTTTTATCCCTTCAGGAAGCTTGTTACTGATGAGTGTTTGATTTTGTTTTAAGGTAGACTGTTGTTCAAGCAGCATATACTAAGCAAGAGGAAATGGTTTGGTATAAAGTTGTTTGTACCTTGTGATTGCTTCAGTGGTCTTGTATTGGATATACGTAATTGTGTACACTGGAAGTAATACATTGAAAGATATCAGGAAGTTATTGGGTATCTCTGTGTACATACGACAAAATGCCCCAAAAATGCAGAGACTTGTTTTATGTGAGGAGTTTAAAACAGTACTGTGCATAACACCATGTTTCAAAGAGTTCCACAAGCTGCAGCAGTTCTAGGAATGTTTCCAGTGACTCTATATGTGTACATATATATTTTAGAACAATAATAATAAACAACTTTTTTAATTGTTGGTTTGTGTAAACAAGTTTTGTAAACAATATAATGATAATATTTGTGCGGTTATTGTGTTGCATTCAATGAGTGGAAATATGTACAATAAAACTTAAAACTTCAAATCTAGATGCCCAAGGTTCATACATTATTAATACATGTACTACTTTGTATTATAATTACTTACACAAAACAATACTGCCTTACACCCAATTGTAACATTCTCATACTGTAAACTACTGTCAACAACTCACAATGTTTTATTCCCATAATATAATTTCAATATTCATTATTGAAACTATTGTAATTAGAGTAAAATTACTGTCTGCTATAAACAAAAAAAGATGTACAGCTTAAACAAACTATGATCAGTTTCTTTAGTATTAACTCCTTCAGGGTCCAAGGCCAAAATCTGAAGTGGTGCTCCAGTGTCCAAGAAATTTTGAAAAAGAAAAAAAATAATTTTTTCTTACAGAATTAAAGAGTATATTTTTGTGAAGGTAATAAGACAAATTTTTTTTTTTTCTGATCAGTACTTACCGAGATACAGCGGCGGGAAGTTGACCCAAAATGACCGGGTGGCGGCAACATCAGTGACTTCCGCAAAATCCCATTTTTTTTATTTTATGTTTTTTATACTTTTTTCTTTTCTTTTCTAATTTTTTTCTTTTTCTAATAACATTTGTGGCCTGTGAGACCAGTATAATGTATATTGTATAAGTGTACACTCATTGTATTCAACACAATAACTGCACTAATTTGTTTATCATTACAGTGGACCCCCGGTATTCGATATTAATCTGTTGCTGAGAGCTCATCGAATACCGAAAATATCGAAAAGCGAATCAATTTTCCCCATAAGAAATAATGGAAATCAAATTAATCCATTCAAGACACCCAAAAGTATGAAAAAAAAATTTTTACCACATGAAATATTAATTTTAATACACACAAACTGAAGAAGACATGCACAGTTACATGACACTTACCTTTATTGAAGATCTGGTGATGATTGATGGGATGGGAGGAGGGGAGAGTGTGGATGGTGTTAATGTTTAGAAGGGGAATCCCCTTCCATTAGGACTTGAGGTAGCAAGTCCTTTTCCGGGGTTACTTCCCTTCTTCTTTTAATGCCACTAGGACCAGCTTGAGAGTCACTGGACCTCTGTCGCACAACAAATCTGTCCATAGAGCTCTGTACCTCCCGTTCCTTTACGATTTTTCTAAAATGGGCCACAACATTGTCATTGTAATAGTCACCAGCACGGCTTGCAATAGCTGTGTTAGGGTGATTTTCATCCATAAAAGTTTGCACTTCAACCCACTGTGCACACATTTCCTTAATTTTTGAAGTAGGCACAATGGATTACACAACTGGCATAGGCTTCTCAGGGTTAGCCCCAAACCCTTCAAAATCTTTCTCAATTTCCATACTAATTCTCACCCTTTTTACCACAGGGTTGGCACTAGAAGCTTTCTTGGGGCCCATGGTGACTTATTTTGCAGAAACAAGCACCAAAAACAGTGATAATATGGATAATATGGAATGTACCGAATGTATCCTTAGATGCGCGCACACTGGCTGGCTTGTAAACACTGGCACACAAGGGGCAGTTCAGGCCACACGTGGACAGGTCTCGTACGAATCGTATCGAATACCGGGTTTTCAATCGGATACCGAGGCAAAATTTTTGCGTTAAAATGCATGGAATACCGGATTTGTCAAATACCGATGCCATCGAATACTGGGGGTCCACTGTACATTGCTTACAAAACTTGTTTACAAGTTTATTGTAAACAAAATGATGAAAATATTAGTGCGGTTATTGTGTTGAATACAACGGTACTATATAGTACCATATGGTACAATGGTGCCATAGGGTGCAATGGTACCATATGGTGTAATGGTACCATATGATGCAATGGTACCATATGGTACATTGTACCATACAGTACAATGATACCATATGGTTCATTGTACCATATGGTACTGTTGTATTCAACACAATAAACACACTAATATTTTCATTGTTATTTTGTTTACAATAATTGTTTACAACAAAAATATGCAAAAATGTTGTATATTAGTAATGTTCTATTATATATTTACAAGTGTACAGGAACTTGACGTGTTCCTTGAGGTGGATGACAAAGCGCTTTGTCTTGGAAACTGCGGAGTCAGTAGCTAGCTTGTGTCACCACTCACTCAGTCTTGGCTGGTGTCTCAGGCCACCAACACCTATTGACCATATGGTACACGGTATCATATGTTACAGGGTACCATGTGGTACGTTGTACTATATGATATAGGGTACCATGCAGTACAGGATAACATATGGTGTAGGGTACCATATGGTACAGGGTACCATAAGGTACAGGGTACCATATGGCACAGGGTACCATATGGCACAGGGTACCATATGGCACAGGGTACCATATGGTACAGGGTGCCATATGGTACAGGGTACCATACAGTACAAGACACCATTTGGTACAGCCCGTAATGCTATGCATATAAGTGGCTTTGGCATGCTGCTCTTACCTGTATTTTTTGTACCTCTGTTTGTATGCTTAAATTACTAAATAAATAAATAAATAAATACAGGGATAACTGTGGAAATAAGTCACCCTGACTTTTTTGGGTTATCCTAGGATTTTATAGGTATGCTGCTATGTATGATAATCTATGTAATTGTATTTCTCTACACCTGAATAAACTTACTCAAGCGCATGTGGCATCATAAGTAAGTTTATTTAGTTATACACAAATAAAGTTACATAGAATATCATACTTGGCAGCATATGTTTGGAGAACCTAGGATAACCCAAAAAAGTCAGACAGACTTGTTTCCATTAGGGTCCATGTACCCTGTACCATATGGTATAATGTACCATATGGTATAATGTACCATGTGGTACAATGTACTATATGGTACATTGTACCATATGGTACCACTCTACCATATGATACCATTGTACCATATACCATTGTATGACATGGCACCATTGTACCATATGGTACCATTGTACCATATGGCACAATGGTACCATATGGCACAATGGTACCATATGGGTCAAAACCATAGAATTCGTCTTCAGCTCCACTTCCGTCAGTCTTAGAACTGTAAGTTGTGAAGAGGAGAGTCAGAATTCGCCTGGAGAGTGAGTGGGGAGTGAGAGCTTCCTTGCCGCCAGGCACAATGAACAAAGCTACTTTGCTGGCATTCCCACAATGCCATGCGGGCATCCAGATATTTTCTATGGTGTGCACACTGACCACCCAGACCCATTCTCTCAGATGTAGGCCTACCAGCCTTCTCCCGCTAAATTTGACGCCGCTAGAATTTTGGCGTAGATCTATGGTTTGGACCCTGAACGTAAAGCCGTAGATCTACGGGACGGACCCTGAAAGGGTTAAGTAGTCTGTAAGCCATTAAATTAAGTCTGCCCATAATGCCTAGGCATGATGGTTGTTCTCTTTGCACTGCAACTCATTATTGTATTTTCATAATCTCAATGTAATCTTGCAAAGAAATAAAATTTGTTTCTTTGGTGTGCATTATATTGGTTTTACAGGCCACAAAAGTTACTTGAAAAATAAAATATTAGAAAAGAAAAGAAAAAAATAGAATAAAAGTAAAAATAACATTACCGACTGAGCAGCAGTCGCCGATGTTGCCATCAACGGTTCACTTTGTCAAGTTCACACCTCTGTATCTCAGTAACTACTGATTGCAATTTTTTTTTATTCTTTTATTGAACTCAGAAAATTATTCTTAAATTTTTAGTAGGAAAAAAAAAATTGGGGAGGGGGGAATATTTTTCGACAGTTTACCTGGAGTTTACCTGGAGAGAGTTCCGGGGATCGACGCCCCAGCGGCTCGGTCTGTGACCAGGCCTCCTGGTGGATCTGATCTGATCAACCAAGCTGTTACTGCTGGCTGCACGCAGTCCAACGTACGAGCCACAGCTCGGCTGGTCAGGTACCGACTTTAGGTGCTTGTCCAGTGCCAGCTTAAAGACAGCCAAGGGTCTATTGGTAATCCCCCTTATGTATGCTGGGAGGCAGTTGAACAGTCTCAGGCCCCTGACAATTATTGTATTGTCTCTTAACGTGCTAGTGACACCCCTGCTTTTCAGTGGTGGGATGTTGCATCATCTGCCAAGTCTTTTGCTTTCGTTGTGAGTGATATTTGTGTGCAAGTTTGGTACTAGTCCCTCTAGGATTTTCCAGGTGTATATAATCATGTATCTCTCCCGCCTGCATTTCAAGGAGCACAGGTTCAGGAACTTGAAGCGCTCCCAGTAATTGAGGTGTTTTATCTCCATTATGTGTGCCGTGAAGGTTCTCTGTACATTTTCTAGGTCAGCAATTTCACCTGCCTTGAAAGGTGCTATTAGTGTGCAGCAATATTCCAGCCTAGATAGAACAAGCGACCTGAAGAGTGTCATCATGGGCTTGGCATCCCTAGTTTTGAAGGTTCTCATCCATCCTGTCATTTTTCTAGCAGATGCAATTGATACAATGTTATGGTCCTTAACCCTTTGACTGTCGAAGGGCCAAATCCTGAAGTGTCTCCTGGTGTCGCAAAATATTCGAAAAAAAAAAGATTATTTTTTCTTATGAAAATGTTAAGATTATTTTTCTGATTGTTTTAGTCCCAAAAAAAAAATTTTCCCATCAGTACTTACCGAGATATAGAGTCCTGAACTTTGCTGAAATTGATCTGCTGGCGGCAACAGCGGCGACTGCCGCTCACCCGGTAAACTTTTATTTACTTGTATTCGATGGTTTCTTGTTTTTTTCACTATTTTATTTTTTCACATAACTTTTGTGGCCTGTGAGACCAAATTATTGTGCAATGTTCAAATATACACTCGTTGAATGTAACACAATTATAGCAAAAACACTCGTATCATTATAATGTTACTAAAACTTGTTTACACAAACAAACAATGTAAACAAATGTTTATTACGATTGCTTTATAATATATATACATATGTACAATCACTGGACACTTTATTAGAAGTGCTGCAGCTTGTGGAATTCTTTGAAACATGGGTATAAGCACAATGGTGTCTTACACTCCTCACACATAAAACGAGTGTCTCTGCGTTTTTGTGGGCGTTTTGTGGTATGTCCACAGACAAAACACCTCTTCTGAGCATTTTTCTTGGCAGTAGTAGCAGGCAGTGGTATGGGGTAGTGATCACCAGGCCTCAGATGAGAGGACATGTGTTGATAATTTCGTGGGCACTGGTCTATTGCAGGTGTTGTTTCTTGGTACTTGAATATTATTTGTCTGATGACTGACAAACAAAATTCACCATATTTGGGTTTGTTTTTGGTCTTCAACTTATACATATTATAAGCATTCAGCATGGAAATGTCAAGAAGATGGAAAAACAGTTTTATGTACCACTTATAACTCTTGCGAACACAGTCAACAAACCCAATCTGCATGTCACATTTGTCCACTAAGCGCATATTGAGGTTGTAATCCATCACAGCTGCCGGTTTTACAATAGGTTCATTGGTCTCTCTATTCTGCTTGCCAGTCTCTACCATTTCGTGTCGGTGAACTGATGTCAGCAGTGTGACATCACGTTTGTCATGCCACCGAAATGCCATGATGTCATTGGCAGCAAACACCTGCACTTCACCTCTACGACTGCCAGCTTCGAACCTAGGCATATGTTTACGATTTCTACGCACTGTGCCACACACATCTGTCATGTTCACTCACAAGAAATCACTGAGTATAGGGCTTGTGTACCAGTTGTCAGTATATAAAATATGCCCCTTACCAAGATATGGCTCCATCATTGTTCTAACCACATCACCAGAGATACCCAGTAACTTCCTGGTATCTTCCATTGTTTTACCGCCAGTGTACACAATTATATCCAAAACCAGACCAGTTTTGCAATCACACAGAACAAATAACTTTATACCAAAGCGTTTCCTCTTGCTTGGTATATACTGCTTGAATGAGAGTCTTCCTTTTAACAAAATCAAAGACTCGTCAATAACAAGCTTCCTGAAGGGATAAAAATACATACAGCACTTTTGTTTCAGGTACATAAACACACGTTTGATCTTATATAACCTGTCGCTTCTGTCAGGCCTGGTTTTGTCTGAAAAGTGTAACATACGTAACAGTAACACAAATCTATTCACTGGTATAATGTCACTGAAAGCAGGGGTTGAAATCAGGCGGTCTGTCGCCCAGTATGTGTTGACACTATGCTTATACACATGTGGCATAAGCATTATTGTGGCAAAGAACAGATACATCTCTGCCACAGTTGTGTCCTTCCACTGGTGTAGGCGTGATCTTGGTGAAAGCATAGTGTTTGCCATGGTGTACTCATAGTATGTATTGCTTTCCCTGACAATAATGTCCATCAGGGGTTCATCGAAGAACAACTGAAAGCATTCCAGTTCAGTGGGATTGTTCCCAAGTGTACATGATGGCCGTATTCCACTTTGTCCTTCATCAAAGTCATGGGGATTGGGAACAAACTCGTCATCTTGATGCCAATCCCAGATGCGGTCAGCTGGTGCGTTCTGGATATTGTAATGTCGTTGTGGTTGTGCAGGTTGTGGTTGTGGTTGTGAGAGTGTGGGGTCGGCCGAGGCGGGTTGTAGTTGTGCAGAGTCAGCAGCGCGGGCACTAGCGTGGCCCGCTGCTGGTGTCACATGACTCATGGCACCGTCACTATCACCACCACCGCCTGCTGCCTCACTCACATCATTTATACCCATCGTAACAATATCGTCATCTTCACTATCAGGACGTGGTGTAGGGCCACGGGATGTGCTCCGAGATGTACTCCTTCCTCTTGGAAGAGCATATGGCACACTACCAGACCGCATGCGACGTCGTATATACTGCCGCTTCACTGGGAAATATTCACCCTCACTGTCACAACTAGAAGTGCTTTCAATAACCTTGAAATCACTATCACTATCACTTGCACTGCTCACATCTGAGTCTTGTACACGGGCAAATAGTTTCCTCTTTCGTCCTGGTACAGGTGAACATGAACGAGCCGGCCCAGCACCAGAGGTGGATGGTTGTGGGTCATCTGGGTTTTCATCACTAATTATGTTATCCTGGGTAATTTTCTCGGTCACACCCGCTTCAAAACCAGGGAATTCACTTTCACTGACACTATCATCACTGTTTGAGCTATCACTTGGGAACAAAAGACCTCCAGTCCGCCGAGGAGTGAGGAACTTCTTACCGCGAGGCACGGTGAAAATGGACTACTATTACAAAAAAGTAATTTTTAAAGAGAAGATGGTAAGATTTACTTCTTTTGTAATAAAGAGTTCGGGATACATAAATACACACATTAATATAAATTAATCTTTAATATATGTAAATCAACTATCTTTGGTCTAGAGGTATTTGAACTATGATATAATAATAATATGTACATGTTACTATAATAAATTATAATCAGCATTTTACTAAAATATAATTAATAACCCTACACAGGGTACAACTCTTGACACTACTGTCACTATATATATATATATCTCTATGCTAAAACAATAAATTATAAATAACATTTTTATAATAATAAATTACAATCAACTGCCTCTCACGACACGAAGTCAGTCACACGACACTGTTCAGTGTACACTACAACCAGGCCATCTTCAGTGTCCCACGACACCCTTTTCATCTCAGTGTTCCACTACGGTCCTGTGCATATCTCAGTGTTCCACTCCATCGTACGTCCCTCAGTGTCACACTACGGTCCTGGCCCAGTTCAGTGTAACACTCCAACCTTTTCTTCATGTAATGTCCCACTAAACAGCATCTGACGACTCCGGCCCACAGTTGATCAACGTAGACGGTGAGTCCACAGACATCACCGGTAGTCCAGTAAATCCTCTCCAAAGGCGGTTGACACACCGCTAGCCGAACACCATGCTGCAAGCTCACTGAATGCGGCCGTCAAGTAACTGAGGCCAACAGACTCAGTGAGCTGCGGTGAGCGGTTCTTCTAACGCCAGTAGATAGGTACGATTCGGTGGTCAGGTACCTACTGCATAGACGTGTACCCTGAGGAGTTCAGGTACTTAATGTTGAAGCCAGTAGACGTGTACCCTTCGGTGGTCAGGTACCTACTGCTTAGGTGTGTACAGCGAGGCGCTCAGGTACATAATATTTCTAAAGCCAGTAGACGTGTACCCTTCGGTGGTCAGGTACCTACTGCTTAGGTGTGTACAGCGAGGCGCTCAGGTACATAATATTTCTAAAGCCAGTAGACGTGTACCCTTCGGTGGTCAGGTACCTACTGCTGAGGTGTGTACAGCGAGGCGCTCTGGTACATACTGTTACTAAAGCCAGTAGACGTGTACCCTTCGGTGGTCAGGTACCTACTGCTTAGGTGTGTACAGCGAGGCGCTCTGGTACATATTGTTACTAAAGCCAGTAGACGTGTACCCTTCGGTGGTCAGGTACCTACTGCTTAGGTGTGTACCGTGAGGCACTCAGGCTCTTACTGCTCTAAGGCCGGCTCAGCAGCCCCCACATTGGGTTTGATGACGCACCCAGTGGTACTGCCGGCCGGCAGGTTAACTATTTAACCGCTAGTTTGGCAGGGGCCGCAACAACTACCAAGATGGCGTTCCCACAATGCACCGCTGAGTCCCAGACTTTTTTCACAGGGTGCACACCGACCACTGAGACCCATTCTCTCTCGTGTAGGCCTACCAGCCCTCTCCCACTTGATTTGAAGCCGCTAGAATTTATGCGTATAGATACGTCAAACATGGTATCTCCCATGACGTACATATACGACCGCGACAGTCAAAGGGTTATAGGTGAGATCCTCTGACGTGATCACTCCCAGGTCTTTGACATTGGTTTTTCGCTCTATTTTGTGGAAGGAATTTGTTTTTGTACTTTGATGAAGTTTTAATTTCTTCATGTTTACCATATTGGAGTAATTGAAATTTCTCATCGTTGAACTTCATATTGTTTTCTGCAGCCCACTGAAAGATTTGGTTGATGTCCACCTGGAGCCTTGCAGTGTCTGCAATGGAAGAAGCTGTCATGCAGATTCGGGTGTCATCTGCAAAGGAAGACACGGTGCTGTGGCTGACATCCTTGTCTATGTCAGATATGAGGATGAGAAACAAGATGGGAGCGAGTACTGTGCCTTGTGGAACAGAGCTTTTCACCGTCGCCGCCTAAGACTTTACTCTGTTGACTACTACTCTTTGTGTTCTGTTTGTGAGGAAATTATAGATCCATCTACCAACTTTTCCTGTTATTCCTTTAGCACGCATTTTGTGCGCTATTACACCATGGTCACACTTGTCGAAGGCTTTTTGCAAAGTCTGTATATATTAGTGTACATCTGCATTCTTTTTGTCTTCTAGGGCATCTAGGACCTTGTCGTAGTGATCCAGTAGTTGAGACAGACAGGAGCGACCTGCTCTAAACCCATGATGCCCTGGGTTGTGTAACTGATGGGTATCTAGATGGGTGGCAGTCTCGCTTCATTTTGATCTTCGACTCTCAGTCTGGTTAGCGGCTTGCTAGATACTGAGTCATATTGGGACGTGAGTAGCTCACTCATTTCCTTGCTGTCATCTGTGTAGGACCCATCTTGTTTAAGTAGGGGCCCAGTACTGGCACTCCCAGGACATAAGCCTATGAAAGACAGGCTTACTCTGTTGATGTGTGCCAATGCTAGTGGTGATTGCGAAGTGAAGCCTTTATTGGTGTATCTCTCTGAAACTCCCAGAGAGTTAAGGAAAAACAATGTCCTCAAGGCTAATTTGTGTGTGCTGTGGAAGGCAAACAGTAAGGCATGGGTCACTAGGGACTTTTTGTATGACTGGTTACACCATGCATTTGTCCCCACTGTGAAAAATTACCTAATTGAAAAGAAATTGGACCTTAAGTGCCTCCTGGTATTAGACAATCACCCTGGTCATCCTACAGACTTGGCAGAGCGCCTTTCTGGGGACGAGCTTCATTAAGGTCAAGTTTTTGCCTCCTAATACCACTCCTCTCCTGCAGCCCATGGATCAGCAGGTCATTTCCAACTTCAAGAAACTGTGCACAAAAGCTATGTTTCAAAAGTGCTTCGTAGTGACCACAGAAACTCAACTGACTCTAAAAGAGTTTTGGAAGGATCATTTTAATATCCTCAATTGTATAAACCTTATAGGTATGGCTTGGGAGGGAGTGACTAAGAGGACCTTGAACTCTGCTTGGAAAAAACTGTGGCCAGAATGTGTAGACAAAAGGGATTTTGAAGGATTTGAGGCTAACCCTGAGAAGCCTATACCAGTTGAGGAATCCATTGTGGCATTGGGGAAGTCCTTGGGTTTGGAGGTTAGTGGGGAGGATGTGGAAGAGTTGGTGGAGGAGAACAATGAAGAACTAACTACTGATGAGCTGCTAGATCATCTTCAACAGCAAGAGTCCAGACCTGAAGAAACTGCTTCGGAGGAGGGGATAGAGAAATTGAAGAAGTTGCCTACTTCAAAGATTAAGGAAATGTGTGCAATGTGGCTTAAAGTGCAAACCTTTTTTGATGACAATCACCCTCAGACAGCTATTGCAAGCCATGCTGGTGACTATTACATTAACAATGTTGTGAAACACTTTAGGAATGTCATAAAGGAACGGGAGGTACAGGCCTCTACGGACAGATATGTTGTGCGACAGAAGTCCAGTGACTCTCAAGCACCATCCACACTCTCCCCTCCTCCCATCCCATCAATCATCACCAGATCTTCATTAAAGGTAAGTGTCAATTATTCTATTGTTATTATTCTATTGCTATTGTTGTTATTGTAATTATTCTATTGCATTAAACTTAATATTCCATGTAGTAAAATTATTTTTTTTCATACTTTTGGGTGTCTTGCACGAATTAATTTGGTTTCCATTATTTTTTATGGGGAAAATTGATTCGCTTTTGGATATTTTCGGTATTCGATGAGCTCTCAGGAACGGATTAATATCGAATACCGGGGGTCCACTGTAGGGGCCAAATGCTGGATGTTGTTCTCGACTTTGATTTGGCATAAGAAAAGAAATACTTTGCGTTTCTTTCAATTTCATTTATGGCTTTTAGTTCTTCCCGCAATTCCTGACTCCTATAAGATTCCTTTAGCTTAAGTTCGATGTTTGCTATTTCTCTGACCAGTGACTCCCTACTCATTTCAGATGTATTGGCCTCTTTTAGCTGCTCTGTTATTCTTTTCCATCGCCTGTAAAGGGAGCACCTGTCTCTTTCTATTTTACATCTACTCCTCCTTTTTCTTAAAGGAATAAGCCTTGAGCATACATTGAGTGCCACCGAGTTAATCTATTCTAGGCATAAGTTGGGGTCTGTGTTGCTTAGTCTATCTTCCCTATGTTCTTGTTATTGAAGTTGAATTTGGTGAAGGCTCCCTCGTGACCAATCACATTTTGTCGGTCTGGGGCTCCGTGCATATGTCTGAACCTCGATTATGTTGTGATCTGTGTATACTGTTTTTGATATGGTGACATTTCGTATCAGATCATCATTGTTAGTGAAGATGAGGTCTAGTGTATTCTCCAGTCTAGTAAGCTCTATTATTTGCTGGTTTAAGTTGAATTTTGTGCAGAGACTTAAAAGCTCGTGTGTGTGTGTGTGTGTGTGTGTGTGAGTGAGTAAGTTCTCGTCAGAGCTGCCTCCTGGTGTTATCACTGCAACAACATTATTTGCTATATTCCTCCATTTTAGGTGCCTCAAGTTGAAATCCCCCAGGAGCAAGATGTTGGGGGCACTAGCTGGCAGATTTTCCAGACAGTGGTCAATTTTTAACAGCTGTTCCTGGAATTGCTGGGACGTTGCATCCGGAGGCTTGTAGACTACCACAATGACTAGGTTTTGGTTCTCAATCTTTACTGCTAAGACTTCCACTACATCATTTGAGGCATTAAGAAGTTCTTTGCAAACAAGTGACTCTGCAATATACAGGCCAACCCCCCCTTCCCCTCTTTTGCCTGTTCACTCTGTCGCATCTGTATAGGTTGTAACCTGGGATCCATATTTTGCTGTCCAAGTGATCCTTTATGTGGGTCTCTGTGAAAGCCACAAACATTGCGTTTGCCTCTGCATGCAGTCCATGGATGAAAGGTATTTTGTTGTTCGTTGCTGGCTTTAGACCCTGTATACACCTACCATCCTACTTATGACCTGCTCAACTTATGACCACTCGACTTACGACCGTGTTTTTTATGCCAAATTTCTGGGAAATAAACAACTATTTGTGTTGTACACAGTGTTTATCCTAAACCTTACAGTATAAAATACAGTACTAACAACATAAAAAGTAAAGTAAAACATGAAATACCAAAATAAAACAATAAAATAAAGTCATTACAAAAATGTTTTGTTGATATTCAGTAGTAAACTTCGACTTACGACCATTTCGACTTACGACCCGTTTCTCGGAACCGAACTTGGTCGTAAGTCGGATGGTTGGTGCATTTGCAAAGAAGAATGTCATCAGACTGGTGGTATTGGTGGTACTGGGCGTGACTTTATTTTCCGGAACTAGTATCTGTATCTGTTGGTTTGGAGTGGAGGCCATCAAGTGTTTACCTGGAGTTTACCTGGAGTTTACCTGCAGAGAGTTCCGGGGGTCAACGCACCCGCGGCCCGGTCTGTGACCAAGCCTCCTGGTGGATCAGAGCCTGATCAGCCAGGCTGTTACTGCTGGCTGCATGCAAACCAACGTACGAGCCACAGCCCGGCTGGTCAGGTACCGACTTTAGGTGCTTGTCCAGTGCCAGCTTGAAGACTGCCAGGGGTCTATTGGTAATCCCCCTTATGTATGCTGGGAGGCAGTTGAACAGTCTCGGGCCCCTGACACTTGTTGTATGGTCTCTTAACGTGCTAGTGACACCCCTGCTTTTCATTAGGGGGATGTTGCATCGGCTGCCAAGTCTTTTGCTTTCGTTGTGAGTGATTCTTGTGTGCAAGTTCGGTACTAGTTCCTCTAGGATTTTACAGGTGTATATAATCATGTATCTCTCCCGCCTGCATTCCAGGGAATACAGGTTCAGGCACTTAAAGCGCTCCCAGTAATTGAGGTGTTTTATCTCATTTATGCGTGCCGTGAAGGTTCTCTGTACATTTTCTAGGTCAGCAATTTCACCTGCCTTGAAAGGTGCTGTTAGTGTGCAGCAATATTACAGCCTAGATAGAACAAGTGACCTGAAGAGTGTCATCATGGGCTTGGCATCCCTAGTTTTGAAGGTTCTCATTATCCATCCTGTCATTTTTCTAGCAGCTGCGATTGATACAATGTTATGATCCTTGTAGGTGAGATCCTCCGACATGATCACTCCCGGGTCTTTGACGTTGGTGTTTCGCTCTATTTTGTTTCCAGAATTTGTTTTGTACTCTGATGAAGATTTAATTTCCTCATGTTTACCATATCTGAGTAATTGAAATTTCTCATTGTTGAACTTCATATTGTTTTCTGCAGCCCATTGAAAGATTTGGTTGATGTCCACGTGGAGCCTTGCAGTGTCTGCAATGGAAGACACTGTCATGCAGATTCGGGTGTCATCTGCAAAGGAAGACACGGTGCTGTGGCTGACATCCTTGTCTATGTCAGATATGAGGATGAGAAACAGCGAGTACTGTGCCTTGTGGAACAGAGCTTTTCACCGTAGCTGCCTCGGACTTTACTCTGTTGACTACTACTCTTTGTGTTCGTTTGTGAGGGAATTATAGATCCATCTACCAACTTTTCCTGTTATTTCTTCAGCACGCATTTTGTGCGCTATTACGCCATGGTCACACTTGTCGAAGGCTTTTGCAAAGTCTGTATATATTACATCTGCATTCTTTTTGTCTTCTAGTGCATCTAGGACCTTGTCGTAGTGATCCAGTAGTTGAGACAGACAGGAGCGACCTGTTCTAAACCCATGTTGCCCTGGGTTGTGTAATTGATGGGTTTCTAGATGGGTGGCGATCTTGCTTCTTAGGACCCTTTCAAAGATTTTTATGATATGGGATGTTAGTGCTATCGGTCTGTAGTTCTTTGCTATTGCTTTACTGCCCCCTTTGTGGAGTGGGGTTATGTCTGTTGTTTTTAGTAACTGTGGGGCGACCCCCGTGTCCATGCTCCCTCTCCATAGGATGGTAAAAGCTCGTGATAGGGGCTTCTTGCAGTTCTTGATGAACACGGAGTTCCATGAGTCTGGCCCTGGGGCAGAGTGCATTGGCATGTCATTTATCGCCTGTTTGAAGTCATTTGGCGTCAGGATAACATCAGATAGGCTTGTGTTAACCAAATTCTGTGGCTCTCTCATAAAAAACTCATTTTGATCTTTGACTCTCAGTCTGGTTAGCGGCTTGCTAGATACTGAGTCATATTGGGACGTGAGTAGCTCACTCATTTCCTTGCTGTCATCTGTGTAGGACCCATCTTGTTTAAGTAGGGGCCCAGTACTGGACGTTGTTCTCGACTTTGATTTGGCATAGGAGAAGAAATACTTTGGATTTCTTTCGATTTCATTTATGGCTTTTAGTTCTTCCCGCGATTCCTGACTCCTATAAGATTCCTTTAGCTTAAGTTCGATGTTTGCTGTTTCTCTGACCAGTGACTTCCTTCGCATTTCAGATATATTGGCCTCTTTTAGCCGCTCTGTTATTCTTTTCCGTCGCCTGTAAAGGGAGCGCCTGTCTCTTTCTATTTTACATCTTCTCCTTTTTCTTAGAGGAATAAGCCTTGTGCATACATCGAGTGCCACCGAGTTAATCTATTCTAGGCATAAGTTGGGGTCTGTGTTGCTTAGTCTATCTTCCCAGCTTATATCGTTTAGGACTTGGTTTACTTGGTCCCACTTTATGTTTTTGTTATTGAAGTTGAATTTGGTGAATGCTCCCTCGTGACTAATCTCATTATGTCGGTCTGGGGCTCCGCACATACATGTCTGAACCTCGATTATGTTGTGATCTGAGTATATTGTTTTCGATATGGTGACATTTCGTATCAAATCATCATTGTTAGTGAAGATGAGGTCTAGTGTATTCTCTAGTGAGTGTGGTTCCACTACAGAAATGATTTGATTTGGGGCACGTTTTCTGCCATTTCCTGCCAGTTTTTTTTCCTTCCTGGCACTAAAAAACCTCTCCCTCATGAGTGGCTGTGGCTACCCAGGTTTTCCTATGGTCTGGATGTTTTGTATCTTTTTCTCCCCTTTAGATGGTGTGCCTGGCAATTTAAGTTATAGCACAGACTTTCCTGTACTGAAGAGGGACACACTTCAGGGTGAAAAAGCTTACAGGAAGGGAGTTTGCATTTTCATGTTGTCATATGGGCATGGCATTTTCTAGGGTGGTCAAAGTTGCACCTCCCATCTGTTTTTCCAGATTTCCCATACCTGCAGATACCAAGTGCATAGCATGTGCACAGGCTTGGTTTCCGTTTGCCTTGGGTTTCTGTGACTGTATTCCCTGTTGGTGCATGTTTACCTGTCTCACTCCTATCCTCACTAGTACTGACAATGGGGCTCTCACCAGTTGTTTCTGGTAATACGTATATCCTCACTATTGCAGTGAGAGGCTGTTTGTGATGGGGATCTCGACAGTGAAAGGGTTAATAAATTTTTTCATCTTAATACTAATGCAAGGTAGTTAAAGGTGGAGGTTTATAAGAATAATAATTTTGAAGTTACACATTAGAAATAATAATACGGTATTACGAATAATGGTTTAAACAGTACTATTTTATGGATTAACCAAAGTTTTAATTGACTAGAGGTCATGTAATATTTGGGAGAGTTGCTTGCATACTGATTACAAGTTGTGTTGTTTAGCACTGAGAGATGAGATGTTTTTAATCATAGCCCTAAACTTGCATGCAGTCAGAATTCACTATCTGGTGCAGGTAGTGAATTCTAGATCTTTGGGCCCTTTATGTGTATTTATGGTTTAGAAAGACACGTAAGCAAACACTATAACATATTTATTAGAAAACGTTTCGGTCCTGGGACCTTGATCACTTCTAACATACAGAGGTAGAAAGACATTATATATATAGGCGGAGAGTGAGATGTGACGCACGTGACCTGAGGAATGTCATAAGAACATAAGAATGGAGGAACACTGTTCTTATGACATTCCTCAGGTCACGTGCGTCACATCTCACTCTCCGCCTATATATATAATGTCTTTCTACCTCTGTATGTTAGAAGTGATCAAGGTCCCAGGACTGAAACGTTTTCTAATAAATATGTTATAGTGTTTGCTTACGTGTCTTTCTAAACCAACTTGTCGGTATTTATTACCAAGGTTTATACCATGTGTACAGTGGACCCCCGGTTAACGATATTTTTTCACTCCAGAAGTATGTTCATGTGCCAGTACTGACCAAATTTGTTCCCATAAGGAATATTGTGAAGTAGATTAGTCCATTTCAGACCCCCAAACATACACGTACAAACGCACTTACATAAATACACTTATATAATTGGTCGCATTCGGAGGTGATCGTTATGCGGGGGTCCACTGTATTTATATTTGCATAGTGTGAGACTTGACATGAGGGATATCAAAGAGTGCTTTGTTCCTTGTATTTCAGCTGTTTGTTCTGTTGTAGCTATCGAGAAGTTTAAGTGGAGGGTTTGGAGTTTAATATTCTGTGTATATAGTAGGCACAATAATATGAGTGTATATCTCGTATATTTAGTAGGTTTGAGCTTTTGTAAAGTGTTGGTATGTGCTGTCCGGCACAGCAGCTCCATTGAGTTATTAGAGGTTTAAGGTGGTTGGCTGTGGTCGCTCCCCAGACACAAATACTGTAGGTGAGGTAGGGGTATATTAGAGAGTGGTATAGGATAAGGAGTGTCGTTTGGGGTACATAGTACTGTGTCTTGGAAAGGATGCCTACTGATTTGGAAATTTTCTTAGATATAAGATTCCAGTCAAGGTGAAGAACTAGAAATTTACCCTCAGTGTATCTTGTAATGGAGAAACTATTTATCAATATCTTAAGTTGGATATTTAACCCCTAAATGGTCCAAATATATATATATGTTTGGACCAGCCAGCCAGTTGGCCAGCCAACTGGCTGGCTGGCTGGCTGGCTGGCTGGCTGGCTGGCTCTATCTCTGTCTGTCTGTCTCTATCTGTCTCTGTCTATCTGTCTCTATCTGTCTCTTTCTATTTGTCTCTGTCTGTCTCTGTCTCACAGGTACACATAAATACGATTATACATAGTATAAATTACCTAGGATAACCCTGAAAATCCACTCAAAGTGCTATACTGTGCTTGTAGATATAATGTGTAAGCATGACTGGCAAATACATATTTACACTTGCTCAGGAACCAGACGTGACGACGCAGAGAGACAAGCAGACAGAGAGACAGATAAGCAGAGACAGAGATAAACAGAGAGGTAGACAGACAGACAGAGCTAGATGGACAGATAGAGGAATAGATAGACAGACAGCCAGACAGAGAGCTTGACAGAAAGACATATAGACAGACAGACAGATATGTTTATGTGCAACAGTGAAAACAAATAAAGCCAGGCCATGGATGCTCCTCAAATGTCACCACTCCACTGTCAGCAGTGGACTGATACTTGTCTTACTTCATGCTTCAAGAGAAATTATTATTATTCTTACAGTGGAACCTTGACTTACGAGTGTCCCAACGTACAGTGGACCCTCGGCTAACGAAGGCATCATCCAATGGTAAATCTGCCCAACGAAGCGTTAGAGCGTAAAAATTTTGGCCCGGCCAATGATGAAAAACTGGACCAATGTGATTCGTCTGCTATGCATGCACATGTGGCCTGAGCGCACCTCAGCTGCCCTGTGTGTGCCAGTGTTTACAAGCCAGCCAGTGCACTGGCATTCATGCATACATTCGGTACATTTTATATTATCCCAGTGTTTTTTAGTGCTTGTAACTGCAATATAAGTCACCATGGGCCCCAAGAAAGCTTCTAGTGCCAATCCTGTGGTAAAAAGGGTGAGAATTAGTATGGAATTGAAAAAAGAGAGAATTGCAAAGTGTGAAAGTGGAGTGCGTGTCTCGGAGCTGGCTAGGTTGTATAACAAACCCCAATCAACCATTGCTACTCTCTTGGCCAACAAAAAGGCAATCAAGGAAGCTGTTGTTGCAAAATGTGCAAGTATGTTTTTGAAACAGATCGCAAATACTCGAAGATGTTGAGAGACTGTTATTGATGTGGATAAACAAAAAAACAGATATCAGGAGATAGCATCTTTCAAGTGATCATATGTGAAAAGGCTAGGAACTTGCATGCCGACTTAATTAAAAAAAGCCTGAAACTAGTGGTAATGTGAATGAATTTAAAGCCAGCAAAGGTTGGTTTGAGAGATTTAAGAATTGTAGTGGCATACATAGTGTGATAAGACATGGTGAGGCTACCAGTTCGGACCAGAAAGCGGCTGGAAAATATGTGCAGGAATTCAAGGAGTGCATAGAGGCTGAAGGACTGAAACTTGAACAAGTGTTTAATTGTGACGAAACAGGCCTGTTTTGGAAGAAAATGTAAAACAGGACCTACATTACACAGGAGGAAAAAGCAGGAGGAAAAAGCCTCTACTCATGTATCACTCTGAAACTCCCAGAGTGTTCAGGAAAAACAATGTCCTCAAGGCTAATTTGTGTGTGATATGGAGGGCAAACAGTAAGGCATGGGCCACTTGGAACTTGTTTTATGGCTGGTTTCACCATGTGTTTGGCCCCACTGTGAAAAATTACCTCCTGGAAAGTAAATTGGACCTTAAGGGCCTCCTGGTATTAGACAATGCTCCTGGTCATCCTTCAGACTTGGCAGAGCGAATTTCTGGGGACATGAGCTATATCAAAATGAAGTTTTTGCCTCCTAATACCACTTCTCTCCTGCAGCCCATGGACCAGCAGGTCATTTCAAATTTCAAAAAACTCTACACAAAAGCTATGTTTCAAAAGTGCTTTGAAGTGACCTCAGACAATTGATTGACCCTAAGAGAGTTTTGGAAAGATCACTTTAGTATCCTCAGTTGTGTAAACCTTGTAGATAAGGCTTGGGAGGGAGTGGCTAAGAGGACCTTGAACTCTGCTTGGAGGAAATTGTGGCCAGAATGTGTAGAAGAGAGGGATTTTGAAGGGTTTGGGGTTAACCCTGAGAAGCCTATGCCAGTTGTGGAATCTACTGTGGCATTGGGGAAGTCCTTGGGGTTGGAGATTAGTGGGGAGGATGTGGAAGAGTTGGTGGAGGAGGACAATGAAGAACTAACCACTGATGAGCTGCAAGAGCATCTGCAACAGTGAGAGGCCAGACCTTATGAAATTGCTTCAGAGGAGGGGAGAGAGAAATTGAGGATGTTGCCTACTTCAAAGATTAAGGAAATGTGTGCAAAATGGGTTGAACTGAAAACTTTTATGGATGAAAATCACCCTCAGACAGCTATTGCAAGCCGTGCTGGTGACTATTACAATGACAATGTTGTGGCCCATTTTAGGCAAATCTTAACCCTTTGACTGTTTACGTCGTATATATACGTCTTACGCGCCAATGTTTCTGACGTATTTAAACGCGTAAATTCTAACGGTCTCAAATCAAGCAGGAGAAAGCTGGTAGGCCCACATATGAGAGAATGGGTCTGTGTGGTCAGTGTGCACCACATAAAAAAAATCCTGCAGCATGCTGTGCATAATAAGAAAAAAAAACTGACCCTTTTTTTTTATTAAAACGCCGACTTTGAGGTGTATTTTCGTATAGTATTTATTGTTGTATTCTCGTTTTCATGGTCTCAGGTGATAAAGTGTAAAACATATTACAGAAATTGAGATGATTTTCATTACTTTCACGATGAAAACGACCTTGAAATTGAGCTCAAAGTAGCGGAAATGTTTACCAATGTTCAGGAATAGGCAAATTACACCACACATCCAATACATGTCAACTGGGGAGTCTAATATTCTTTCACTAGTGCACTGATATTATTTATACCATTTTTACAATAATGCAGTAGTCTGCATAACAGTAAATTTTGTATTTTTTGTATGAATAAAAAATCAAAATAGAAAGCAATAGTAATATAACAGGGGCCTAGAGACGTGACTAATGAACAGAGGATATGTTATTTTCGTGCCAAGAATGTCTACATTGTTTATTCTTTACCCTATTTTGAAATTGGCATCTCTTTTTTAATTTGCGTGAAATTGGCCAAATTGCCAATTTCTGACCACTTCATTGGGTAGTTCAGATCGGTAAATGGGCAGTTTCTTGTACTCAACTGATAGAAAAAATGGAGTTCTAAAGAAATAGCTATGAGTTTGGTCAACTGGAACAACGGAATTGGCCAAAAATGGCTCAATGTCGGCAAAATTGCCGATGCATATATGTTGCCGAGACCGCTAACTTCGTGGGAGCGTAATTCGGTGAGTTTTTGACCAAATTTCATACTTATGGTGTCATTACCACCAGGAAAAGATTCTCTATCATTTCATAAGAAAAAATAATTTTTTTTTTTCAAAAACTTTTTGCGACATAGAATGACAGTTTCAGAAAGGGGCTTACGACAGTCAAAGGGTTAAAGGAACTCTAGGTACAGAGCTCTATGGACAGATTTGTTGTGCGACAGAGGTCCAGTGACTCTCAAGCTGGTCCTAGTGGCATTAACCCTTTCAGGGTCCGTCCCGTAGATCTACGGCTTTACGTTCAGGGTCCAAACCGTAGATCTACGTCATGAGCTCAGCTCACTCTGATAAACTGTGACTGGTAAATTTGGGCCTAGATATGAGAGAATACATCTATGTGGTATGTGTGCACCACATAAAACAAATCCTGCAGCAAACAGTGTATAATGAGAGAAAAAAAACTGAGACCATGATTTTCGATTAAAACAGCGAATTTGCAGTGTTTTTTCGTGTGTTTTTTATAGTTGTATTTGTGATTTCTTGGTCTCATTTGATAGAATGGAAGAAATATTACAGAAATAGAGATAATTTTGATTGGTGTTAGCACTGGAAATGGCTTGAAATTGAGCTCAAAGTGGCGGAAATGTTAAATTTTTGCAGATGTTCAAGAGTAAACAAACTACCTCACACGTCTAATACACGCCAGCTGGTGGGTCTAATATACATTCACAAATGTGGTGATGATATTTATACAATTACAGTGGACCCCCGCTTAACGATCACCTCCAAATGCGACCAATTATGTAAGTGTATTTATGTAAGTGCGTTTGTACGTGTATGTTTGGGGGTCTGAAATGGACTAATCTACTTCACAATATTCCTTATGGGAAAAAATTCGGTCAGTACTGGCACCTGAACATACTACTGGAATGAAAAAAGTTCGTTAACCGGGGGTTCACTGTATTACAATATTGCATAACAGTAAATCTTCTATTTTTTGGTGTGAATAAAAATTCATTATGTGAATAAAAAATCAAAATGGAATTTATTTGTAAAGCCTCAAAACAACTAATGAACAGAGGAAATGTTAGTTTAGTGCCAGGAATACCTACATTGTTTATTCTGGACTCTATTTTGAAATTGGAATATTTTGAACTTTGTGTTAAATTGGCCAAATTACCAATTTCCGGTCACTTTATTTTGTAGTTGAAACAGTTGACTTGGCGATTTCTTGTGCTCAATCGATAGAATAGAAGTAATACTAGTGAAATAGCTGAGAATTTGGTCGACTGGAATATTGTAATTGGCCTAAAATGGGAGTCAAAGTCGGCAAAATCGCCGATTCGTAAATATCACTGACACATCAAAATTCACGAGAGCATAATTTCGTCAATTTTCCATCAAATTTCGTACTTTTTGTTTTATTACATTCACAAAAAGATTCTCTACCATTTCATAAGAAAAAATAAATTTTTTTTTTTTTTAAATTCTTGGACACTGGGGCACCACTTCAGATTTTGGCCTTGGACCCTGAAAGGGTTAAAAAAACAAAGAAAGGGAGTAACCCCAGAAGAGGACTTGCTACCTCAAGTTCTCATGGAAGGGGATTCCCCTTCCAAACAATAACAACATCCATCATCTCCCCTCCTCCCATCCCATCAATCATCACCAGATCTTCAATAAAGGTAAGTGTCATGTATTCTTTCTTTAGTACAGTAGAAATTGTGTATGTCTTCTTTTTTTGTGTAGGAAAATGTCTATTTCATGTGGTAATTTTTTTTTTTCATACTTTGGAGTGTCAGGACTGGATTAATTTGATTTCCATTATTTCTTATGGGGAAAATTAATTTGGCTAACGATAATTTCGTCTAACGATGAGCTCGCTGGAACGGATTAATATCGTTAGCCGAGGGTCCACTGTACAAGTTTTTTGAGATACGAGCTGTCACTCGGTCGATTTTTTTATTTATTAATTTGAGCACACATACAGAGGTACAAAAAAAATACAGATAAGAGCAGCATGCCAAAGCCACTTATACTATGCATAGCATTACAGGCTGGCTTAAAATTAACTTAAGATTAACTAAGCAATGATGAAATCAGTGATAAAACATTAATGTAAACAGATTACTATAAAGCACAAGTGAGTATTACAAAGACAGGTCATATGGTTGTATTCAGTCATATGAAGGATTCTGTTAGGTAGTGTATTTAAAAAATAATAAAGTTAGATTCGGTTTTAGGTTTAACATTTATGTGATATAATTGTGAGAAACATTTAAGATATACAATTTATAAGGTTCAGTTATTCAGTATTTATTAGGTTTGGGTGAGTAAGTGATCTTTGAGTAGAGACTTGAATTTATAAACAGGTAGTGTTTCTTTTATATTTACAGGTAATGAATTCCAGATTTTAGGGCCTTTTATGTGCATTGAGTTTTTGCATAGTGTGAGATGGACACGAGGAACATCAAAGAGTGATCTGTGCCTTGTGTTATGGTCATGTGTTCTGTTGAGGTTGGCAAGGAGATGTTTGAGGGGAGGGTTAATATCAGAGTTAAGTGTTCTATGTATGTAATAGGTGCAGTAATAAGTATGGATGTTTTGTATGGTGAGTAGGTTTAGTGTATTGAATATTGGTGGAGTGTGCTGCCTGTAGTGAGAATTAGTTATCATTCTAACTGCAGCCTTTTGTTGGGTAATTAGTGGTCTGAGATGGTTAATTGTTGTTGAGCCCCATGCACAAATTCCATAGGTGAGATAGGGGTAAATAAGAGAGTGATATAGGGCCAGGAGGGCTGACTGTGGAACATAGTACCGTATCTTCGATAGTATGCCTACAGTCTTGGAAATTTTCTTAGAAATTTGTTGTATATGTGTATGAAATTTGAGTCTATTATCAAGGTGGATTCCTAAGAATTTTCCCTCAGTTAGCTTTGTGATCGGTGATCCGTTTATCATTATGTTAAGAGGGACATCTGTAGCTCTGTTACCAAACTGAATGAAGTAGGTTTTGTCAATGTTTAGTGTAAGTTTGTTAGTCCTCATCCAGGTAGATATTTTCTGTAATTCGGTATTTACAGTATTGGCTAGTGTGACTGGGCTCGGGTGAGAGAAGACATATGTAGTGTCATCTGCAAATAGTGTGGGTTTGAGTAATTGCGAAGCATTTGGAAGGTCATTTATGTATAGGAGAAAGAGAAGAGGGCCAAGGACACTTCCCTGTGGGACACCAACTGTAATTGGTTGCGCAGAAGAGTTTGCCCCATTTGCATACACATATTGGCTTCTGTTGCTGAGGTATGACTTGAGGTAGTTGAGGGAGTGCCCTCTTATACCATAGTGTGACAATTTTACGTGGAGCAAGTCATGGTCAACTGTATCAAAAGCTTTACGTAAGTCAATGAAGATCCCCAGTGGGACTTCTTTTTTCTCTATTGCAGTGTATATATGTTCAAGCATGTGTATAATAGCATCATTAGTATTTTTATTAGGCCTGAATCCAAATTGGCAGGGGTTTAGTATGTTTTGGGAGATAAGGTAGGAGTAGATTCGTTTATGAATTAATTTTTCGAAGATTTTTGAGAGAGGGTGTAAGTTGGATATTGCTCTGAGTTACGAGCCAACATCTGAGTTACAAGCCACCCCCCCTTCTTCCCCCTCAACCCAAAACCTGGACACCTCACTTGTTTATCTATGATTTCATGCTTTAACTCCATGGAAATCATACTCTTTTTCTTCTCAGCACTGTCCTTTACACTTACTTTCTTAGGACCCATGCTTAGAAAATTGAAAATTGGCCAAATGACTGTCAAAAATGTAAGCAAAGCATGAGAGAACTGCTCCCACAGTGAGGTAAACAGTGCACTGAGTTGGCGGCGTTCTTTATAATAATAATAATAAGAATTATTATTATTATTATTATTAATTTAGGTAATTAGAGCACAGATCCAATTTCCTAGATCAAGAGCCCCTCACCAGCATCAAGGTTCCTTGATGCTGGTGAGGGGCTCTTGAGCTAGGTAATTGGATCTGTGCTCCGGTTCCCTAAATTAATAATAATAGTAGTAGTTGAGGGAGTGCCCTCTTATACCATTGTGTGACAATTTTACGTGGAGCAAGTCATGGTCAACTGTATCAAAAGCTTTACGTAAGTCAATGAAGATCCCCAGTGGGACTTCTTTTTTCTCTATTGCAGTGTATATATGTTCAAGCATGTGTATAATAGCATCATTAGTATTTTTATTAGGCCTGAATCCAAATTGGCAGGGGTTTAGTATGTTTTGGGAGATAAGGTAGGAGTAGATTCGTTTATGAATTAATTTTTCGAAGATTTTTGAGAGAGGGTGTAAGTTGGATATTGCTCTGAGTTACGAGCCAACATCTGAGTTACAAGCCACCCCCCCTTCTTCCCCCTCAACCCAAAACCTGGACACCTCACT
Organism: Cherax quadricarinatus; assembly: GCF_038502225.1. Classification (NCBI taxonomy): domain Eukaryota; kingdom Metazoa; phylum Arthropoda; class Malacostraca; order Decapoda; family Parastacidae; genus Cherax; species Cherax quadricarinatus. Next base: position 33,435,556 of record NC_091330.1, read on the forward strand.
TGTTTATCTATGATTTCATGCTTTAACTCCATGGAAATCATACTCTTTTTCTTCTCAGCACTGTCCTTTACACTTACTTTCTTAGGACCCATGCTTAGAAAATTGAAAATTGGCCAAATGACTGTCAAAAATGTAAGCAAAGCATGAGAGAACTGCTCCCACAGTGAGGTAAACAGTGCACTGAGTTGGCGGCGTTCTTTATAATAATAATAATAAGAATTATTATTATTATTATTATTAATTTAGGTAATTAGAGCACAGATCCAATTTCCTAGATCAAGAGCCCCTCACCAGCATCAAGGTTCCTTGATGCTGGTGAGGGGCTCTTGAGCTAGGTAATTGGATCTGTGCTCCGGTTCCCTAAATTAATAATAATAGTAGTAGTAGTAGTAGTATTATAATAATGATAGAGCTTCAGTTCCCTAAATTAATAATTATAATAATAATTATAATAAGAATAATTATTATAATGATAGAGCTTCAGTTCCCTAAATTAATAATAATAATAATATTAATAATACATACAGTGTCCCCTAGATTAAGATGTCATTGGATTAAGTAATACAGTGGACCCTTAGTTTTCATGTTTAATCCATTCCACAGCCATCAGCCCAAACCAAATTCGGCCAAAATCGAAACCATTTTCCCCATAAGAAATAATGTAAATGGAATTAGTCCATTCCAGACACCCAGAAGTACCAACAACAAATTTTTTTTTTTACCTTAAATATACATTTACATGAACAAAAGAATGAACATTAAACATGACACTTATCTTTATTGAAGACTGTTGTTGCTGGAAGGAAGGTAGGGAGAAAGGGAGAGGGAAGATAGGTTATTGTTTGGAAGGGAAAGCCCCCTCCATAAGGACTCTAGGTACCAAGTCCTTATCTGGGGTCACTTCCCTCCTTTGTTTTTTACTGTCACTAGGACCAGCTTGAGAGTCACTGGACCCCTGTCGCACAAAATATCTAAAATGGGACATGGCATTGTTATTGTAAAAGTCACCAGCATGGATTGCAACAGCTTTCTCAGGGTGATGTTCCTCCACAAATGAATGCACTTTAGTCCACATTGCACAAATCTCCTTAATCTTTGAAGAAGGCACCTTCTCCCAGCTCTCTTCCTCCTCCTCTGAAGCAATTTCCTCAGCTGTGGTCTGTTGCTGTTTCAGATGAAGCTCTTGTAGCTCATTAGTGGTTAGCTCTTCATTGTGGTCCTCCACCAACTCTTCCACATACTCCAAACTCACATCCAACTCCAGGAAATTCCCCAGTGCCACAGTTGATTACACAACAGGTGTAGGGTTGACAGGGTCAGCCTCAAACCCTTCAAAATCCTTCTTTTGGACACAATCTAGCCACAATTTTCTCCAAGCAGAGTTCATCACCCTGGAAGTCACTCCCTTCTAAGCCTTATCTATAAGGCCTATGCTGTGGAAGATATTGAAGTGATTCTTCCAGAACTCTCTTAGGGCCAATTCAGAATTCAAGGTTATGTCAAAGCACCTTTGAGACATTGCTTTGGTGTACAGTGTTTTGAAGTTTGCAGTGATCTGCTGGTCCATGGGCTAGAGGAGAGGAGTGGTGTTAGGAGGCAAAAACTTCACTGTTACCAAACTAAATTCCTTAGACAATTGGTCTTTCAAGTCTGGAGGATGAGCAGGAGCATTGTCCATTAATAGGAGGCAATGGAGCGACAGTTTCTTATCCAGGAAGTATTTTTTCACACTGGGACCAAACACTTCATTAAACTATTCCAGGAAAATTTCCCTTGTGACCCCTACCCTACTGTTTGCCTTCCACATCACACACAATTTACTCTTGACAACACTGTTTTTCTTGAACACACTGGGATTTTCAGAGTGATACACCAGTAAAGGCTTCACTTTGAAATACCCACTAGCATTATCACACAACAAGAGTTAGCCTGTCTTTCATAGGCTTGTGTACTGGGAGTGGCTTTTCCTCCTGCGTGATGTAGGTCCTCTTTGGCATTTTCTTCCAAAAGAGGCCTGTTTCGTCACAATTGAACACTTGTTGGGATTGGAATTTTTCAGACTCTATATAACATTTGAATTCCTGCACGAATTTTTCAGCCACTTGTTTGTCTGAGCTGGTGCCCTCACCGTGCCTTACAACACTGCATGCCACTTCGCTTCTTGAAATTTTCGAACCAGCCTTTGCTGTTTAATTCACTTTCCTCACCACTTGTTTCAGGCAGTTTCTTTATGAGATCCTCATGCAGCTGCCTTACCTTTTCACATATTTTCTATGGCACAACACTATCTCCTGCTAACTCTGATCAACACCAACAATTTCTCCACTTCTTCAATTGTTTGGGACCTCTGCTTGGTTATTGCATTTACCCCATTCGCAACATCAGCTTCCATGATTTCTTTTCTCTTTGCCAGAATGGAGCTGATTGTTGATGGTAACTTCCTATACAACCTGCTGAGATAGGCCGTCAGTTCATTCTATTGAGGACATTAGTGCACTCCAGGATGATTTGAATAGTGGCAGATGCAGTTTAATATAGACAAATGCAAAGTTCTAAATGTTGGACAGGACAATAACCATGCCACTTATTTCCCAAATTCCTTCTATCTTGCTCCAACTGAGCCCACGGAAGTCACCGAGATTATAAAGTCACTTAAAAATAACTCAGGGAATCTGTCTCATGTCCCACCATTATTGTACAAGAGAGTGGCCCATGTCCTCTCACATACTATCTCATTGCTTTTTAACAAGTCACTAGAAGCTAGCACCTTCCCGAAACTACTCAAGACGGCAAGGGTTACACCAATACATAAAGGTGGTGACCCTACAGATTTAAACAACTATAGGCCAATATCAAACTTACCATTGCTATCCAAAATCTTTGAGAAACTCATGCACAGGAGACTATATTCATTTATAACATCACAAAACATACTCAACCCCTGCCAATTTGGATTCAGGAAAAATAAAAGCACTAACGATGCAATTATAAAAATGCTAGATCTGCTTTACACAGCATTGGAAAATAAGGAATATCCACTAGGAATTTTTATTGACCTAAGAAAAGCTTTTGACACAGTAGACCACGGCATCCTACTCCACAAACTTGACCATTATGGTATAAGAGGCCATGCGCTTGCATATTTCAAATCTTACCTTACTAATAGGTATCAGTATGTCACCATTAAAGACACAGCATCAACAACACAGCCACTTGATACTGGAGTTCTGCAGGGAAGTGTCCTTTGTCTCCTGCTCTTTCTCATATACATCAATGATCTTCCAAACGTATCTCGACACCTGAACCCCATTCTCTTTGCTGACGACACGACTTATGTCATCTCTCACCCTAATCTTGCAACCCTCAACACCATTGTTAATGAGGAGCTGATCAAAATATCGACTTGGATGACAGCCAATAAACTTACGCTTAATGTTGACAAAACCTACTACATTATGTTTGGTAGCAGAGCAGGAGATGCGCAAATTAACATTAACCCTTTCAGGGTCCGTCCCGTAGATCTACGTCTTTACGTTCAGGGTCCAAACCGTAGATCTACGCCATGAGCTCAGCTCACTCTGATAAACTGTGAGTGGTACATTTGGGCCTAGATATGAGAGAATACATCTATGTGGTATGTGTGCACCACATAAAACAGATCCTGCAGCACACTGTGTATAATGAGAGAAAAAAAATGAAATCATGATTTTTCGATTAAAACAGCAACTTTGCAGTGTTTTTTTGTATGTTTTTTATAGTTGTATTTGCGATTTCTTGGTCTCATTTGATAGAATGGGAGACATATTACAGAAATAGAGATGATTTTGATTGGTTTTAGCATTGGAAATGGCTTGAAACTGAGCTCAAATTAGCGGAAATGTTAAATTTTGGCCGATATTCAAGAGTAAACAAGCGACCTCACACATCTAATACACGTCACCTGGTGGGTCTAATATACATTCACAAATATGGTGATGATATTTATACAATTATTACAGTATTGCATAACAGTAAGTCTTCTATTTTTTGGTGTGAATAAAAATTCATTATGTGAATAAAAAATCAAAATGGAATTTATTTGTAAAGCCTCAAAACATAACTAATGAACAGAGGAAATGTTAGTTTAGTGCCAGGAATGCCTACATTGTTCATTCTGGACCCTATTTTGAAATTGGAATATTTTGAACTTTGTGTTAAATTGGCCAAATTAACAATTTCCGATCACTTTATTTTGTAGTTGAAACAGTTGACTTGGCGATTTCTTGTGCTCAATCGATAGAATAGAAGTAATACTAGTGAAATAGCTAAGAATTTGGTTGATTGGAATAATGTAATTGGCCTAAAATGGGAGTCAAATTCGGCAAAATCGCCGATTCGTAAATATCGCTGACACATCAAAATTCGCGAGAGCATAATTTCGTCACTTTTCCACCAAATTTCGTACTTTTTGTTTTATTACCTTCACAAAAAGATTCTCTACGATTTCATAAGAAAAAATAACAAATTTTTTTTTTGAAAATTCTTGGACACTGGTGCGTGACTCCAGATTTGGGCCTTGGACCCTGAAAGGGTTAAGATCGACAACACTCTAATTACCAGGCATAATGAGGGCAAATTCCTAGGCCTATACCTCGACAACAACCTGAACTTCAGCACCCATATCCAACACATAACCAAAAAAGTATCCAAAACGGTTGGGCCGCAAACTGCCCTTCTCACACTATACCATTCACTTATATATCCATACCTCACCTATGCTATCTGTGCTTGGGGTTCAACTGCAGCAACACACCTAAAGCCAATAATAACCCAACAAAAAGCCGCAGTAAGAATAATCACTAAATCCCATCCCTGGCAACACACACCCCCACTCTTCATAGATCTAAACTTACTCCCTGTTCAGTACATCCACACTTACTACTGTGCAATCTACATCTACAGGACCTTAAATTCCAATATTAACCTTGACCTAAAATGCTTTCTTGATAGTTGTGACAGAACCCACAGGCACAACACCAGACACAAACATCTCTATGACATTCCCCGTGTCCGACTGCTTTCTTGATAGTTGTGACAGAACCCACAGGCACAACACCAGACACAAACATCTCTACGACATTCCCCGTGTCCGACTAAACCTTTATAAAAATTCAATGTATGTCAAAGGCCCTATCTGGAACACCCTTCCTGAAAATTCCAAAACTGCAGACACATTCATCACCTTCAAAACTACCATCAGAAAACATCTTATCTCCCTGATTCATCCTGTCAACTAATAATACAAATACCACCTGGTGGTTAACACTTACACTCACTCACCCATTTGACCATAAACAGAAATATCAATCTCAATCTCAAAATAATGAATCTTAACTAGTCATAAGTTGGCCTGTGATACTCCAATACTGAAACTACGTATAGTGCCAAAACAAAAGCATTCACATTGCTAAACTCACAACTAGTATTTAGTCACTTAGCCATAATACCAACTTATCTCATAATTTTGTAATTTTTTAAACCTAAGATTTAATATAAGTCTGCCCGAAATTCCTAGCCATGCTAGGCATTCTAGTGGTACACTCTGTAATTATTATTTTACTACATGTAAACCACACAATAACCAAATTCTGTAAACTCAGCATTGTAATACTTATAGAGAATAAAGTTTGAATTTTCGTATAGTATTTATGGTTGTATTCTCGTTTTCTTGGTCTCATTTGATAGAATGGAAAACATATTATAGAAATAGATGTCATTTTGATTTGGTTTTTCTATAAAAAGAACCTGGAAGTGGAGCTCAAAGTAGGGGAAATGCTTGATTTTTGCCGATGTTCAAAAGTAAACAAATGATGTCATTGTCCAATAAATGTTCTACTAGCCATTCTTATATGCAGTCATTAATGGGCTGACATTATTTGTACAATTATTACAGTATTGCAGTAGTCTGCATAACAGTAAATCTTCTATTTTTTGTTTGAATAAAAATTCAAAATAGAAAGCAAGAGTAATATCAGAGGGGCCTGGAGACGTGACTGATGAGCAAAGAAAATTTTATTTTACAGCCAGGAATGTCTGCATTGTTCATTCTGGACCTTATTTTGAAATTGTCATATTTTTTAATTTTCATGAAATTGGCCAAATTGCAAATTTCTGACCACATTATTGGGTAGTTGAAATCGGTAAATGGGCAGTTTCTTGTACTCATTCGATAGAAAAAATGGAGTTCTAATGAAATAGCTATGAGTTTGGTTGACTGGAACAATGGAATTAGCCGAAAATAGGGCTCAAAGTGAGCGAAATCGCCGATATGTAAATATCGCCGAGGTCGCTAACTTTGCGAGAGCGTAATTCCGTCAGTTTTCCATCAAATTTCGTTTTTTTGGTATCATTACAATTTTGAAACTTTGCGACATCAGGAGACACCTCAGGATTGGGGGTTGCGACAGTCAAGGGGTTAAACTAGTGACCACACATGACATAAACTCAGAGAGATGTTTTTGGGTCTGCCCAGAAGAGATACACATGTATGAGGAAATGACATCTATATTAAAAGACAAGAACACCAATAAAATGTCCTTTTTGAAAGACATGTCTGCATGGTATGACAGCTGGCAAGAAAAGATGGGTGGTAGGGATGGAGCTGTCTTTGACAGTGCTCCTGAGGGGGCTAGTGCTGTCCTGAAGGACAGTGCTGAGGGTGCTAGTGTTGTCTTGGAGGAAAGTGCTCCAGAGGGTCCTAGTGATGTCTTAGAAGATAGAGCTCGTGAGAGTACTAGTGTTGTCCTGGAGGACACTGAAGACAACCTTATTCATTCCACATAGGTTCAAAATAGAGATACTGCTGGTGATGGATCAAAATGGGATGAGGCCTCAGGATATAGTGTTGACACACTACCAGCAAAACCTGGTGGAAGCACTGATGTCCATACAGGGGTAAAATATATTGAGCAAACAGGAAAAATAAATGCACCAGCAGTGAATGCAGCTACAATAAATCCTAGCAAACAGAAGTACAATCTATGTAAATACTATGCCTTGGGTATCTGCAGGCACGGTATATCTGGTAAAACAGGTGGGACATGCACCTTTGACCATCCCAAAAAATGCTGCACCCACATGACAACAGGAGAATGCAACTTCCTTTCTTGCAACTTATTTCACCCAGAAATGTGCCACTCATCAATCCATGAAAGTGCTACAATGCATACTGCCAGGCACATCATCTAAAGGGGACTAGAAGACACAGATCAGCTAGACTATGGGAAACAAAAGAGAGGAATCACAACCTCTCCAGGGACAGAGGTTTTTTAGGGCCAGAAGAGAAAAAAAAACTGGCAAGAAATGAAAATAATCATACACCACCTGAAAACACTTCTGGAGCAGAGGCACAGACATTGACCACTACCCCAGAACAACAGATATTAGAGCCAGCAAATAAAACCCCCCTAAATTCCACCAAGACAACATTTGTCTTTGTAAACATACAGGGTCTAAAGCTATCAAAAACAAAATTCCTTAATTCAAGGGACTGCTCACAGAGTCAAATGCAATGTTTGCAGCATTCACAGAGACCCACATAAAGGATCATTATGACAATGAAATATGGATCCCAGGTTATAACCTATTCTGATGCGACAGACTAAACAGGCAACAAGGGGGGGTTGGCCTGTATGTCACTCATTTGCACAGAACTTCTAAACACCTCAAATGATGTAGTTGAAGTTTTGACGGTAAAGATCAAAAACCAAAACCTTGTCATTGTGGTAGTATAAAGCCTCCAGATGCAACTTCCCAGCAATTCCAGGAGCAGCTTGAGAAAATTGACCACTGTGGAAAATCTCCCAACTCCTGCCCCAACTCCTGCCCCAAAGCTTGACATCTAAAATGGAGGAGTATAGCAAACAATGTTTTAGCAGAGATCACCCCGGGAGGCAGCTCAGATGAAAACTCAGACACACATGAACTATTAAATCTCTGCTACAAATTCACCTTAAACCAGCAAATAGTAGAGCCTACAAGACTTGAAAGTACGCTGGACCTCATCTTCACTAACAATGATGATCCGATACGTAATATAACTGTATCAAAGACAATTCACTCAAATCACAACATAATAGAGGTACAGACATGTATGCACAGGGCTCCGGACCAGCAAAATATAAGGTCTCTTCACGAAATTCAATTTCAATAACAAAAACATACAGTGGGATCAAGTAAACCATGTCCTAAATGAAACAAGCAGCTGGGAAGATATCGTAAACAACACGGAGCCGAACATCTGCCTTGAAAAAAAGAATTCTGTGGTTCTTGAGATCTGCTCAAGACACATTCCATTAAGAAAAAGAAAGAGAAGATGTAAACTAGAAAAAGAAAGACGTTCCCTATACAGACGAAGGCGAAGAGTCAGAGAGCTGCTGATTGGGGTCAATATATCTGAAATATGAACGGAAACACTTGTCAATGAAATTGCATATATCTAACTTAAGCTGAAGGAATCTTATATAAGACAAGAATCACAGGAAGAACTAAAAGCCATATAGGAAACTGAAAAAAAAAAAAAAAATACTTATGCCAAATCTAAGGGAAAAACAACATCCAGTATTATGCCCTGCTTAGGCGGGATGGGACATACACAGATGATAGCCAAGAAATGAGTGAGATACTAAAGTCCCGATATGACTCAGTGTTCATGTGCCCTGCTTAGGCGGGATGGGACATACACAGATGATAGCCAAGAAATGAGTGAGATACTAAAGTCCCGATATGACTCAGTGTTCAGCGATCCACTGCCCACTCTAAGGGTCGACAATCCAAATGAATTCTTTATGAACGAAACCCAAAATTTGGTCATCCCAAAACTCTCAGATATTATTATAACTCCACAAGATTTTGAAGAGGCAATTAATGACATGCCCATGCACTGTGCCCCAGGCCCAGACTCATGGAACTCCGTGTTCATCAAGAACTACAAGAAGTCCCTATCGCGTGCCTTCAGCATTTTATGGAGAGGGAGTGTGGACACGGGTGGTCATCCCACACACATTAAAAACAACAAACATAGCCCCACTCCACAAAGGGGGCAGTAAAGCAATAGCAAAGAACTACAGACCAATAGCACTAACATCCCGTATCATAAAAATCTTTGAGAGGGTTCTAAGAAGCAAGATAGCCAACCACCTAGATACCCATCAGTTACACAACCCAGGGCAACACGGGTTTAGAGCAGGTCGCTCCTGCCTGTCCCAGCTACTGGACCACTATGACAAGGTCCTGGATGCTGTAGAGGATAAACAAAATACAGATGTAGTATACACAGACTTTGCAAAAGCTATCGACAAGTGTGACCGTGGTGTAATAGAACACAAAATGCGGGGTAAAGGAATAACGGGAAAAGTTGGTAGATGGCTCTACAACTTCCTGACAAATAGAACACAGAGAGCAATGGTAAACAGAGTAAAGTCCCAGGCAGCCATGGTAAAAAGCACTGTTCCACAAGGCACAGTATTCGCTCCCATTCTACTCATCCTCATTTCTGACATAGACATGTAAGCCATAGCTCCGTGTCTTCCTTTGCTGATGACACCGAGATCACCATGGCAGTGACCTCCATCAAAGACACTGCGAGACTCAAAGCGGACATCAACCAAATCTTCGAATGGGCCACTCAAAACAATATGAAGTTCAACGAGGAAAAATTTCAGCTACTCAGATATGGAAAACTTGAAGAAATTAAAAATGTGTCAGGGTATACCACAAATTCTAACCATACAATAAAGTGGAAAAGTAATGTGAAGGACCTGGAAGTGATAATGTCAGAGAATCTTGCCTTCAAAGACCACAACAATGTATCTACCTTATCCGCTAGGTAAATGATGGGATGGATAATGAGAACCTTCAAAACTAGGGACACCAAGCCCATGATGATTCTCTTCAAATCGCTTGTGCTCTCTAGGCTGGAATATTGCTGTACACTAACGGCCCCCTTCAAGGCTGGCAACATTGCAGACCTGGAGAGTGTACAAAGAACTTTCATGGCACACACAAGTGTGATAAGGCACCTAAACTACTGAGAATGGTTGAAGGTACTTGATCTGTATTCCCTCGAATGCAGGCGAGAGAGATACATGATAAGATACACTTGGTAGGTCCTAGAGGGATTGGTACCAAACCTGTACATGAAAATCACTCCATATGAAAGCAAAAGACTCGGCAGGAGATGCAGCATTCCCCCGATGAAAAGCAGGGGTGCCACGAGTACACTGAGAGACAACACAATAAGTGTCCGGGACCTAAGACTGTTCAATTACCTCCCAGCATACATAAGGGGGATTACCAATAGACTCCTGGGTGTCTTCAAGAAGGCACTGGACAGGCACCTAAAGTCAGTACCTGACCAACCGGGCTGTGGTTCGTACGTCAGCTTGCGTGTGGCCAGCAGTAACAGCCTGATTGATCAGACCCTGATCCACTATGAGGCCTGGTCTCAGACCGGGCCGTTGGGACATTGACCCCCAAAACCCTCTCCAGGTAAACTCCAGGTAATGCTCTCTGCCAATCCCTAGGTATGTACCTTACTTTTTTCCATACATTTATTAACCCTTAAACTGCCCAAACATAGATCTACGTTCACATGTGTAGTGCTCCAAAAGTAGTTCTACATTTTTCAAATGTAACAAAAAAAAAATGTAAATCAAAGTTTTGTTTACATGCTTTCAAATGTAAAAAAAAATAAAAAAAAAGAAGATTACGTTTTTTTACATACTTTCAAATGTTGAAAAAACGTTGATCTATGTTTGGACAGTTTAAGGGTTAAATAATAGCACTAACCACTCCAAAATTATATCCCCTCCTGCTTTTAACATTCTATCTTTATCCCATCAATCCCAGCTGCCTTACCCCCTTTCATTCTACCCGCTGCCTCACGAGCTTCCCCCATACTCACAACTGGCTCTTCCTCACTCCTACAAGATGTTATTCCTCCTTGCCCTGTACACGAAATCACAGCTTTCTTATCTTCATCAACATTTAACAATTCCTCAAAATATTCCCTCCATCTTCCCGATACTTCTAGCTTTCCATTTAATACTCTCCTCTCCTATTTTTAACTGTCAGATCTATTTGTTCCCTAGGCTTCCTCAACTTATTAATCTCACTCCAAAACTTTTTCTTGTTTTCAACAAAATTTGTTGATAACATCTCACCCACTCTCTCATTTGATCTCTTTTTACATTGCCTCACCACTCTCTTAACCTCTCTTTTTCTCTCCATATACCCTTCCCTCCTTGCATCACTTCTGCTTTGTAAAAATCTCTCATATGCTAACTTTTTCTCCCATACTACTCTCTTTACATTGTCATTCCACCAATCGCTCTTCTTCTCTCCTGCACCCACTTTCCTGTAACCACAAACTTCTGCTGAACACTCTAACCCTGCATTCTTAAACCTACCCCATACATCTTCGACCCCATTGCCTATTCTCTCACTAGCTCATCTGTCTTCCAATAGTTGTTTATATCTTACTGTAACTGCCTCCTCTTCTAGTTTATACACCTTCACCTCTCTCTTCTTCTTTCTTTGTGGGGTTTATCAGGGCCCCTGACAGCATAAGCCGTATTGAGCCTGGTTTCTCGATAGTACTAGAGAAAATTGTTGCCCAAGGCTGGACGATGAGAGAAAAGGAACAAAAATTTGTTTGTAAATAGAGATAGAAACTCGAAGTTTCCAGTTAGATCTGGTGGACTCCCTTGCCAAGCCCCAGAAGAGTGGGATGCCCACACTCCCACCTGGTGAGAGAGTGAGAGAGAGATGTCCACACCCGACGAAGGCTGGTGCAGAAATCTGCTCCTCACTGATCTCTTCCACTCACCAGCTCACCTCTCTCTTACATGCTGCTTCTATTTTCCTTTATCCCTTCTACCTTTTACTCTCACTGTAGCTACAACTAGAAGGTGATCTGATATATCTGTGGCCCCTCTATAAACATGTACATCCTGAAGTCTACTCAACAGTCTTTTATTTACCAATACATTGTCCAACAAACTACAGTGGACCCTTGCCTAACGATATTAATTCATTCCTGAGAGCTCATCGTTAGCCAAAATTATCGTTAGCCGAGTTAATTTTCCTCATAAGAAATAATGGAAATCCAATTAATCCGTTCCAGACAGCCAAAATATTAAAAAAAAAAATTTTTTTCATGAAATATACATTTCCCTACAAAGAAAACAATAAGACATGCACAATAACTACATAAATAAATGTTAAAATAACACTTACCTTTATTGAAGAGTATTGATGAGTGATGAGACACTGTTTTTCTTGAGCTCTCTGGGATTTTCAGAGTGATACATGAGTAAAGGCTTCACTTTGCAATCCCCACTAGCATTACAGCAAAACATGAGAGTTAGCCTGTCTTTCACAATCGTGTGTCTCAGGAGTGCCTTTTCCTCCTGAGTAATGTAGGTCCTGTTTGGCATTTTCTTCCAGAACAGGCCTGTTTTGTCACAATTGAACACTTGTTGGGAGATGAATTTTTCAGCTTTGCCATGCCTTATTGGGCTGTGTATGCCACTACAATTCTTAAATCTCTCAAACCAACCTTTGCTGGCCTTAAATTCACCAATATGAGCACTAGTTCCAGGCATTTTTTCTTGTTCACCTGGGTGTTAGTCAACTGTTGTGGGTCGCATTCTGGGGGACAAGATTAAGGACCCCAATGGAAATAAGTTACAGTCCTCGATGATGCACTGGCTTTCTTGGGTTATCCTGGGTGGCTAACCCTATGGGGTTAATCGTTTCTCGGTAATTGTTTCACGTTAAGCCACACCAACAACACTCTCTCCACATCTTTGAGTAGTACAGCTGATGGTGGTGGAGCAACAGCTGACTGTGGTGCAGCAACATCTGACTGTGGTGCAGCAACAGCTGACTGTGGTGCAGCAACAGCTGACTGTGGTGCAGCAACAGCTGACTGTGGTGCAGCAACAGCTGACTGTGGTGCAGCAACAGCTGACTGTGGTGCAGCAACAACTGACTGTGGTGCAGCAACAGCTGACTGTGGTGCAGCAACAGCTGACTGTGGTGCAGCAGCAGCTGACTGTGGTGCAGCAACAGCTGACTGTGGTGCAGCAACAGCTGACTGTGGTGCAGCAACAGCTGACAGTGGTGCAGCAACAGCTGACGATGGTGCAGCAACAGCTGACTGTGATGCAGCAACAGCTGGCGGTGGTGCAGCAACAGCTGACTGATCCAGCAACAGCTGACTGGTCCAGCAACAGCTGACCGTGGTGCAGCAACAGCTGACTGATCCAGCAACAGCTAACTGTGGTGCAGCAACAGCTGACTGAGCCAGCAACAGCTGACTGAGCCAGCAACAGCTGACTGAGCCAGCAACAGCTGACTGGTCCAGCAACAGCTGACCATGGTGCAGCAACAGCTGACTGATCCAGGAACAGCTGACTGGTCCAGCAACAACTGACTGGTCCAGCAACAGCTGACCATGGTGCAGCAACAGCTGACTGATCCAGCAACAGCTGACTGATCCAGCAGCAGCTGACTGGTCCAGCAACAGCTGACCATGGTGCAGCAACAGCTGACTGATCCAGCAACAGCTGACTGATCCAGCAACAGCTGACTGTGGTGCAGCAACAGCTGACTGATCCAGCAACAGCTGACTGGTCCAGCAAATGCTGACCCTGGTACAGCAACAGCTGACTGATCCAGCAGCAACTGACTGTGGTGCAGCAGCAGCTGACTATGGTGCAGCAACAGCTGATGGTGGTGCAGCAGACTGGTGCAGCAACAGCTGACCATGGTGCAGCAACGCCTGACTGCGGTACGATAGTATTTCTCACCCTTTTTACCACAGGGCTGGCACTGGAAGCTTTCTTTGGGCCCATGGTGGCTTATTTAGCAGTTACAAGCACTATAAACAATGGAATAATACAAAATGTATCGAATGTATGCATGCAACCGGCCACCCTGGCTTGTAAACAGTGACGGGAAGGCAGCTGAGGTGCTCAGGCTGGACGGACAGGTTTGGGAGGAATCACGTTGGGCGAGTTTTTTATCGTTAAGCAGGCCAAAATATTTACACTCAAATGCTTCGTTAGGCGGATTTAACGTTATGCGATGCGTTCGTTTGGCGAGGGTCCACTGTACTGTCATTACACCCTACATCATATCTTGTATACAGTGGGCCCCCGCATAGCGACCTTAATCCGTGCAAGAGGGCTGGTTGTTATGCGAAATGTTCAGTATGCGAATGAATTTTCCCCATAAGAAATAATGGAAATCAAATTAATCCGTGCAAGACACCCAAAAGTATGAAAAAAAAAATTTTTACCACATGAAATATACATTTTCCTACACACAAAGAGAAGGATACATGCACAATAGTAGAGTAGTACATGCACAATATATATTGTGCATGTACTACTCTACTATATGAAGAATAAATGACACTTACCTTTATTGAAGATGCAGCAATGACTGATGAGACACTGTGTCCTGGGAGTGCCTTTTCCTCCTGAGTACTGTAGGTCCTGTTTGGCATTTTCTTCCAGAACAGGCCTTATCACACTGTGTATGCCACTACGATTCTTAAATCTCTCAAACCAACCTTTGCTGGCTTTAAATTCACCAATATGAGCACTAGTTCCAGGCATTTTTCCCTGTTCACCTGGGTGTTAGTCGACTGTTGTGGGTTGCATCTTGGGAGACAAGATTAAGGACCCCAATGAAAATAAGTTAGAGTCCTCGATGATGCACTGACTTTCTTGGGTTATCCTGGATGGCTAACCCTCCGGGGTTAATTGTTTCTCGGTAATTGTTTCACGTTAAGCCACACCAACAACACTCTCTCCACATCTTCGAGTAATACAGCTGATGGTGGTGCAGCAACAACAACAGCTGTGGTGCAGCTGACCATGGTGCAGCTGACCATGGTGCAGCAGCAGCTGGGTGCAGCTGCAGCTGTGGTGCAGCAGCAGCTGTGGTGCAGCAGCAGCTGACTGTGGTTCGATAGTATTTATCACCCTTTTTACCACAGGGTTGGCACTAGATGCTTTCTTTGGGCCCATGGTGGCTTATTTAGCAGTTACAAGCACTTTAAATAATGGAATAATACAAAATGTATCGAATGTATGCATGCAACCGGCCACCCTGGCTTGTAAACACTGACGGCAAGGCAGGCGCTCAGGCTGGATGGACAGGTTCGGGACAGGTTCAGGACGAGTCATGTTCAGAGACAGCTGATGGTGCAACAGCAGCTGACCGTGGTGCAGCAGCAGCTGACTGGTCCAGCAACAGCTGACTGATCCAGCAACAGCTGGCTGGTCCAGCAACAGCTGACTGATCCAGCAACAGCTGACTGGTCCAGCAACAGCTGACTGATCCAGCAACAGCTGACTGGTACAGCAACAGCTGACTGATCCAGCAACAGCTGACTGGTCCAGCAACAGCTGACTGATCCAGCAACAACTGACTGATCTAGCAACAGCTGACTGATCCAGCAACAGCGATTCTTAAATCTCTCAAACCAACCTTTGCTGGCTTTAAATTCACCAATATGAGCACTAGTTCCAGGAGTTTTTCCCTGTTCACCTGGGTGTTAATCGACTGGTGTGGGTTGCATCCTGGGAGACAAGATTAAGGACCCCAATGGAAATAAGTTAGTCTTCGATGACACTGACTTTTTTGGGTTATCCTGGGTGGCAAATCCTCTGGGGTTAATTGTTTCTTGGTATTCTCAATAAGCCACACCAACAACGGTGCTACAGCAGCAGCAGCAGCAGCTGACGGTGGTACAGCAGCAACAGACGATGCTACAGCAGCAGCAGACGATGCTACAGCAGCAGCAGTCGATGCTACAGCAGCAGCAGACGATGCTACAGCAGCAGCAGACAATGCAACAGCAGCAGCAGACGATGCTACAGCAGCAGCAGACGATGCTACAGCAGCAGCAGACGATGCTACAGCAGCATCAGACGATGCTACAGCAGCAGCAGACGATGCTACAGCAGCAGCAGACGATGCTACAGCAGCAGCAGACGATGCTACAGCAGCAGCAGACGGTACTACAGCAGCAGCAGCAGCTGACGGTGGTACAACAGCAGCAGCAGCTGACAGTGCAGCAGCAGCTGACAGTGCAGCAGCAGCTGACAGTGCAGCAGCAGCTGACAGTGCAGCAGCAGCTGATGGTGGTACAGCAGCAGCTGTACCACCAATAGTAGCGATGGTTGATTGGGGTTTATTATACAACCTGGCCAGCTCGGAGACACGCACTCCACTTTCATACTTATCAATGATCTTTTTCTTCATCTCTATAGTAATTCTCACCCTTATTGCTGTAGGGTTGGCACTAGAAGCTTTCTTGGGGCCCATGGTCACTTATTTTCCAGAAAAAATCACCAAAAACACTGTAATAATACGAAATGTTCCGATTGTATGCTTGAATGTTACAGCGGAGGCTGGCTGGTAAACAATGCCACCGGCAGAACATGTGAGCGTGGCTCAGGCCGCACATTGGACGCGTCTCGGACGAAGGGCGGTGAGCGGATTTTTGGGCGGTATGCGAGGCAAAATTTTTGCGATCAAAGCGTCCGGTATGCGGATTGTACGGTATGCGATGCGTACGGTATGCGGGGGTCCACTGTACTTATTTATCTTCTTTTTCTTAAAATACGTATTACTTATAACTAAACCCCTTTCTATACAAAGTTCAATCAAAGGGCTCCCATTATCATTTACACCTGGCACCTCAAACTTACCTAC